>NW_024423786.1:4104998-4369176 GCF_017311325.1 Ursus maritimus
GGGGTACTTGCGAAATCAACTAGTAGAAACATCTGCATAAAGGATAATTATGTACAGTTCTACTTGGCTCCTTGTCCTAGCGACAAAATTATCCCGCAAGGAAAGCAAGCGGTCCACTTTGATTGCAGAAAACGGATCCCGACGAGGTGGAAGGATTCTTTTTAATTAAATAAATTAATATTAATTTTTATCAGAATAAATTGTTAAATATTGCTATGTTGAGGCCCCAGGGTCCAGAGCTCCTGGTGCGAGAGGCTCTGCTCCAGCCGAGGAGGGCCCCCCCAGGCGGTGTGTGGGGTGGGGCGGAGCAGCAGTGGGTGTAGAAGTGAACAGTCCAGGGCTCTGGGGAGATCTTTCGCCCGGGTGCCTGCGGAAAACCCAGGAGAGGTGTCCCCACAGCAGAAAAGACAAGCTCAGCATTCCCCCGCGGAGATCCCGGAAGAGACCTGGCAGGGTGACTGCAGCCCAGAAGCTGTCCGGTCCCTCCTGCAGTCTGACTTGCAGCCGGAGGCACCCAGCCGGCCCGAGGGCGGCGCCGCCGAGGCCCGGGCTCACTTGCACGTGTACACCTCGGTGCGCTCGCTGCAGGTGTTGCACTTGACGTAACAGCACCAGTGGAACTTGCAGTTGCACTGCCACACGCGGGCGTACTGGTGGGTGTTGTAGCCGCGGCCGCAGCACATGAGGTCGCAGCCGCTGGCCTGCGGGGCCGTCTTGTTGCAGGCGCGGCCCTGTGTGCCCACGCTGCCCGTCACCGGGTCCTCCTCGCAGTAGTTGGGCGACTTCTCGATGTACACCAGGTCTGTGTCCATGGGCTTGCGGTACGACAGCGGCTTCTTGATCTTCAGGAAGGTGGGCCGCTTGTTGCGGCTGGCGCGCACGGGCTCCACATGGACGGCCTCGTTGTACTTGTCCTTGAGCACGTAGCCCAGCTCCCGGAACTGTGGCAGCGTGGTCCAGCACGTCTTGGTGGTGCACGATCCAGACACACCATGGCACTTACACTCCAGCTTCATGTTCTCCTCCAGGATCTGCAGGGGCGGGCGGGGAAGAGCACAGCGCACGTCACTGCACGCAGCGGCCCGGGGCGGCCCCCAGCCCGGCCCACCCCCACCCCGCCCAGCCGGCTTGGGCTTTCCTGGTTCTTTGCAGTGGGGGGAACTCAGGCCTGGATTCAAATCCCTCTCACCTCCGACCTCCGTGTCCTTCTACCTGGAGCCCACTTGCTCCCCCGGCCCCTCCCAACTCCTATCTGGTGCTTAGATTGGTGCTCAGATCAGTTCAGGCCAGTCCAGGGCACACAGAGGGTTCTCTTTCACCTGAACAGGTTTTTTTTTTTATTCTATTTTTTAAATTTTTTAAAAAAGATTTTATTTATTCATTTAAGAAAGCGAGAGCAAGAGAACAAGTAGGGGAGGGGCAGAGGAAGTGGGAGAAGCAGACTCCTTGCTGAGCTGGGAACACCCCAGGAGGGATTGGATCCCAAGACCCCAGGATCATGACCTGAGGCTAAGGCAGATGTTTAACCGACTGAGCCACCCAGGCACCCCTGGCCTGCACAGGTTTAAAAATCATTATTGAACCAACATTTAAAAACCAGCAGAAAGACCTCCAGGGTTGGTTGGTTGGTTGGTTGGTTTCTGTGTTTTGGCAAACCGAAAGGGCATCTGGCAACTCTAGGGTGACATTCAAATTGTTTACTAACCAGTACGGCTAAGGGCTGACCTACTGGGAGGGAAGCTGGCCACAAATGTCCGCATGGCAGCCCTGTTCACCACAGCCTCTGCCAGCACTGTCACGTGGCAGCAACACCTGGAGCTGTCCCAGCAGCTGCCTCCTTCACAGGCTGGCATCCGTCAATTTGCCACAGTCCCCACCACTCCATATTGCCTCCCGATCTCGAGTATGTGTTTTCAGAGGTCAGCTGGTTTGACCACATCTGCCGGGCACGGTGAGCACCCAACGCTGGGAACCGGGGCTCTGATTTAGTCCTCCCTGGCGGCTTTCCCTGACCTCCAAACTATATGGTATGCCTCTTCTTCTGAGTTCCCAGTTCCCCCGGGGGGCTCCCACTGCCATAGCACTGAGACGCAGTACTGTACGGGGAACGAAAAGCACAGATGCTGGATCCTGGGTTTAAATCCCAGATCTAACACGAACCTGCTGTGTGCCCTTGGGCAACTTCCTTGAGTCCTCTGTGCTGCAGTTTCCCTTTATGCAAGATGGGGTGATAATTATAATTAATCGTAATCATACAATGAAAATACTTGACAGCAACAGAAAAGAATGAACTAACACACACAAGAAGAACAGACCTCTAAGGTGTAATGCTGAGTGAAAGAAATTGGATGCCGAAAAGAACATGCTGTGTGGTTCCACTGATAGGAAGTTCAAGGACAGGCAAAACTATGGCTGGGTTTCGTTCATCTTTACATACATGGGCAGTGGGGTACAGATGGCCTGTGAGCCCTATTTTGCTGACCCCTGCCCTTGGAACATCCCTGCAAGCAAAGAAGGCGACATTTACCAACCCCCCGTGATACTGGATATTTAGGCTGGTTTCAGGTTTGGGTTTTTTTTTTTTTTTAAATCCTCTTCCTCCCTCCCTTCTTTCTTTTTTAAAACTATATCATCGAAGGAAGTATCTTCATCTTCGAAACTAAAGCTTCTCTTCCTTTCTCATCATCTCCAGCCTGATTTTATCCCAATAGACATGTATGAAGCTCCAAATGTGTACCAGGCACTGGGATGGGGATGTGCTAGTGAGCATGTTTCTGGGTCCCAGTGTATGAGCGTTTTCACGGTCTTCATCTGGACTGTCAACTTCACTTTGCCTGTTATACAGTGAAAAAAGGTGGATTAATGAGTAAATGACTGAACATTTATTAATCACCTGTACACGCACTGGGCCCATGCTTTTGGATGCGGCATTATTTAACTCCATGAGGTTAGCACGATGCCATTTTACAGGGGTAAAAACTGAGGCTCAGCTAAGTCCTGGAGCCGGTCTGTGGGGCATTCAGAGGCAAGGGTCTTTCTGCTGAGGGCTGTGAATCAATTGCTGTGGCTGCTTACTTGCTTTGTGACCTTGGAAATGTCACCCCCCCCCCCCCCCCGCCGGGCCTCAGCTGCCTTCACTGAAACATGGAATGAAGGCAATTCCATCTTTTTTGGCAAAAGTCAGGGCGCTGGCTTTTGACATTCAAAAGATAGGACATTCAGAATCAGATATTCAAAAGATAGTCATTAGTTCTGCCTCTGGGCCTGAGCCCGTGCAAGTGCTGGGGACACAGAGGTGACAAAATATAGTTCCTGTCTCCAAGGATGGGCTCGTGTTCAGGGTCCTCCCAGTCCCAAGAGCTCTGCTTCCAGGAGGAGGTGACCAGTGCTTGGGTCAGTGGACTCCACAGGAAGGGAGCAGCACCCTGTTTCAACCACAGTATCTGCAATCAGATGAGCCAGCAATGCCATAAACATCCGGAATGTTCAGGAACAGAGATTCCAGTTGGCTGAATGCTCGGATTGCAGGACACCTAGTGTGACCGAGCACCTACTGTGCGCTGGCGCCCTCACACGCCCTACACACCCGTGGTGCAGCTGCCACGCAGTGAGCACCCCCAGATAACACAGATGTCCCTCTCGGTTGTCAGTGAGGCCGTAGTTCCGAAGCGTCCGGCCCTCCTTCCCGCCTTGGCCTGAGACGCTGGGAAGACAGCAAGGCTCAGCGGTGTGGCGATGCGCTTCCGGGGCAGGGTTAGGCAGCAGGTTCCGGTTGCGATTTCAGCGCAGGCGCAGATTTCAACACACACATGCTGGAGAACGCTCAGAGCGGATTCTGACAGTACAGAGGCTGCAGGGCACCTGGAACCCTCGTCGTGGCCGGCGGGTGTGCCTACACTGCACGGTGTCTAATAAGACATGCTGACCTATGGCTCAGAAATGTCACTTCCAAGGCATACACGTGAGAGAATGAAATGCTTGTGTGCACGGGAAACAGGTTCAAGGACGTTCACAGCAGCAGCACTGATGGGCATATGGAGAGCGCCCAGTGTGGACTCATGGTATCTTCACACTGGGCGCTGTCCATATGTCCAGTCATGGTGGGATGGACAAGCTGAGGGGTGCGCTCGGCGGGATGCTACAGGACAGTGACAGTGAACAGACACAGCAAAGCACACCAACGGAGGTCAAGTTCAGAAATACAGTGGGGAGGGCAAAAAGCAATCAGAAAAGACATCCACTGAATAAGTTCATCTATACCAAGTTCGAAGGTAGGCAAAAGTGGATTGTATTGTTCAGGGGCACCTACAGAGGGGGGAGGTATCATAAGAAGTCAAGAAATGAGAGTCACAAATATCAAGACAGTGGCTGTCTCTGGGGTGGGGCGCGAGGGGCTGTGGTTGACAAGGGTCACCTGGGGCACTTCTGGGGTGCTGGCAATGTCTGTTCCTTGATATGGGTGCTTTATAATTCTTCTTTTAAGTCAACGTAGATGTCCTCTGTGCTTTTTTGCACATAAGCCGTATCTCACACTTTATAAAAATGCAGTGGTTCCAACAGCCACTAAGCACATAGGGTAACCAGCATCATTAGGAATCAGGCAAATGCAAATCAAAGTCGCAATGAGATACCACTTCACACCCTCTAGGCTGGCTGGCAGAAGAACACAGACGTAGCAAGTGCTGGCAAGTGTCCGGAGAAACGGAAACCTCCACACACCGCTGGTGGGAATACGAAATGGAGCAGCCCTGGGGAAACCTGTCTGGTAGTTCCGCAAAATGTGAAACATTGGGTTATCATGTGGCCCAGTGCTATGACCTGAATGTTTGAGTCCCACCCCCCAAATTCACGTGTTGAAATCCTAACCCCCCCCCTCAACCGCCCCAGGGAGACAGTAAGTGGAGCCTTTGGGAAGTTCTTAAGTCATGAGGGTGGAGCTGTCCTGAATGGGATGAATGCTCCAGAAGGACCCCTGAGGACACAGCAAGAAGGCTCTGGCTTTGAACCAGAAAGCCGGCCCTCACCAGAAGGCGACCATGCTGGTACCTTGATCTTGGACTTCCAGCCTCCAGAACTGTGAGACATAAATGTCTGTTGTTTACAAGTCAGTCAGTCTGTGGCACTTTGTTACAGCCTCCTAAAAAGACTAAGACACCCAACCAGCAATTCCGCTCCTAGGTATATACTCAGTAGAAACGAAAACATACGCCCATACAAAAACTTGTAAACCAATGTGACCGGCAGTATTCCTCATAATGGCCAAAAAGTAGAAACAACTGTCCATCAACTGATGAATGGATAAACAACATGTGGCATAGCCACACAACGGGACATTATCCAGCCATGAAAAGCAATGAAGTGCTGACACATGCTACAACATGCATGGACCTTGGAAGCATTATGCTCAGTGACAGAAGCCAGACACAAAAGACACAAATTGTATGATTGTCTTTATAGGCGATGTCCAAATGGGCAAATCTGTAGAGACAGGAGGTAGATCAATGGTTTGGGAAGAGGCTGGGGGACATGAGTGACTGCTAGAGGGTACAGGCTTCTTTCTGAGGTGGTGAAAATATTGGAAAATTATGATGGTTGAACATATCTGAGACTATGTTAAAAAATGTTGAACTGTATACTTTAAATGAGTGTACTAGACGGTATGTGATATATACCTTAATGGAGTGGATTTGTTCAAAAGTCCCTGGAAGGTTTTAGTGAAAAAGCAATAGGTTGTATTTTTGAGGCTGTGGCACCAACTGTTTTCGTGTGGCGGATGCTGGGCCAAGAGCACCAGTGCCGGAGGTCAGGCTCCGGGGTCAGGCTGGGTGCAGCTGCCACTCCCGCTGCATGCAGCCTCCCGCACATTGCCTCCCTCTTCCTGTGAGGCCACAGCTGGCCTGAGGCCATGGTAGTATTTGTGTGGGCCCCTAATCAGATGATGTCCAGCCTGTTAACCCTGCAAACTCTGCGTTTTCAGAGCCTCAGTGATTGCTTTATATCTGCACTAAGCTGGGCATAATCACAGCCGCGCTGGCCAGAACTGGCCACCCAGACGGGCATCCGGATGGGCACCCAGCCCTCTCCCCGAGGCAGGGGACAACAGCAGAGGAAACAAGTGTGGGACAAAGCCACGTTCTCTGCACCCCCTGCCCCCACCCCCGGAGGCCAGGCTGGCTCCCAGCTTCTCTGCTGTCCAGAGGGACTTCAGGGCTCCCTTGACACTGGAAGAGTCTGGATCGCGATTCAGTGACATGTAGTTGGAGGGTCTGCGGGCTCTGAAATGACACAACCCCATGCACCTTCCCAGTGCTTGGCCCACAGCAGATGCCCAGGAAATGCCCAAAGGTAAATTCACCAACAGGGTGCATTCAAACTATTCCACAGCCGGCATGCAGGGAGCCTGAGCAACCCCCCTGAATGTTCAGGGTCCCGGGCTGGATGGAGGGGAAGTCCGGAGGATCCCAGGAGCAACTGTGATGTGGGGAGGGGCAATCAGAGGGCTTCGAGCAGCTGGGACGGACCCATGTCAATATTTTATGTCCCTGGTTGCACTGGTGGGTTCCAGCTTGCAGTGCAGCCTCACGAGACTGCTTGCGGTCTGCCCTTTACCATCCTGTGGCGCACAGATGCCGATGCAACAGCAAAGTAAAGGAGAAAATAAATCCGTGAGGCCCGGGGTCTGGCGTCCCAGAGTGTCTCTGGAGAACACGGAGTTCTCCCACCTCCCACCCCACCGGTGGCCTGGGCTCCGAACACAGCAAGAGGCCTCAGATTAGTGGGCTGGGGGGACGTTGGGGGAGACAACAAGCGGCTGCTACAGGGTTTGCGTTTTACCTGCTGAGGGGAACGTGTTCCCTTCTCTTCTCCACCTGTGGTCGCTTGTCGGCTAGGAGACGGGATTTATCGTGAATGGACGGGGAAGCCAGTGGAGGCCAGGAACACGAGTCAGGATTTATAAAGACCTCATAGCAGTTATAACAAATGAGCCTGTCTGTGCAGAGAGACTGCGTGTGTGGGGGGCGGGGGGTGTATGCGAGGTCTCTGTACCTTCTGCTCACTTTTGCTGTGAGCCTAAAACTGATCCAAAAAATAAAGTCTATTTTTAAGCAAAAGATCTCAGAAGAGAAGTGGTATGCAGGGACAGTGTCCAGTGCTGAGACTGGGCTGTCGCTGCTGCTGACTGGCCAGGGACCCTCGCTGGCCCTCAGTATCCCCATTTTGAACTCAAGGGTCTGAACGAGATCATTTCCAAAGCTGCTTCTGACGCCATCTCTCTGTCTTCCGGCTCTGTCTTGGCTTTGTATCCATACTGCTCTCTAACCTGATACAGTGTTTCCAGAGCCCTGTCTGATTTTCCTGACATTCCCTGGGAGATGGCTGCTATCATCCCATTTCACAGGTGGAGAAAGTGAGGCTCAGAGAAAGGGAAGGACTTAAGCAAGATCAGAGTGTGTGTCTGTACGTCTCTCCAGACCACTGCTCATGCTTCCGCCTCTGGCTTCACGCCGCAGGAGACTACCCGGCCCCTGACCATCGCTATTGGTGACTGGTTGGTTGGGCCTGGTGCATGGGGGTCATGGGACAGTTTGAATGCAGCTGTCACCTCCAAGTGGGCCTGACCAGTGGAAGCACTGGTGGGAGATTAGAGGGCAGGAGGGACGTCCTGACAGGTACTCCTCCTGCTCGCTCCTCACTGGGCCCCTCATTTTCATCTCCCTAGAAATACATTCCATACCTGTTAGGGTCACTCCCTATTTCTCCCTTCCCTTCAGTCTCAGGCAGCCACTATGCAGTATTCTGTCTTTATGATTTGCCCATTCTAGACATTTCACATAAATGGCACCATACAATAGGTGCCAGTTTTGAGGGTCTAGTTTCCTTTGTTCAGCATAATGTTTTCAAGGTCCATCCGTGTAGCACGGTGTAGCATGTAGCAATACGTCCTTCCTTTCCGTGACTGAGTAATACTCCCTTGTGTGGCTATGCCACACGCTGTCCCCGGTTCATCAGTCGTTGGACAGCCATCTCTTCCTAAACTCTCCTTAATTTCCTAGTCCGAGTGCGCCCAGTGCACTGGCCGTGACCCCAGCAGCCACGTGCCGCTCCTCTGAGGTGAGCTGAGAACGAGCCCCTTCCTCTTGACTGCCAGGCCCGTCCGTGCCCACCTCGTGGCTCTGGCCCCCTGTTCCTTGCCCGGCTAATCTTTACTGCCATCTCAGAGGCTCGACCCAACAATTCCACCACCAGATATGCACCCTTTAGAGAGGCTCACACATGCGCCAAATGACCGAGTGCCTCACGGAGGCGTTATCTGAAATATCAAAAGGCCACAGAATCAAAAGATCCCCCAGTGGGGACAGGTTATATGAATTCTGATGCTTCTGTGAACTGGAATGTCCTGCAGCTGTTACAGAGAACAGGGCAGTTCTGTACTTCCTAATGAAGGCCGACCTGCAAGGGACACGGTGAAGAGAACAAAGCAAGAAAAGTACGTGTGAGGAAGATATGTGCATTGGTGTTAGTAAGAGCACAGAATAATATCTCTGGAAGAATGCCTGAGAAATTGGTAAGAGTGGCTACTTCTGGGGAGGGCAGCCAGCGCCAGGGGTCTGGGAAGACAGGAGCCTTACTTCTCATGGGATTGCCTTTTGAATATGCTCTCATGTCAGAAAAAAGTCACCTCATCCAAGAAGCCTTCCTTGATTGTCAGTGACTCCCTCATGGTCTTCATGGCTGTCCGAGGCTATTGATACCTGTCACCCTGGCCCAGTGAGACTGTCCAGCTGTCAGCATCTCCCATCTGGCCGGTGGGTCTTTGTGGTGGACATGGAGATATACCATTCAGTTGCCCCTTCAAGGGAAGTCTTGCGTCAAAGCTACAGCTGGTGATGTGCTAGTAAATTGGCTCAGGGGAAGAAGAAAAAAAAAAAGCCCTTTTGTACCTTTTGTAGTGTTTGCTAATTTCTTTGGCATAAATGTTCCTATCATGGCTGATTTTAAGCTATGAATGATTTAACAATTGGCTCCAAATCCCTGAATCTCTAACACCGGGTCTTATGAGCCCATGGGAGCCAGCTCCAGCGCATCATGGGACCGGGAGTGGAATCAGCATAGAGCCCCCAGCTGTCAGACAGTCCAGGGCCTGGCCCAGCTACAGAACTGCGGCCTCCCCGGGTGGGCCGCAGCCAGAGCCTGAGAGAGGCGGGGGTAACAGGTCTGGCCCCGTTGATGGGCAGGACCTGCTCCAGAGTTGCTCCCAAGGCTTTGTCTGGCCAACATCGCGGCACCACCCCGGCCCCGTCCTGCGGCTCCCCTTCCCCTTTGCCGAGCGCTGCTGAAGGCTTGGTCCTGCAACTCCATCTCAGCCTCTGCTTCTGGAGAACCCCACCTGTGACACTCCTCGGAGGCTGGGGCCAGGACACTCACCTCCACCTCCCCGGCCTCTGGCAGAGAAAGCCCAGCTTGGAGGGGGTACTGACCAGTAGGAAGCAGAAAGAAGGACCTAGTGCATGCCCGTTCATGTTCATTCACTGACTCGTTTTGCATTGAGCACCAACTGTGTGCTGTTTGGTATCACCTCTGCGGCAGGGGCCCTGGGAGGACTGTGATGCAGGGAGATGCTATCCCCGCCTTCGCTGGGCTGCAGATCCAAGCCAGGAGCAGCCATAATAACCCTCCGGGATCTAACTATAATGTGGTGCGTTCTATGAAGGGGTGGAACAGAATGCAAAGAAAACTTTTGATCCAAGAGTAGCTGCTCTTGTGTGCAGCTCCAGGAAGCCTCCCCCAAGAAGGCAGAGGCTGAGCTGGAGGCCAGATAACAGGAAGGATCCAACAGAATCAGCCAAACTTAGCAGGAGGGGGAAGGGCATCTCAGACCAGGAAACAGCACATGCCAAGGCCCGGAGGTAGGAGGGATGGGGCCTGCCACAAGAGAAATGCGAAGGGGCAGGGGGGCTGGCCACTCAGGGCAGGGAGGAGCCTAGATCACCCGCAAGCCAAGGGGTGCCACTGAGGGCCTTTCAGGCAGGGGAGTGGCAAGGTCCGAATGATACCTTTACAGATCATTCCAGACAGAGCAGAAATTAGGTTAGAGAAGGTCAGACTGACAGGATGGAGATGTGGAAAGAAACCGTCCCCATCATCCAAGCCAGAGACAACGGTGGCTCTGACATAGATGGTGGCAGGAGGGGATGAGAGGGGAAAATCAGCAACACTTGGTGAATGATCCACGGGAAGTCTCTTGAGGTCTCAGGGCAACTCACGGGCCCCTCATGGATACGGAGACTATGCACTGAAACAAGGAACCCAAAGAAGGACCAGGCTAGAGGAAGAGCATGCATTGAGGGCATGATGGGGAAATTTCTGGCACTGTGAGTAGCCCAGAAGAGGGGCATCTGGGGAACCTTCTGGTGCCACTGAAAGCTGGCCCTAGTCAGCATGGGTGCCCACAGGAGATAATGTGACTAGAGTCCCAGTCAGGATTCAGTTACTTCCACAGACTAAAACACGTGGTTGAAACCAGCCAGAAGTGAGGTAAACACCTATAATCTTTGGTATTAAAAAAAAAAAAAAAGATAACAAAAGCAGAGGATAGGAGAGACTAAGAAAGACTGAAAGCTTTCCATGACCACAAGTTCAATATGAACTAATAAGCTACTAAAACACCTGAGGACATATTAACTGAGGTCTGGGGCCCACAGTAAAGGAGGAGATTGCTATGTGATTTTCAGAGCTGAGCTACGCCCCAGCAGATAAACAGAGAGTATGTGTAGGGGAAAGGGCTGGAGATCCCATACCGAAGGAACTGGAGCTGCTCAGCCTAGAGAAGACAGTTTCTGGGTGTCCTTGGTCACTGCCCCACCTGCTCTGGCCTGTGCTGGGGCTGGGTGAGTAGAGGGACTGTGTATCTCTCCGGAGTGCAGAACTGGGACTCCAGGGGGAGAGGAGTCACAGGATCCCTGCTCAGTGAGACGCCAGCCCTCCTCACCAAGCTGACCAGACCTGGATGGGGGCTGCTGGGGAGGTGATGAGCTCCCCAGCCTGGAGAGTGTGGCAGCAGCAGCTGGGGTCTGCAATGGGGATTCCTGCACAGGGTAGGGTGGGGCTACTCTCAATCTGCTTCTCTGCCCCCCAACCCGACCCCAAATCTGTGTGGACAGCAGGAAGGATTTTCCGCACCGCTGGAGGGAGAAATATCCATCTCTTTCTGACAAGTCCCCCAGGAAGTGCCAACAATGTACCAGGTGCTGCCCGGAGCCCAAATTACCCAGGGCAGGATTCTTAGGCCTGGGAGGGGCCTTGGGAGAAACTTGGCTCCAGAAAACTCCTTGATTCATAACACCAAATAGATACCATTGGAATGGGCCTCCTGGGCCATGGCAGACTCTTGGGGCTGCCCAGAGGATCTGGGGATGAGTTTCTAGGAGGTGGAAGGGGGTCTGAGTGGAGGGAGGTCAGACAGCGACCTCGGGCTCCACCCAGTCCAGCCACATGGCACTCCTGTGACAGGGAGCCTCGGTCACCCTCCGAAGCATTCTGAGGGGCATCGAATTTTTAAAAACCAAAAGCTGTTTCTCAGCATTGACTTCCACTGCTCCCCCTCACAGACCCTCCCGCACTGAGGCCACTGGGAAGACCATGAAGGCCCCATGCGGTCCAGGAGGATATCCCATGTCACAGCGGTCCACGGCTCCTGCCACGCCCTCCTCCAGGCGTGTAGCTACATTCATCCCCCCATGGTCCGACCCCTCCCCAACCCTTCAAGGGCCGCCGAAAATGGCCCTCTTCCTCAGAGTAGCCTGCCCTGCCCACCGAATGCCAGCAGGACTCGGCCGGCACAGATTTCTGCTGCTCCCAGTGCCCTTCTCCTTGTGCCTTGTTTCACAGCAAGGCTGCTGTAGCCTTCAGAGCTCTGCGAACACTGACTCCTCAGTGAGGCTTTCCCAGCCACCCCGACTATAGTCATCCTGTCAGCAATGGCCCCCAGCTCCTGCCGGTCATCCCTCCCAGTTCCCACTGCTCATCCCTCCCAGTTCCCACTGCTCATTACTCCCAGTTCCTACTGCTCATTACTCCCAGTTCCCACAGCTCATTACCCTCAGTTCTGACTGCTCATCCCTCCCAGTTCCCACTGCTCATCCTTCTCAGTTCCCACTGCCCACCCTTCCCAGTTCCCACCAGTCATTACTCCCAGATCCCACTGCTCATCCCTCCCAGTTCCCACTAGTCATTACTCCCAGATCCCACTGCTCACCTCTCCCAGTTCCCACTAGTCACTACTCCCAGATCCCACTGCTCACCCTTCCCAGTTCCCACCAGTCATTACTCCCAGATCTCACTGCTCATCCCTCCCAGTTCCCACTAGTCACTACTCCCAGGTCCCACTGCTCACCCTTCACAGTTCCCACCAGGCATTACTCTCAGATCCCACTGCTCACCTCTCCCAGTTCCCACTAGTCACTATTCCCAGGTCCCACTCCTTACCCTTCCCAGTTCCCACCAGTCATTACTCCCAGATCCCACTGCTTATCCCTCCCAGTTCCCACTAGTCATTACTCCCAGATCCCACTGCTCACCTCTCCCAGTTCCCACTAGTCACTACTCCCAGGTCCCACTGCTCACCCTTCCCAGTTCCCACCAGTCATTACTCCCAGATCCCACTGCTCATCCCTCCCAGTTCCCACTAGTCATTACTCCCAGGTCCCACTGCTCACCTCTCCCAGTTCCCACTAGTCACTACTCCCAGGTCCCACTGCTCACCTCTCCCAGTTCCCACTAGTCACTACTCCCAGGTCCCACTGCTCACCCTTCACAGCTCCCACTAGGCATTACTCTCAGATCCCACTGCTCACTCCTCCCAGTTCCCACCAGTCATTACTCCCAGGTCCTATTGTTCATTGTTCTCAGATCCCACTGCTCACTGCTTATGGTTCCCATTGCTCATTGCTTCCAGATCCCACTGGTCATTGCCAAGGATAGGATCTTGACTCAAGCCAGTCAGGGCCAATCAGAACAAGTCCTAGGGATTCAGTATGAAGAAAAGATAAGAACTTTTTGGTTATTTCCCACCAGATGTGAAGAAGGACTGCAGGGGCCAGAGCTATGGATAGGCATTTTGTAATCATATGGGTGTGAGAATGGAGTTGACTGGGAAAGCAGAGTTGAGGAAAAAAGAGAGGGTGATGGGTATGTGCAACTGGTTCCTAGGAATATCATCTGCATCCTGGATCAAGCTGGACCTGAATGCATTACCCAGGACCATTCAGTTCCATGAACTGATGAATTTCCTTTGATTTGAAGCTGGCTTGAGTTGGGTTTCTGTCTCTTATATCTTAAAATATCCTGATACACAGCTCCCTTTATCTGTGTAGGAAGGAGAGATGCTTTTGTAAAGCTGATAGACAGCCCATGGGTTTTAAGTCACCGAATGGAGCAGATCTGGGGGGGCCAAAGACTGGTTTGCTTGAAAGGGCCTTGGGGAGGCCAGGACCTTGAGGGCTGGAGACTGAGATTAGCTGGGTATCTGTTGCTTCCTCTCCTTTGACCCCTCCACTGTTGGCCCGCTGGCTTCTCGGCAGGAGGGGTCAGTTCTGGACCATTTGCACCCCAAGTAATGAGCAGTGACTCAGGCAATCAGAATCGGTCTCTACATGACAACGTGTTGTGATGGAAAGCAGCCTAAAGCTACCTAGGTAGCCCAAAAGCCCTGGTTCAAATCTTACCTCTGGTCACCGCATGCCAGTGATGACAGAAATGACCAAAGGGAGAAAGGCCCACTCCCTGTCTGGCTGTCCATTTCCGCATCACAACCAGCCTGCCTCTGACCACAGAGGCTGAAAACCCAAGATACCACTTGATAAAAAGAGAGGCCTGAGAGTGACTTCTCGTTTACTATCTTTGGATGCTATGGTGTGAGAGCATGTTTCCTGGAGCTTAGGCAGCCATGTTGTGACCAAAAGGTAAGAGAACCAGAGGCCGACAAAGTGACAATGGCAGACCAGCAGGAGGGAAACAACCCGGGCTCTCGAAGAGATTGGTGAGCCTCTGAAAAATAAAACGTCATCCAGACTTTACTTTGCAAGAAAAAGCCAAGCCCTATCATTGCAACCACTCCTACAAGATGTTTTGTTACTTGCAACCACTCCTACAAGATGTTTTGTTACTTGTAACCAAATGCAACCTCAGTGATTCACTCCTTACAAAGTAGGAGCAAGTCGTTTCTCAGAGGGAACAGTGGGGATTAAATGGGAGAAGGGCAATCAGGGCCTGGTGCAGGGCTTCTCACACAACAGCCCTAGCCTGTGTGAGTTTTCCTGTTGCATTCATGAATGCTGAGACGCATGGGCAAGCCCTGGAAGGGCACAGGCGGGGAGCAGTGGTGTGGGGTGGAGGAGCAATCGGCTGGAGGGTCTGGTGCTGCCTCTACCCTGCTGTGTAGCTCTAGGCAAGTCCCTTTACTTCTCTGGGCCTCGGTTTCCCCCACCTGTACAATGAAGGGGCTACAGAAGGATCTCCAAGAGAGAAGACAGGGACACAGAGGGCCAAGGAGGACATGGGTGGGAAGGGGAGCAGTTGGCTGAAACTTGCCACATACTCCCAGGTGTCCCCAGGTATGTGTCAATTTCAGTGTGGTGCCCTAGCCACATAGACACGGAGGGCACTGTGAGTGCTGAGTAAGCCCCGCTGAAGAGGCTCTGGGCCTTCATCCTCCCTCCTGCCTCCTCCCATAGCTAGGCCGACTCACCCCAGAAATCTGTCTTGTTGTAAACACCCCCAGCCCAGCTCCTGAAGCTTGTCTGTGCTGCTGGCACCCGGCACAGGAACCCAGGGCATCTTTATGAAGCCCCCAAGCTGGCCACCTCTTCTCCCCACACACCACTCACTCCCGGTGCCTGCAGGGTCCCCCCCATCCGTGTTAGCGCTGGTGCTTGCTCCCACTCTCAGATCCTAACCACCCTCTCCCCAGGACACCTGGTTCCAGAACCTTCTCTGGACAAACCCCGAGTGAGCTGGATCACCTGGGAATGCTGTCCATTGGTCAAGGAGAGGCACAGAAAGCAGGGGGCAGGTCTGCGGGGCACGGAGGCCTCATCTCCCCAGAGCTGATGTTTGGTTTCCACAGAAGGGAGGTGACCTGAGGCAGGATGGTCACCTAGTCCTGCCGGTGTCTCTCCCAGGCCTCC
Organism: Ursus maritimus; assembly: GCF_017311325.1. Taxonomy (NCBI): domain Eukaryota; kingdom Metazoa; phylum Chordata; class Mammalia; order Carnivora; family Ursidae; genus Ursus; species Ursus maritimus. The sequence goes on from NW_024423786.1 coordinate 4,120,184, forward strand.
ATGCCCTAGCCACCCCAAGTAGCATGTGACCCAAACCACCTGCATCAGCTGAGCTGAACACTTGTCCCTCATCCTCTGTGTGTGATAAGGGGTCCCCCTTACTGCACATGGGCCACTACCTCATGGGCACATTCCCAAGGAGCCCGACAAGATGGGGGCCCTGCTGGCATCACAGCTGGCTCCCTTGCTCACCTCCCGTGAGAGCCTAGGTGTGCTGGGCAGTCTGTCTGCCCCCTTCGCCAGCCCGGAGGGTCACCTGTGAACACTACACCCATGGGTCCCTGTTCCCCAGCCTCTGGTCAGGCCCAGCCAGTGAGAGACCCCACAGAAGGCTGGAGGGCAGGAAGAAAGAGAGGCTGGGACAAGTATTCCCCAGACTCCCTCTCTGTGGGGCCATATGGTGGCTCTCACTGCATTCCCTTACCTATAACCACGGCTCCCCTCCTCCAGCTGTACTCTCTCCGGTGACATGGTCCCTTCCCTGCCGCTTCAGGCCTCCAGGGAGTAAGAGCTCCCCAGTGTCGCCGAGCAGGCCTCGAGGGATTCCCCGAATGCTGCCCACACCCCTTGCAGCAATCCCTTCATTACACTCTCTTCTGTTACCTGTGTCATCTACCAGACCCTGGCTGGGACACTGGTGGGTAAGGTATACCGCCTCCGTGAGCCTTGGTTTTGTCTCCCCATTCGGTGGAACTCACCCCCTGGAGGCAGGGCCAGGACTGAACGACCAAAGGTCTAGTGCCAGGCCGAAGGAGGCTCTCAGAGATGCGGCTGCTGTTACTCCGACTTGTTAAATTATTTACAGCGCCGCATGACGCTTTGTGTTGGCCTTGGATTAAAGAAGGGACAATTTCTCAGAAAAGAGCTCCGGGCTGGCTTCCCGCCCAAGCTTCACCCGGTCCTCCCAGCAGACCATGAGCCCCCTGAGGGCAGGAAACCATGCTCCACCCCAGTAAAGCCCCTCGCTTCGTTCAGTGGCTGTTCTAAATGTTTCACGTAGAGCCGCTCACTGGCCCGGCACAGCACGCCCCCGGCGGACTTATTATCCTCTCGGTGTCCCACAGGCTAGGAAGCCAGGCACAGGGAGTCACAGAGAGGAAGCGTGGGGACGGGTCTTCCACTGCAGGCAGTGTGCGGGGCAGGTGAACAGAAGCCAGGCCAGGGCCAGGATGGCCTTGTTCCCTGAGGCTGTGGTCCGCAGGGCGGGTTTGTGTGGTGGGCACTGTGCTGCCCACCTGGGTCCTCCTCCAGGACTCATACTCACTGCCCCTCCGCCCGGGCGGTGGCCGCTGATCCTCCCGGGCGAGCTCCTCCTCCCAGCCGCTCTCCCAGCATGGAAGCCACCTCACCCAGGGTCATGCCGCTCCTCAGGGCAACTCCAGCCAACAACAGCTTGATGCTGGCTACAAAGACCCGGTCTCCCTGTCTCAGCCGGGGACACCTCGAAAGGGCCACTGCAGCCCCAGAGCGTCTCGCGGGACCAGCCGAAGCCTCTGCTGGGGCTACAACACAGCCCACCTGCTCTCCCTTGCTTCCTTACAGGTGTACCTCCCCGGAGCCCTTCCTGGAAATGCCCTGCACGTGAATTTCCACGTCGGGGGCCCTTTCCAGCGGCCCTGATCTAAGGCAGTGTGTAACTCAGTGGGCAGCTGGCCGTGGACCGTGCCCCCCGGAGACCACCCCCGGAGGTGTGAGCACGGCCCTGGGAGGAGAGGCTGCAGGCTGCCAGCCCACAGTCAACACCGCCTGCGCCACCTCCTGCTGGTCCTCCCCCTCCTCCTGCTGGTCCTCCTCCTCCCTGTCCCCTCTTGCCCCTCCTCCTCCTGTTTCTTCTCCTCCTCCAGCTCCTCCCCCTCTTGCTCTCTGCTCCTCCTCCTCCCCGAGCTCCCCTCCGCTTGCGTGTCGATCCATCATGAGCAGAAAGCTGCGCGTCATTCAGCTGCAGCTGTATTCCTCTGGGCAACTCAGATGAAAGAGAGGAAAAGGCAGCTTTTTTTGGTAAACATTTGGAGTATTTTCTTCTCGGCCACATTCTTTAAGTCATATTGGATGCACGACTTCAAGCAAATATTCCTGTCTGCCGCGGGTGGGGACGGCAGGGGCAAAGCCGCGTTCCGTAGAACAGAGCCACTGGAATGCAAGCAGGTTAGCCCCGACTGCGAGGCCGGCACAGCGTCCGGCCAGGGCCTCAGGACAAGGAATGTCAACCCAAACCGGAGAGAGAAGTTTCCTGGGACCTTCTGAAATTCAGTGCTGGCCAGGTTTCAACTGCTCCAACACCATCTATGGCTCCCTGTTGTTGGAGTAAAATCCCAGTCTTTTCCCTGGCTCTCCAGGCCTCCACGAACTTGGCCTCTGCCCAGCTCTGGGGACTTGAAGGAAGCCACGTCTCAGGGATAAACACCCCCTCACCCCTAGACTTGTCTCCTTCTAGGTTCCCACTCTCCCCAGTACACCTGTATGCCGCCGCACAGAGTCACACACGCCCAAACACACCCCACGTGTTACATGCACACGCGTCCCCCCATATGCATAACCCCCAACGGTATCCGCGCTGTTCACGCCTCAGTCACTGACACACACTCTATCACACGTGTGCTCACACTCGCCTGCTCCCACACTCCCAGCCACATGCATGTCTATGCACACTCACGTACACCCCCTCACACCACTCACCCCTGCACAGCGCATGCTCATATAGTCCCTCGCCCACCCAGACACACCACATACCCTCCTGCGCTCACACACACACACACACAGAGCCCCCCACATGCTCGCAGACACACATACACGCACCCCTCCTCATACACGCTCACACACATATATACACATACACCCCCCACTCTCGCACACGTCATACACACGTATACCCCACATGCTCACACACGTCATACACACATGCATTTCCCCACACACGCTCGCACACACAGAACATACATGCAACCCTCACACACATGCTTGCAGGCATCAGACACACAAACACCTCCGCTCGCACGTGCTCGCACGCAGCATACACACATCTCAGACGGGAGGGAACCCCGGTGGCGGAGGCCAGCAAATGCGCCCCACTGTGCTCCCGGCCGGGGGCCCTGTGCAGGGCTCAGCTTTGCTTACCTATAAACGTAGACTAGGGCAACCCTTCGAAGGGCTGTTGTGGGCATTTCAGGTAGAAACCCCATTTTAGAGGTGGAGAGGACCAGCTCACGGCGCTGCCTTCTCACTAACCCCAGCCCGCCTCTCCCAGACACGCTCTGCTTCTTTCTCCTGAGCTGACTCACCCAGAGGGAGTGGGGTTGACCCAGGGGCAGGGGCTGCCTCTGACGGGGTCGGCCCGAGAGGTGGGGTCTGGCTGGGGGATGTGGACTGTGGCCGGGAGTGAGGTAGTCAGATGACCCCAACCATAGCATGAGGGGCAGGGAAGCCAGCAGGAGGGTGCTGGAGCCACTGAACCCACATGTTCCTCCCAACTTCCGGAGCATCAGTGAATTGGCCTTGGCATGCATGCATTCATTCATTCATTCATTCATTCATTCAACCATTCATGCATTCGTTCTTTTACTAATTCATCCTTCCACCACATGGTCATTTAATCCCTGGCCTGGGCTGGGCCCTGAGGCTGATGGCCAGGTGGGCAGAAAGAGGCAAGCCCCCTGCTCTCTGGAAGCTTACACTCTGGGGGGAAGGTGACCATGCATCCAACTGTCCCACAGCCGAGGCCAGCCCCCACCAACGGTGGCTCTGTAGGAAAGCACGCCCCTGCCCCTCCTGTGGTCCCAGACCCAGCCGTTCTCCTCCCACAACCCGACCGGAAAATGTTTTTGAGACAATGGAGAAAGCTAAATCAGATGGGGTATCATACAATCTTGAGGAACTGTTCATGTTGTTCTGGGTAATAACAGTACCATTGTTATGTTTTTTAAAATTCCTTATTGACTAGTGAAATAACATGATGTCTGGGATTTGCCCTAAACTGTTCCAGTTTGGGGGAGTTGGGGTGGACACTAAAACAATGTTGATGGCTGTTGGCCAAATGTTGAGGTTATCGTAGCTGGGGGTTGGGTATGTGGGGTTCATTATATTGTTCTCTCTCCATCTACTGCCATCATCCCCTGCTACCTCTGACCTCACCTCCTATGCCACTGCGGTCCAGTTACAATGTGTTCCTTGCTGTCTCTCCAACACACCAGGGATGCTCCTGCCTCAGGGCCTTTGCACTTGCTGTCCCTCTGCCTGGAACATTCTTCCCCACCCTCTCTATATATGGCTCCGTCCCTCCCTTGACCTTTGCTAAAATCTCTCCTTTCCAAGAACACCTTCCCTGACCGTGCCCTGGTTCACCTTGTTCCCTTGCATTAGTAACTGACATAGCACACATTTTCTTTGTTTCGTTTCTCTGTTCTCCCACTGGAACATAAACCGCTCAAGGACAGGGACTTGGTCTGTCTGTTCCCGGCCGTGTCCGCAGCACCTAGGCTGGTGCCAGGACCGTAGCCGGTGATCAGAAAATACTTGCCGAATGAATGAGTGAAAGCAGTAATGGTGGAACCCAACTAGAGCGAGGTGAGGAAATACCCTCCTGCTCTGAGAACTGACATTGAGGAGGACGAGGCTGGACAAGAAGGAGGCAAGGCCAGGGCAGGCAGAGAGAACAGCATGGGCAAAGGCCCTGGGGCAGAAGGGAGCCGGGAGCAGTCAAGACACAGGAAGAGGGCCAGCCTGGCTTCCTGATGGGACCAGGGCAGAGGGCAGGGGTGGGGACAGAGGGGCTTGGTATCTGAGAAGCCCCCTCAGGTCGTCCTATGGATCACAGCCCGGAGGCCTGAGCGGGTGCAGGAAGCAGTAAGATGGAGGCTCAGCCACGTAGAACCGCAGATGAAGGGTAAGGAAGCTCCCAGAAGCTGAAGGACTGCTTGGCCATTTTCCAGAAAAAGGCCCCTGTGAACCTGCTTTGGTGGTGAACCAGCCACAGCACCTGCCGCCCTTCCTGGCCCTGGCCAGCCCTACGAGGATGCAGAGCCCAAGCTCCCCCGGCACGGCTGGTCCATGCAGCCCAGCAGCCCTGTGCCTCTGCCTGTCCAGACCTTCCTCTCTTCACCCGGGACCTGGGCTCCTGCAGGGACAACCTTGAAGAGGGCGAACTTCAAAGACCCGTGGTATCTAATGCAAGGACGGTGCAACGGCCAGACCAGAAACAGGCATCCACACAAAACCTGGATGCGAACGTTCACGGCAGCGCTATTCGCAGGAGCCCCAACGTGAAACAACCCATGCGTCCCTCAGCTGATGGTGGATACGCAAAATGGGGCATATTCGTACAACGGAATATTATTCAGCCATAAAAAGGAATGGAGGACTGACAGAGGCTCGACGTGGATGGTCCTTGAAAAACACGATGCAAAGTGAAAGAAGCCAGACGCGAATGATCCCCTCGTGTATGATTCCGTTACATGAGTTGGCAAATCCAAAGAAAGCAAGCAGATTAGAGGTTGCCTGGGGCTGGGGGAGCCAGCAGTGCGGACTAACGTTCACCGCTAACAGTGGTTTCTTTGGGGGGTAAGGAAAACACCCTGAAGTTGTTATGGTGATGGTTGTGCAACTCTGAACCCCTTCTGTGCGCACTTCATGCCAGATCTTTCCGCACCCCACGACGTCCATGCCACCTCAGGGCCTTTGGGCTCCTATTCCCTCTGCCTGTGACACCCTTCCTCCGGTTCCTCAGCTCCAGCTCTGCTCTTCAAAGCAATCGTCGCTGGACAGCCTCTCCACGGAGCCCTGCGCTGTCCCCAGGGTAACCCCGTCATAGCACCTGTTAACGTCCTCCCAAGCCCTTGGGGCACTTGAAGATGAGTGGTTTGCCTCTCTCCTCCCTGCCTAAATCTCAGTTCCAGAAAAGCCTGGCCCTCATCTGCCTTGCTCAGGAGGCATCTAGAAGAGGCTCGCCTCACAGGAGATGCCCCGCCAGCATTTGAATGCAACGCAGGAGTGACTGCGTGAGCATATGAGTGAGTTCATCCTGGATCGAGAGCCTCGCTGGCCATCTCCTTCATGGTGCGATCTTGTAGAGGAGGCCCTGACTTCGTCCACAGAAGAGCAAGCCTGGCACCCCAGGGAGAGCCTCTGCAACAGGAGATGTTAGGGATGGGTGCTCCGGAGCATGGAGGAAAAACCCAGCAATGAGGTCTTGCTGGCCGAACGCCCCCTGTGCCCCTGGCCACCCCCAGATGAGCGGTCCTGACTCCAAAGAGGCCCTGCCCAGGTGCCCAGGTGCCAGTGATGCCCTTTGAGCCCTTATCCCAGAACAGATGTTCCCTTTGTGTTGGTGTCCGGGCACAGGAGCTGGTATCTGGGAGGGTGGGCTGGCCTGGCCTGAGGTTCCATGTTGCCCCACGCGTCCCAGAGGACATGGGCGCAGGGACACCTCCCCTGAGATATGCTTTTTCCTGCCCCTGATGGAGTCAGGTTTTTTCCAGCCAGGCGACTAGGAAAAACACCCTGGTTATCTCTGTGCCAGGGCGGTTTCCAGAGAGGTGGGGTGGGGCCTCCCCCCGGGGCGGAGGGGGGCCAGGATTGAGGCATACACTGCTCTGAAGCTACGAGGAGCTGCCACCGGAGCTGAGACCCGAGGGCTCAGAGGGACCTGGGGTTTTGTCCCAGCCCCGCTATGGACAGCTGCGTCGCTTCTGGGCCGCGTCATCTCGGCCGTCTCTGAGGCTCTGTTGGCATGGCATGGGCCAGCCCTGTGTGTTCGGGGGAGTGTGAGTGAGCCTGGAAGATCTCCGAAACCACGTCACACCCAAGGAACTGCAGCATCTGACAGCAGAGAGAGGAGTTTTCAACGTCCTGACCGGGAGTCCTAACTCTGTCGCCGCCGGGCTGGGCGACCACAGGAGTATCTTTTAACCTCTCTGAGCCTGGCTCTTCAACAAGAAAACTGGGGGTTAAGAACCACCACAGACACCGTCTCAGGGGGGTGCTAACTGAGGCAGAGTAGGTGAGGTGCCTGCCTCACAGGAGGGAGCTGGAGGACAGGCTTCAAGGGGACCTGGTCGGTGCCGCCAAATTTTTGCAGGACTGCTTCCTGCAGAGGATGCCAATGGGCCTGAGGACCTGGGGAGCAAAGCTGGCTCTTCCTGGTTGTTTTGGAGGGGGCAGCTCCCAACTGAGAGCCTGCAGGACGGGAGTGGACTTGGAGGGAGAGGGCTCGCTCTCGCCAGAGGTATGCGAGCCAGATTCAAATCTGCACCATCCAAAATGCGAGCCGCCGGCCCCACGAGCGTTCGAACCGTGGCTAGCCTGAACTGAAGTGTGCTGTAAGTGTAAAGCAACCGCCAAGACTTCAGACTTTTTTGGGGGGAAAAATAACGCAAAGTATCTCGGTATTTTCAGATTGATTACATATTGAAATGCCAATATTTTAGGTGTATTAGATTAAGTAGAATATATAATTAAACTTCATGTCACCTTTTTAACCTTTTTGATGTGGCTGCTAGAAAATTTAAATTCCATACACGGCTCGTATTAATTTCTTTTGGACAGCTAGCCAGAATCCTTGCTGCCCAAAGAGTGGCCCCAGGACCAAGAGCATGGCCTTGTGGGAGCTTGTTGGAAATACAGATTCTCAGGCCCTACCTGAGACCCGCGGAATAGGAATTTGCATTTCCGCAGGCTCCCTCGGTGATCCGTGTGCATGTTTACGTTTGAGACGCCTTGCCGAAGCCTCGCTTGGAGGTCCGGAGGATCCCCCCCTTTCAGGCAGGGAGTTGGAGCCAGGGACCTGAAGTCCAGCCTGTATTATGTGAAATATTAATTGATGCCTTCGTCCCTGAGTCATATACTTGGTCCATAGTGTCCTTTAAACCCTGCATTCTAACCCCAAGAAGGAATTTACTTTCAAGAGAAAAGGGCAGCTTCACGAGGGACTAGTCTCTCTTAGAAACAAACAGTATCGGGACTACACCATTGGTTGGCACCCTAACTTTTTAAAGGCTGGGATTTAATCTCAGAAAATAACTGAAACGTTATGTGTTTAAAAAAAAAAACAAAAACCCAACGTAACCAACTCCCCCTAAATTCCTCCCTCTTTTTCTCTCTGAAAACTTGGCCCCCAGGCATTAAATGGCACTAAATATAGAAATGGTAAAGCAAGTTAATCACTCAGAGGTGCCACAGGTTGCCCAGGGCAGTTCACAGTGGAGTTGTAAACCATTGAGAGCTGAGAGCTGTAATTAACACGCTGACAGCCTCCAAACTGTGCATTGGCCGGGAGGGAGCAGGCTGGGAACCCGTGGAGGGCGGCAGGGAGGGTGGTGCCTTTCCAAATGCACATCAGCCCAGGTTCAAAGTCCACCACTGGCTTTCCAGAACCCAAGGAAGAGTAGACCACGCTTCTTACCTCACCGGCGCCAGGAGGTGATGTACCCCACCCCCAGACACTACGACTTTATCTTCTCCCCTCCTCTCCCCTCTCTTACTTAGGGAGAGACTCACTGGACTTGGCCTCGGGCTCTTGTGCCTGCTGTCCCCTGTCTCTCAAATGCTGTTCCCCACATGGATCACTTCCTCACTTCCTGCTCAGAACTCACCTTCTCAGACTACCCTGACTACCTAATATAAAACGCCCGCCCTCCTGTCCTCCCTGCCTCCTCACCGTGCTCGATTTTTTCACTATAGCATTTATTATTCTCTGCCGGTAGATTCTCTCTATACTCGATTATTTGTTTGTCCTCTGCTTTCCCTCTGGAGTGTCACCTCCATAAAGGCACGTACGGTCTAATCCCAGAGCCTAAAACAGTACCAGGGACATAAATAGGCGCTTAATAAACATTTGTTGAATTAATGAATGCATGGATTTCCATCCCTTTCTTTCAGCTGGTCTGGTGATCTCACTGGGAAAATGTCCAACTTGCCAGCAATGAGCTCAGCTTTTCACCCATCCATTCAACCAGCCATCCTTCCCAATAACTATCCATTCATCCATCCATCCATTCATCCACCTGTCCATCCGTATAACCATCCACTCATCGATCCTTCCAAATACCCACCCACCCATCCGACCATCTTCTAATACCTCTCCACTTCATCGTCCAACCGTTCATGCACATGACCATCCACCCACCCGTCCAAAACAACCCCAGATGGTTAGACCTCCTATGCTGGGGTCCCACAATCCCCTACATTCCCCTTTACCAAACTCAGTTCATGCCATCACGAATGCATGCAGTAATTCGCCATTTCCCTCTGTGATTACAGTGTAAGAACGTCAAAAGCAGAAATTGTGTGTCTCATTTAACTCTGATTACCAGCGCCTAACCCTTAGTAGGTGTTAGTGAAGGTTTCCGGAATGAGTATTGTTTTCCTTTCCCCTTATTTACTTGTTCTGCATTCCCTAGCAGCCTGTGAGCTCCCTGATGGCAAGCACCATGTTTTTGGTCATCTGGGGTTCTCTAAAATCTTGCACTTGCCACAAAAAAGACACGCTGTAAATATTTAACAAATGAGTGAACGAGTGAATGTGCAGAAGAGAGGAATATAGCAAGAGTATAGACTCTGGAGCCAGACTGCCTGGATTCAGATCCTGACTCTCTATGCATTAGCTGTGTGACCTTGGATGAGTCAATGGACTTCTCTGTGCTTTGGTGACCTCATTCATACAAGGCGGATAATAATAGTCCTTACCTCACTGGGTTCTTATGAAATTTTTATGAGTTAATAGATATGAAGTACTTAAAATAGTGCCCAGAGTAAGACAAAGGCTACATAGGTGTTTAAAAATGAAATTGCCATTTTAAGCTGGCCCATTGGAACAAATATCAAGGGCACAGAATCTTGAGTTTAAAAGATGGGAAGGGAGCGTCTGTCCGAGCTTGCACTGTTCCCACAGGAGGCCTGCTACAGCAAACACTTTAACTTTTTCCAGCCACACTGGGATCATTTTGCAAACTACCATTATTATGTCAGGTGGTCATAAGTGCTATGTAGAAAAAGAACACATGGAAGGGAACAGGAAGTGGTGAGGCAGATGGGACAGCAGTTTCAAATAGGGTGGTCAGGAGAGGCCTCCTTAGGAAGGTAATATTTGAGCAAAGACTTGAGAAGGTGAAGAGGTGAATGTCTGGAGGGTGAGCATTCCAGGCAGTGGAAACAGCAAATGCAAAGGCCCTGGGGTAGGAATATACCCAGTGTATTTAAGGAACAGTGTAGGTGGAACAGACTGAGCAAAGAGGAAGTAGAGGGAGGTGAGGTCAGAGGGTCACAGGGGCCCAGGTCACAATGTGAGACATTGTGAAGACCTGATGTCTACTCTGAGTGAGTTGGGAGCCACTGTGAAGTGGCTTGAAAAGACTGCAGGGGGCCAAGGTGGGAGCAGGGAGACAAGTTAGGAGGCTGTTGTAGTACTTCAGGAAAGAGATGATGGTAGCTTAGACCAGAGGATCAGGGATATAGGTTGTTAGAAGGGGGAAGATTCTGGATAGATGTTGTAGCTAGAACCAACATATTGGATGTGGGGTATGAAAGAAAGAGTCAAGGACAAAGCCAAGCTCTTTGGTCTGGGCCACTGGAAGGACAGAGCTGCCATTTCCTGAGCTGGGGGAAGGAAGCAGGAGCCCATTTATGGGAGCAGGATGAGCAGGGAGGTTTGGGACAGGACACCCTCCCTGCAGACAGCCTTCAGTGGGGAGTGGGAGGCGGCTGGGTGTGGGAGACTGGAGTTGGGGGTGGCAAGTCCTTGGGTACCTGTGTCATGGGCCAGAAAGGACAGGGGCAGGGCCCTCTCTGGAGGTGGCTGCTAAGATGTAACTGACAGCCCCGGATGGACCCTCCTGTCTCGGAGAGCGCAGGACCCGTGTGGCATCGCAATGGCGTGGGCCCCTGGCAACACTTTCCGTTCAGTAGAGTGACAAATCCCAATGACCTCCCAGATATCTGCTTCTCCCCAGTCCTTCTAGCATGCTACTAGTCTGGTATGTGGGAAAAATGGAGATTGAAAGCTAGGAAGATCCTTAGGAGTAGAATATACGGATTAAAACCTCAGTACAGCTTTAAAATGACTACTCTTGCTACCAATAATAACGATATTCATAATAGTAGCTACTGTTTTCCGAGCGCTCATCATGCGGAAGAACACGGGCCCAGCACTCTGTGGCATGGTGACCCCCAGTCTGCACAACAGCTCTGGGAAGTGCCAATCATTGCCTTTCTCCCGGCGAGGAAACTGAGGCTCAGAGGCAGAGGACTGCTCAAACGCCACAAACAAGTTGCAAAGTTGGGGTTTTTATTGCAGCTCTTTCCACAGCTGTGTCATTCCCACCTCTCAGCGTGGAATAAAAGCCCAACACCCCTTCATGAGTCAAGGGCACAGTGTGGCTAAGACCCCCCTGCCTGGCCACCCTGCGCAGGACCCTCAAAGCCCAGGAGAGAGCAACTCCCCACAGAGCCACCCTCCCAGCAGGCTGAGGGGCCTCCAGCCAGACCCTCAGTTGCCTCATCTGCAAAATGGGCACATTTCACCCCTCCCCTGGAGGCAGGTTCTGAGCCTTGGCCATCAACGTGTTAAAGAAAGGTTTTGCAGGGGCGCCTGGGTGGCACAGCGGTTAAGTGTCTGCCTTCGGCTCAGGGCGTGATCCCGGAGTTCTGGGATCGAGCCCCACATCAGGCTCCTCTGCTATGAGCCTGCTTCTTCCTCTCCCACTCCCCCTGCTGTGTTCTCTCTCTCACTGGCTGTCTCTATCTCTGTCAAATAAATAAATAAATAAATCTTAAAAAAAAAAAAAAGAAAGGTTTTGCAAATTATAAAGTATTTTACAAATATTGTTAGGGGTGTCTGGGTGGCTCAGTTGGTTAAGCGTCTGCCTTCAGCTCAGGTCATGATCCCAGGGTGCTGGGATGGAGCCCCGCAGGGGGTTTGCTGCTTAGCAGGGAGTTTGCTTTTCCCTCTCCCTCGGCTCCTCCCCTGCCCCAGCTCATGCTCTCTCTCTCTTTCTCTCTCAAGTAAATAAATAAAATCTTTAAAAAACAAAACAAAAGCCCCCAAATGTTGTTAGAATTATTATTTCACAATACAGCCAGTCCTTCCAGGTTCCCCGCCCCCCCAAAATATATATATGTGCACACACATTGTATATGTATATATATATATATCACCACACGTATACAGATATAATATACCCACACACAATATACACTATTGTGGGCTGAGGAGAGGCTTCAAAGAGCACAGGCTACAAAGGCAGATGGCTGAGAAGGAACCCTGACTCAGACGCTTTCCACCTGAGCAAACTCAGTGTACCACGTAACCAGTCTATGCCTCAGTTTTCCTCATCTGTAAAATGGGAGTGGTAACATAGGCCCTACCCTGCGAGGTCATTTGTGGAGAGCACTTGGAATGGGCGGGCACATGCTGTGTCAGGACTTGAGAGAGGCGTACAGAGCAGCTGAGTGCTGTTTTCCCACTGCCTGCACCTTCCTGGCCCAGGGCCTGGCCCCACCTCGCATGTCCTGGGGAGACCCTGAGATGAGATCACTCATTCTGCTACCACTGGGACTGCCCAGGAGCCTGAGATGTTGCTCAGGTCGCTGCCTGGACTTCAGCTGTCCATCTGTAGAATGGAGTTCACAAGGATTCCCCCCCACCCCAATGCCCCAGGGTTGTTAGGCCAGTGAAACGGATTAACTCCTGTAGACAGAGTGCTGGGACAGAACAAGCACTCACTACTGTGAGCAGTGTTTGTTATCTGCATCTCAAAGACACGCTGCAAGGCCAGGATTTTAAAAAGCCCCTCTGTCTGGCAAGGAGCCCTTTTTCAGGACACATTAGCATGTGGATTTCTCCTTAAAGGACATGCAAGTGTTCAGGATTAGGGAAAGTGACCTGCGTGCTCCCCCACATCCCTGGGCCCCACCCCACTCCTCCTTCCTTCCCTCCAGGACCATTCCTGCCCTCCCCACCCCTCCCTGTCTTCACCACCACTCAGCTCCCCCTCCTCTCATCCCAGCAGATTTGATAACACCCAGGAGTCCCAGTCCCCCTCCTGAGGACAAAGGCAGCAATTGTCCCTGGTGGGCGCCTTTTGACTGGGTCTCACCACGGTGAAATCGAGCCCCCGAGACTTCACCTCACTTGGGAGGCCCCTCAGGGCCCCCTCCTCACCTCAGGTCGGTTTCAAATGAGCCCCCTGGCTGACAGGCCAGCAGCCACACTGGGAATTCCTTCCAAGAGAAGTCAGATGGCCACTATTTGAGAACCCTTTAGGCTGGCTAGGGGCCAGGAGGTAAAAGGACTCGCTGCCACTGCTGCCGAGACCTTCCCGAGCCCCTTAATAACACCACCGATGTCTGTGCCCACTGCTACCCTCAGCTGGTGGGTGCTGTCCAACAGACCTCCCTGCGATGATGAAACTGTCGGTACGGTAGCCACGAGCCACACGTGGCTCCCCAGCCCTTGAAGTGTGGACTGCAGAACTGAATGTTTCTTTCTATTTGTTTGTCATTAGTTTAAATGTAAATAGCCACACATGGCCTGTGGCAACTGTATGGGACAGCACAGTTATAAGCACCCCACGTCACTGAGAGCCCCTACTGTATGCCAGCCCCCATGCTGGGCTCTGGGAGATGCCAAGGTGACCCTCACAACTGTCTGGAAGGACGAGGAGGATTTGGGAAGGAGAGACTATGTGGCCGCCAGGCTACCTTCATAGGCTAAGTCCAGAAACCCTCTTAAAACAGAAGGTGCCCCAGGGCTCTGCACAGGTGTGGGCATTCCTGGGCACGGCCAAGTCTGGGCATCTCCTCATCCAGTGGCATCCTGAACCCCCCACTATGATAGCCCAGACCCCCTCCCCCCTAGGGAGGGGCAATATGCAGAATTCTCTTCGCACAGCCTACTCCCCTCCTAAATTGTCCTCTCCCAGCAGAGGACGGTAGCCCAGGACTGGCCCAGGGCCATGGTGCCCAGAGTGGGAAAGGATTCAGTGCCTGGGTAATTTACAGCCCCCGAACTACCAGACACTGGGGTCTTTCGGGGCCTGAGGATTGCAGAGTGTCCAAGTTCCCCAAAACAGGGGAATCTGAGAATCTGAGGAAAAGATCTTTGAATCACGGTGTGACAGAACTAGGGATGAGGATAAATGCATCCAAGCCCAAGAACCCCAGGGGCTGTTGAGACAGTTCAATGGTTAGGAACTGAGTCTGGAGCCACACGGCTAGGGTTCAGATCCGAGGGTGGCACCTGCCAGCTGTGTGGCCTTGGACAAGTTTCTTAACCTCTCTGTTTCTCAGTTTTTCCCTTTGTAAAATGGAGACAACAACAGAGAATGTAACCTCATAAAACTGTTGTGGGATTAAATGAGTATATGCATTTCAAGAGCTAATAGAACCGTGTCTTTATTCTCCCTGCAAACACACACCTGCCCACCAGCCGATCTCACTTTCTGGTAGCCAGAGCATTCACACCAGAGCTGAAACTTACATCTTCCCATATTCCTCCATTTCATGAGTCCTGGTCCTGCCTGCTACCCTACCAGCATCACCCCTAACCCATCCTTTGTGACTGGGGTGGGGAAGGGGGTCAATGACAGCTCTGTGAGGCTGCCCACTCCAGGCTGAGCCTGAGCTCCTCCCAGGCCAAAGCATCCAGCCACCTCCTCTGGGCCTACCCTGGGCTGCCTGTGTCTATTCCCAGGTCAGGGCAGGGAGGTGGTCTTAGCAGCTCACCCCGAACAAAGGGGGCTGCCGGGCACCAGGCTGCACGGAGCTGGGGACCTAGAGATGTTTGTCTTCTATGTGCTCTGCCCCTGCTCCCCGTCCTGTGGCCTCCCTATTTCATCCCCTCCCTTCCCCAGCACCATCCACGGCTATCACCGAGGCATCAGCGACTAGACCTGGCTGGGCCCTGCCCTTGCTGAGTCATCAGAGAGAACTGGAAAAACCTCAGGCCTCAGGGGCATCCTCCACCCGGGCCTGGGCTGGTTTTCCTCTGACCCCCTCCTCAGCAGTTTCCACTCCAGACCTGCCCTGGCTCCTTCCTCCAGGCCCATGGACCCCAGCCCGGTCATCCCAGAGAGCTATCCCTGATGGACCTCCTGGCCCCCATCTCAGCCCCTCCGCTAGCCCAGCTCCCACCTGGGCCAGCCACGGGGACCACGAGCGAGGCAGAGCTGGGACCCAGGCTCCAGGTACGCACCCTATGCCTCTACTCTCCTGGCGTGCGTGTGGTCTTGGCAAGGGCGTTCGACATCTGGGGTCAGTCTCTCTTCTATTAAATGGACCCAAGGAAGGGAAAGTCTCTGTTCTAAAATGACTCTAGAATTCTCCTCCACTGTCCTGAGGCCACTGTCCTCCATGGAGCAATAGGGGCTGGGTAGGATTGCCAGGTTGCCGGGTTGAGCTCATCAATATGCCAAAAAAAAAAAAAAAATGAGCCTTGACCTCAAACACACACCTTAAACAAAAGTTAACTCAAAATGGATCAGAGAACCTTTAGGACACTTTGCTCAGTGAAATAAGTCAGTCACAAAAGGACAAATACTGCACGATTCCACGTGTGGTCAAATGCATAGAGACAGAAAGTAGGATGATGGTTGCAGCGGAGGAGGAATGGGAAGCTGGTGTTTAACGGGGACGGAGTTTCAGTTTGGGAAGGTGAGAAAGTTCTGGAAACGGGTGGTGGTGATGGTTGCTCAACGGGTAAATGCACTTATACCACCAAGTGTACGTCTCAGAATGATGATGATGGTGAGCGTTATGTATATTTTTACTGCAATCAAAAATAAATTTTATGGGGCACCTGGGTGGCTCAGTCAGTTGACCAGCCGACTCTTGGTTTTGGCTCAGGTCATGATCTCAGGGTCCTGAGATCGAGCCCCATGTCGGGCTCCACATTCAGCACAGAGCCTGCTTCTCTCCCTCCCCCTGTGCCCCTCCCCCTGCTTGCGTTCTCTCAAATAAATACATAAATAAATAAATCTTTAAGAACAAACACACAAATAAGTTTTTTAAAAATTGAAAAAAGAAATAAACCTTTGCTGATTTAAAAATAACTAGTTAATTAAAAAAACGAATCACAGACTTCAGTGTAAAATGGAAAACTACAAAAGCTTTTAGAAAAGAACACAGGGGAAAATCTTTGGGGCCAGGAGTCAGCAAGTTCTTGGCCACTCCCAAAAGCAGTATCCACAAAAGGGAAACCTGATCACTTGGGCCTGATCAAACTTTAAAACGTACTGCTCTGGAAAGGACCCTGCAACGAGGACGAATAGACAAGCTGTACGCTGCAGAAAAACGATGGGCAAACCATGTGTCTGACCAAAGACTCGCATCGAGAATATATAAGGAGATCTCAAAACCCGGACGTAGAAACATAAACAATGCAATTAGAAAGTGGGCAGAAGGCATGGACAGCCATCCCACCGGAGACGGTCTACAGAGGGCAAGTAAGCGATGGAAAGCTGTTCCACATCAACCGCCCTTCGGGAAACGCTCGTTCGGACGGCAGTGCGATATCGCACACACCAACCAGAATGGCGAAAGCAAAAACCAGTGACAACGCCCAGTGCTGGTGAGGATCCGGGGAAACTGGACCCCCCGTACATCGCTGGTGGGAATGCACTTTCTCACGGAGCTCAACGTACGACCACCATGTATCCCCCATTTGCACCCTGGGGCATTTATCTCAGAGAAATGGAGCCTTGTATTCACCCAAAACCTATACACAAATGTTCAACACAGTTTTGTTTGTAACAGACCCAAACCAGAAGCCACTCAGACGTCTTTCAATAGGTTAATGGTGATAACGAGACTGCGGCACAGACACACTATGGAATCGGTAATAGAATGGACTATGGATAAACCCAGCACCTTGGATAGATCTGGACGGAATGATGCTGAGCAAAAAAAGCCAATCCCAATAGGTTAGATGTTGTAGGATTCCGTTTATACGACCTTCTTGAAATGATAAAAGTGTAGGAACGGAGACGAGATGAGTGATTGCCAGGGATGAGGACAGGGTTACGGGAAGGAGGGAAGGAGGGCAGGAGATCCAGCTCAAAAAGGGTAGCACAGGAATCCTGCAGCGAAAATGTTCTGTGTCCTGACTGTACCAATATCAATATCCTGACTGTGATATCATACTATAGTTTTGCAAGCTGTTAGAGAAAGCTGGCAAAGGCACGCAGGACCTTCCTGGGTTCTGACCACTGCGTGTGTATTTATAATATGTCGACACATGAAATTTAATTTAAAAATACAAGAAAGCCAGTAAAATTTGAATTTGAGTTAAACAAATAGTTTCTTAGTATAAGTATGTCCCACATAATATCTGGGACATACTCGTACTAAAAAATAATTTGTCACCTCAAATTCAAATTTAACTGGGATTTTATTTGGCAATCTTACTCCTGGGAAATTCCCCAAGAGCAGATACTTGGCATTTCATTCATTTACTCAACAAATATTTCTTGAGCACTTACTATATGCCAGGCACTGTTCTAGGCACAGGGAACACACCTATGAACGTACATCATCCCTACCCTGTGATGCCGACATTGTAGTGGAAGAAGACAGGCAATAAACACATAATGAGCTGTGTAAATAAGGTGATTTCATATCATGGTAAGTGTTACATAGAAAATAAAGCAGGGTAGCGTACAGAGAGAACTGAGGTGGACATAGGGGAGGAAAGTCAGGGAGAGGGCCTCCCTGAGAAGGAGACATCTGAGCAGAGACCTGAAGGAAAAGAAGGAGCTAGTTAGGCAAAGATTGAAGGAAGAGCATTCCAGACAGAGGAAAGAGCATGTGCAAAGGCCCTGAGGCAGGAACAAGACTGGCAAACTCCAGGAGTGCGTGGCTTCAGACAAAGTTGGTGTCCACTGGTCCTAAGAACCCTTTGTCTTCCCCTTCCCTTCTGAGACCATGGATGACACTGAAGCCCTGGAGGTCAAGATTTGCCCAACACCGTCACTGGCCCATGTCCCTCAATTTTGGCTAGAAGCCTTTCCTTCTGGGAAGGTGAGAACCCACATTTGTGCCTGTAATCTGGGGCAGAAATGGAGGGCACGGTGGCCTGAGGAGGACTCCTCACAGCCTCACCGAGTCAGCCAGCTTCAGACCAGGCAGGGCTTGGCTCCTCTGGCCCTCAACGTGCCACCGTGGACCACTCTATCTGGTCAAATATGCAAGTGGCCCTCGGGAAGGTGGAGAGGAGCATAGCTGAGTAAGCCTTATCTGGGCCCCGCCCCGCCCCACCGGCCAAGTCCCCGGTGTCCCCTGACTCACAGGCCCTCCTGCAGCCAGGGCAGGGTGGGAATCCAGCTCCTAGGAACAACCAGACCAGACGGGGCAGGGCAGGAAGGGACAAGACCGACCCCCCTCCCTCCCGTGAGCAAGAGGCTGGGCAGGGCCTGGAAGGTGACTTCTCACTCCGGTGGAATTCCATCCCCCTGAGCTCACCCCCCCTCGGAGCAAGCGGCACATTCCAGCAGGGCCAGCCCCGTCCCAGCTGGGCCCCCATCCCCAGCGCTGCCTCTCTGGGGCTCAGTCACCACACTCCCAGGAAGGGATTGCTGGGGGCCCCTCCCTCCCTCAAGGCCCCCAGAGCTGTGGCACACTTCCCTTTGCACAGCAAGACCTTGGACTTCTTGCCCTGCCAGGTGCAATATCCTTGTGGGGACTCTGAGAGGAGGGGCCCCTAGCTCCCTGGCTGGGGTTCCAGAGCTGGGACCTGGCAGAATGCCCCAAGGGGGAGCATTCTACCCAATGCAGGGGAATGAATCTAGAAGGGGGCACCCCTGGCTCTCCTTCCACCTCCACAGCTGCTCTTTTGCTCCCCTTAGCCCTCCGGCCCAGTGCTCGTTTCCCCAGGGCTGTGCCCAGCTCTCCCGCTTTCCCACTTGGCGTCCTCCCTCTGGGCAAGCCTACCAGACGCCAGGGCTTCTGTTACTGCCTCCTGCTGGTGGCTGCAGGGAAGTGGCTCCAGCCAAGACCTCTCTCCAAAATTAAGGTTCAGGCATCCAGGATGCCCCTGGGCATCCCCACTTGCAGCCCACAGGGTCTCCCAGTCCTACAGTCACCCTAATCATTTCCCCCAAGACTGGTGTCCCCCTGCCCCAGGTCCTGACCCCAGTGAGAAGTGGCACCCACCCATCCAACCCAAACGCAACTCAAGGTGAGTCTTGTCTCTTCTGCTTCCTAAATGGCTCCCGCTCCCCACGTCCCTGAAGCCCCTCTCTGGGTTTGGGCACATGCTGTTGCCCTGACCCCTTCACTCTGTTCTCAATTCTGTCCTGGAGACGGCCAGAAAGCTGCCTACGCACTCCCCCACCAAAGCCCCTTCAGGAACCTCCTGCAGAAGGGGAAAGTCTCACTCCCTGAACTGGCATTCAAGGCCCCGCATTTGGTCCTAGCTCCTTACATAGCCTCATCACCTAGTCCCTCTCTCCCCGGACACACAGAGGACACACTGGACCTCCTGAACTACGCTCTTCCTTCCCACCTACCTTGTGAGTAGGACTCCTACTTATCCTTCAAGGCTCTGCTAAGGAGTCCCTTCTTCTTTCTAGAGGTCTCCAGACTAGTTCATCTCCCCAAAAGGCTGGAAAGAAATCATGCAAAGCCACAGACTCCGCCATCCAAAGATTTCAGCCCAGCGCTTCCGACACCTCTCTCCCTCCCAACCAAAGTGCCTATGATTCCAAACCCCACACGGGAGGATGTGAACCTAATATTCAACAGTCCCAACCCGAACAGAGTCTGGGATTTCAATCCAAAAATATTATGGCCCTAAAATGCCAGTGGGCAGAGACTGTCATTCTAAAATCACCTTCCCAAAAGAGCTGTGGGCTCCCCCAGCTCTACCTTCTCACCTGACCACTCTAACACCACCCTGCAGACCACACAACTGCATGAGACCATGCGCGGAGGGAAAGCCCCCTGGCCCGCAGCGGGCCCTTCACCTCCCCAGGCCCAGGCCCACATCTGCAGGTGAGCGCCTGGCTCTGTCCGGGCTCTCACCCAAACTGGAGACCTGTAAGGGCAGGGTGCCCCATGGTCTTTCCTCTCCCTCATCTGCCAGGGGAGGCGGTGAGCTGCCCTGGATCTCCCCTCCCCGGGCCTGCCACCACCTCTGCCCCTTAGGACGCGTACCGTACCCCCTCCCTGACTTCCTGCTCCTTTTCTCTCTCACCGCTGCCAACAGGCCCAGAGCCTGCGGTCGGGTTGAGTCTTGTCTTCTCACAGCAGGGGCAAGGGAGCCAGCGATAAACACATCTGTGATCCTTTCCAAGATGCCCAGCCAGGAGCGGCTGCGGGCTGGCCTCCTTTCTCCTGTCAGCGCCCCACCTCTGCTGTGCGTGGGGCCCATGGAAGCCTATCATGGGGGTGGCCCTGTGGTGAGACCCCATGCCTTTGAATAATAAATAGCACACTGCAGAACCCTGCGGCCACCTCCCGCTGGTGTCCTCACCTGGCCCTGACCAGCACCTGGGGATCAGATGGCCAAATGGAGGCCTCGGATAGGGAGGGGACCCAGAGCTGCTACACACCGAGCCTTACTCACGCCAGGCTAAGTGGCTGTCCCTCTGACCACTTGGATCTGTGCCTGGACAGCCGGGGTGCCCCGGAGCAGGTTGTGAGTGTCTGGCCACCACAGGGCTGGGCTGGGGAGCTGCCTTCCCACCGTGCTCTGCCTGAATGGTATGGCGGCTGCCCTGGGTGGCCTCTGTTTGCACCCCGCAAAGGGGCCAGACTGGCGGTTGCTCAGGTCTTTCCCTGTGTACACCGGGAAGTCCCAGATTCCACCTCTGAGCTCCGGAAAATATACAGTGCCTGGGTGAACGGCTGTTCCAGGAAGGCAGCCTCACGGGTCCCCCAAACCAGAGTGGAGTTGGTAGGCGTGGAGAACATCGCTTCAGCTGCGTTTCCCTGAGTGAGGAGAATCATTCCTGCTCAGAAACGTCAAGCTGGACCCGGCCCACTCCCTTCCTAGACCCTGTTCCTGACCCTATCCAAGGCCTCACTCTGCCTCCCCGGAGTCAGTTTCTATGACTTCTGCACCTCCTGTGCTCCAGAACCATCAGTGGCTCCCCAGTGACCATCGGTACTCAACCATTCACTCCGCATGTATGTAGAATGCCTCTGTGTGACAGGCCCTACTGTGTAGCCATGAATGAGACACACAGGGTCTCTGCCCTCGTCAAGCTTATGGTCTAGGGAGAGGAGGAAGCCCCAGAACAAGGCAACATCTGAGGAAAGGCTAGGAAGGAATTGAAAGGGAAGCTTCTCTGGGGAGAGGACATCTGAGCTGAAACTTGAACAGTAGGAAGAAGGCAGCGACAGGAAAATCTGAGGGCAGAATGCAAAGCCCTCACTCCTTAGCCTGGCAAGTGACCTCGCAGACTTCTCGGCTGCTGTTACCCCTTCAGGGACCCACGGATTAGCCTCTCTGGGCCCCTGAACTGGCCCTAAGTCCCCACCTCTGGGTCTTTGGCCACTACGTCCCCACACCAGCCCTGGATCATCTTCACCTCTCTTCTCTGCCTAGCCAAACCTCACTCATTTGGGTGGCCCACCTCCTCCAGGAAGGCCACTGAGGTTGGTTTGCTGACCTCTGACAGCTCCCAGCATCTGCATCACCCAAGAGCTGCCTGAAACAAGCAACCACAGCCTTCATACCTGCTGCAGTGGTATGGCTTCTAAAACCCTCTCCCCTATGATACACACAGAGCCTTTCTTACCCCAGTCTAAGAATTCTCTCCTTTAGTTCTCTCAGGGGCCCAACCAGGTAGGCACAGGCTGCAAGAGGGAAGCCACTTGCCTTCCTTCCATCCACCTCCAGGGCGTGAGAGCTACTAGGGCAGGAGGGAGCCTGAGAGTTGTGACCTCAGCCCTAAGGAGTGATCTGACCACAGAAACAGGAAAGAATGAAGAGCTGAGAACCCTGGAGGGGTGCGCCAGCCCCAGGCAGGAGCTCCCAGCCACAGGACTGAATAGGCAGGGCCTTACACCTTACCCCAGGACATCATCCTGGGGGGGCCAGGTGAGCAGCTCTGCCTGCGTGACTCACCGTGGCAGCCTGGGCGGCTCTGACACACAGGATGTGGCAGGAGGCTGGAGAGGAGGAGGGTGGGGGACCTGAAGGCAGCAGGAAGGGCCAGCTGGCCTGTCTCATTCCTCTGCACGCCAGGGCGCTCGCTTTCCTGCAGGTGTGCGGGCTACCCCCAACACCACTTGCCAGACAGACTCCCTCGAATGTGACACACGTTTGCACACTTGTAATCACACCCAACCTGTGCCAAGGACTAACTAGGTGCCAGGCCCTGAGGTAAGTGCTCTCCACCTCAGCCCTGAGGACACACCTGCCAGCTCTGCTTCCTTCCCGTGAAGGAAGGACTGACAGAGCCAGAATGTGAACCCAGGCAGCCCGCGCTCGACCGCCACGCCGCGGGAGCGCGTGGCGAAGCAAAGAAGGCCAGCTCGAGAGCCAGACACGCTGGGTTCAAGTTCTGACTTAGCTCCTTAGCCATGGGACCCTCCGCGTGTTCCTTCACGGCTCTGTGCCTCCACACCTTCACCTGTGAAGCAGGGACAATGACAAGACCATTCACAGGGACACCTTGAGGGCTATAAGTGAGCTGAGACAACCAGAGCCAGAAGCCACCAGTTCCATGGACGCGCTCTCGCAGAACAAGATCCGGGCCACGTAATCACCTGTCCCCCAATGAGAAGCTCGAGGCCCACACTCTCCCAAGAAATGTAGGTGTCTGAGCTCTGGTGATCTTTCTTTTTATCTTTTCTGTAGTTTTTAAGAGTTTGCCAGTGACCACCAGTTCTCAATGCCAACACTTAAAAATGAAGCAATGACATGTAAAGTCTGAGCCTGGCCACGGCAGGCTGGCGTTCCCGCACAGCAGGCGGGAACCAAGCTGGAGCCTCATAAATGGGGCCCGGGTTCCCTGGTTCACCATAGCCCCATGCATGGTCTCCCTCGCTCTTGTCACTCCTGCTCCTGCCCGGCCCCCGTGGCCTGCGGCAGTGCTCACATGGGTCCTGTCCCTGCAGGGGTCCGTCCCCCACCCAGGTGGCATGGAGTCCCCCTCGCTATCTGCCCTGGCTCACGACGCTTCACTATGGAGCTCCAGCCAGTCCCCAGAGACTTTCTTCCCCTAGCACCTCCAGGGCCTGGGAGCTCCTGGGTGGCTCCGAGCACCCTGGCCTTCACAGGCACTTCCAGAACCCATTCCCAACCTCAGGCCTCTGCCTGGGACACTGCCCATGCCAGGCAGCACTAACCTGGTCAAGCTGCCCGTGCTTGAATACTTCCTGGGACGGGGAGCTCACTTTCTTAGTAACTCAATCTGTTTCTCAGTGGCTGTGGCTTGTCCTCACACTGGCAGTGACACTCACTCCCCACAGGCCCTCACTCTGTAGTCTAGGCCTGCACCCCCATGTGCTCCCTTGCCTTGGGACAGCCAGCTCCTCATGGGACAGGGTGTCCAGCCCTCTTTCTATCCCAGCCACCTCCGGTAGAACAATCCCGAAACATCCTTGACTTTCTTCTAAGCTGAGCCCAGAATCCAGGAGAATCTGAGGAGGCAATAAAGATGAAACAGTCACCTCCTTTATTTTGAGCTCCAAATCTTGGTTAAGGTGACTGAGGACATTTTAGCGGCCCATCCCAGGGATGATGCCTACTGAACTCACCTCAACCCGTCCCCATCGTCAGAGTTGTGTAGAGCTGATTTTGTGGACCCAAGGATAAGACTTCACATCCGTCCCTCCCTCTTTCCATTTTACCGGGTTACATCCAATGGATTTCAACAGAGATTCAATTATTCGATCTCCCCAGTAACCAACATGCTGCAGGCCGTACACAGATCCTGACCAGCAGCAAACTGACAGCAGAGTCAAGCAGAATGAGGCTAAGGGCAGAGCCTTGTGGCTCGCCACCGGATACCCAACACCAGCCGTCAGGAAAACGCTGTTTTGCAGCACGTCTGCGAGCACTGCCCGGCCCCCCTCCCTGGCTGCCTACCTTTCGGCCTGCCTCGTTATTGTGTAAGTTCATGAGAGTCCGGGCATTCTGCTTGATCTCCCGGGCATCCACAAAGACCTTGGCGAAGCCGATGCCGTAGCGGATGTCGGCAGAGCAGCCACCCCACTTCCAGCCCTCGTCCCGGTGGTACTGGCCTTGCTTCTCCTTGTCGCAGCCACAGTCACTCAGGTTGCCTTGGGTACAGGCAGCTGTGATGGCGTGGGCCACGCCGGCGGCGATGATGGCGTACGTGAAGGCTGCCTCCCGGCTCCCTGTGAGGAGAAGAGTAGGAAGATGGGGGTCAAGTCCAGGGCACCCTGGGAGAAGGCCGGGCCGGATAAGAAGGGGAGCTGAGCTCACGGAGCACTATTCCCGACCTTCCAGAAAGCTCCATCGTGGGCTGATGACACTGCCCAACACCCCACAGCATGCACACACCCAGCCAATCCTGTCACCAAATGCCCTTGGGGCGTCAGCAGAGCAGCGCAGGAGAAAGGCACACGGGGCCGGTTGTCCAGCCTCTGGAAGGTCGGATGAGGGGACCCCTCTGTTGGTTCCCACCCACTCCCCACCATACTTGACGTGGCTGTAAACCGTGCACGCGCACACGCTCACAGCATCCGGCGACACACCGCAAAGCAGCATTTCTTAAACACCTACGGTGTGCACAGGCCCCGGAGCCGAGGCCTGGGCTTAAATCCCAGGAACAGCAGTCCCTGGATCTGTGACTTTCCGCCAACCACGACCCCTCCCTGAGTCTCAGTCTCCTCAGACGTAAAATGGGGACAGAGCGATCGTATCTTTTTCAGAGCCACGACAGAGAGCATTAAGAGTTTGTCTGTATCAAGCTCTCAGCTCCATGCCTGGCTCGTCGAACCTGCCCGACATGGCAGATCTTGCGCTCATGGGCCCTATTATAACTGCTCTGCGTCACCTGACGTTTATAGGTCCAGCCCCTCCTCTTCTCCATGGCCCTCTCACTAGAAGGCTGGGACCTGGCCCCCTTCACATCTGTGTCCTCGGGCATCAGTCTCATACAGAAGGCAAGGGCTAGGGAAAGAGAGAGGGACAGCCCCTAGTCAGGGTGGAAAGGGGTAGGAAGGAACCTGGACAGGAAGGTTCAGTGGGGGAGGGGTCTGGGGAACACCGAGCTATGTTTTCCCACAGTTATTCCCGGCTGTTTGGAGATGGTCCTGCCAGGAGGCTGGGAGCTGCCAACAGGATTTACAAAGGCTCTGCAGGATGGTGCTAGGGTTTTAAGTGGGAGTGGAAGGGTCCTGAGCAGTTGGGCACAGCAGCACTGCCACCCTGCCTTTTAGCCTCTCTGAGCCTCAGTCTCTCCACCTGCAAAATGGGTTCGAGACCAGTGTCTGCTCTACAGGATGAAGATGAACCCAGGCATGGGAAGCCCTAAGTGAGCCCTCAGCAAGTTTGCTCACAGTGGAGTGGGGAGGAGGTTCAGGGAGGGCTCCCTGGAGGAAGAGGCCCCATGCCACCAGGCAGATGAGGCAGGGCTGACCATTCACGAAGGGGCAGGGAGAAGAGTTCCAGGGTGTTGCGATGCAGATGACCTCAGCAGTGGGTGAGGAATGGGTGAGGCAGCCTCCAAGCTGCTTTGGGCCTCAGGTCACGCTGACCCACACTCAGGTAGGTGATTTCCCCATCCACCCCTCATCCACTTCCAGGCCTCCCTCACCCAGGCAGGTAAGACACAAACAGCCTGCCCCCCACCCCATCTCCAACCACCGCTCTCCCACTCTGCAGACGTGCAGACCTCTCCACCTGTTGGATGGCTTTACTAAACCAGGGCCCTTTGCTCTGACACTCGTGCCAGCCCATCTCTGGAGCCCCTCCAATCCCAGCTCCACCAGTTCCTGCCCATGACTTAAGCAAGTTCCTCCTCCTCTCTGAGCCTCAATCTCCCTGTTTGGGAAATGCGGATGATGCCAGCGTCGACTGATAGGAGCCGCTGAGATGTTACAGGAGTGGTGCGACATGCTTAGCCAGTGCCCGGCTCAACAAACACCCCTACCCTGGGCACTCTCTCCTCTGAACTGCTTCTAAACCTCTGGGGGGTGGAGAACGGTATGATTTGAGCACCTACCAGGTTCCTGACTCTGCACACATTATCAATTGTATTGATATTAGAAACCATATGTGGGTCACACGTGCCCTGCAGAAGGCTAGGAGACAGGATCGACAGGAGGCAGCCACAAGGTGGACACAGGCGCGGGCTCAACCTCCGGGCAGGCTGGGTACCTGACAACGCCTACGTGAAATGAAGAAATGCTGCGTAAGATCTTCCAGTGCATGGCTGGGCTCATGGGAAGGCAAGAGAACCTGAGGGGAACACGTGTTGGAGACAGAACTGATCACCAGCAGGGCAGGTAGGAATGGAAGGTGACCATCTCGTGTTGCTGGGCTCTGCAGAAAAGGATGTTGACGAATGAAGGCCTCAAGGACCAGTGATCAGGCCTTGAGGCACAGTGGGGCACGACGCTGGAAAGGAGTTAGCACTGGATGGATAGACTCCCAGAAAGAGGGTAGAATGAGAAAATCACCCCCCACACACGCACACCTAGCAAAGCTAGACAACAAGAAAGCAGGTCTGATATGGGCCAGAACAGGAGGTGGGAGGGTGAGGGGCGAGGAAATCAGAATCTCCTGGGAACTGGGAGCCTTGTCCCTGCCTTTGAGATTTGCCTCCCACTTGTCCCTCGGCATGCTCAGGGGCTCCCAAATCAAGGCGAAAGACTGGCCCCAGGCTGGTGATTCCCTAAGACCCCTGGAGAAGCAAAGACAAAGCCCCCAGGCACCAGCTCACCGCACAGGCTATCACACACACAAGAAAATAATATACTGGAGACAGCTAACAGCGAGATGAGACCCTCAGTGACATCAAAGAAAAGAATCATCAGAGAGAGGGTATAAAGAGAACAGGATGAGGGGCCGGGGTCATCCCTGTCCCACCACTGTCCAGCTGTGTGACCTCAGGTGAGTCACCTATATATACTCTCTGTGCTCCAATTCCTCCGCTATAAAATAGGGATGGCATCGACCCACTTTCTTAGGGTAGCTGAGAGGTTTAGAAAAACTAACAAAAGTAAAGCATTTAGCACAGGGCCTGGTCTGAAGAAGGGGCCCCAAATATTGGATTAATGACAATTTCTATTGGTGACGGTACTAATGGTTCCTTATGAGAGGTTGGGAAGGTAAAGGGTAAGAGGCTACATTGATCTTCATTTATGGTGAAGGAACCGAGGCCAAGAGAAAGGCCGGCTCGTCCAGGCCGCCCAACCGGTGGGCAACAGAGAGAAGCTGCAGACCCGGCCTCCAGACACCCCATAGAGATCAAGAGCGGTCCCCAGGGATTAAATGACTTGAGGTGCAGTGGGCACCGCCGGCAGGCTCCTGAAGCTGAAAGGAGACCGTGTCCCTTTATCAGACCAAGAATGGTGTATGCAAATTAAGGAGGCGGGGAGTCAGGCCTGTCATCTGAGCCATGCCCTTCTCCCAGACTCCTCCCTGGGGTGGGGCCAGAGGCAGGTGGGGAGGGGCAGGACCAGCATGGTGTGTGCAGCTGCTCTACCCCCCCTCCCGCCCCCCGTGGGTGATGGTCCCCTGGTCTCTGAGCCCCGGGCAGCGCACAGAGATGCCGATGACGCAGACGGTAAGCAACAGACAGTCAACTGAACGTGGCTTCTGTTCCCAGGCACATCCCCTTAGGCTGGGGAATGGCAGCTGCACCCCGACATATTTAACTCCCCTGAGTTCAAGGTGGACCCCCCCACACCAGAATGAAGTCCCATGACGATGGGTCACGGCCTTCCCTTCCCTGCCAAGCTGGCCCTCACCTCAGCACCCACTGCCCCAGAGAAGCAAAGGCTGTGGCTTCAGAGCTCCCAGGAACCCAGGTACTGGCTGCTCGAGTCCAATGCCTCTGGATGCTAAGGGGTCACCGTGAACCCCTGCCACTGACCTTGACATTGGGCTTGCCCACCAACATTAGACTGGCACTGCCCAGTCCCACCCCCGTTTCTCCCCCACTGCCCACCTGACCACTGAGGAAACTGGCCTGGACATCAGGCTGGTTGCATAATTCACATCAGGTCTGTTAACCTCTTGAAGCCTCTGTTGCTTCCTCTGTGAAATGGGCATAATGACAGCATCTAGGCATCATGGGCTACGCAAGCAGACTGAACCACAGAACGAGCGGAAGGTGCTAAGCACAGAGCCCGGCACGTAGTAAGCGTTCAGGAAACGCCAACCACCGCGGTCGTTTTTGTTATTATTACTTTCAAGTCCCATTTTGCCTCATCGTGCTCCATGATGCCCTGGAGGACAAGACAGCCTCGCACAGAGGCAAGCGCATGGGGCTGATCCAGCCCAGTCTGTCTGTCTGCTCAGCCACGCTTTGGGTTCACAAGGGGACAGGGACCATGTCTGTCTTGCTTCCTTTTTTTTTTTTACAACTCCCACCACGGTGTGTGAGGAACGAATGAATGAGCAGGCCTGCATTCCGGCTGCAACGCTGCCAGAAGCTGGATGACCTTGGGCAAGTCACTCAGCCTCTCTGCGCCTCCATGTCCATGTCTGTTAGTATCATACTCTGTAGGAAGAAATCTATACCACCCGGCACACAGCTGGTGCTTAAATAAAGGCCAGTGAGTGTTACAGTGATTATAATTGATGAACTTACAGGCACACCACTGGGAGGTATAGAAACCCCTCTACCCCAGGTCTAGTTTTCTCCATAGCCCTCCTGCCCTTTTAGATTTTTTGTTCATCGGCTGTTCCTCACACACCTACCACTCCCATAGCCCCGCTGGAAAATAATTTCCTTGAAGGCAAGCACTCTGTCATGTTCCCCATTGGGTCCCCAGAGCCTGACACATAGTAGGTACTCATAAATTCTGTTGCATGGATGGATGGATGGATAGATGGATGGATGAATGAAGGCGCCAAACAGTGGCCAACAAACACGTGACCTTTATTTAGGGCTTATTTGCCAGGTTCCCTGCTAGGCACTTTGGAAAAATATGTTCACCTATTTCTTAGGAAAACCACCCCAGGTGAGATTCAGAGAGGGTCTGACAGGCAGGTGGGGAGCAGTGATGAACTCAGTCCATTCAGCCTACTTCCCCCAGGGTATCCGCACAGAATTAGCCAGAGCCTGGGGGGGTTGGTGGGGGGTTTGCAGTGGCAGGGAGAAGGGTGCTGAATACACTATGGGCCAGGCCCACACTTGGCTCTCTATGTGGTATCTCCCCAAAGCCCCTTTGGTAGACACCATTCTCCATGGTGTTACAGATAAGGAGACCAAAACTCTGAGAGGCAGACGTGATTCACTGAGGCCACCCACCTACCAACTGGCCAGAACTGGGACTCCAGGCCCAAGTGTCTTTTCTCAGTCCCACCCACCTCCCTTCCTGGCTCCTCACTGCGTCTGAAAGCCCATGTGGTAACAGAGATTCCTTTGGCTTAAGGCATGGATGCTTATCAAAATGCCTTTATTTCTGTCAAGAGATGCCATTCAGTTATCAGTTAAAATGTATCAATAAATAATTTATAAGACCATTGAAATCAGATGGCTTGCTAAGCTAAGAACAAGTTTTGATGGCAGGAAGAAGGTAGAAAAGAAACCCCAAATCTTTTTTTTTTTAAGATAAAATATATATATATTAGAGAGAGAGGGCACCAAAGAGAGAGAACAAGCGTGAGTGAGGGGCAGAGGGAGAGGGAGAAGCAGACTCCCCACTGAGCAGGGAGCCGGAGGCGGAGCTCAATCCCGGGACCCCGGGAACATGACTTGAACTGAAGGCGCACACTTAACTGACTGAGCCAGCCAGGCCCCCCAAGGGTCCCCAAATCTTAAAACCTCAGACTCTCAGGGTGAGAGGCCATGTTACACTCCATCCACCCGTGCCTCCTGCACGCGTCCCACATAAGTAACTCCTTATTTTATCAATGGGGCAACTGAGGCTCAGGAAATGGACCTGCCCAGGCAAAGCCAGGATGCAAACTTGGAGGTCACCTGCTGCCTCCAGCCACTCCAGGGGACTGCTCTAGACCCTGACCATGCTCAGGACCCCCCGCACAGCCCGTCTCGGCTGCCTGAGGAAGCCCCTTTCCCGAATGCCACCTTGTTTGTCTCTCATGCGACATCTGCAAGAGTGCGTCTAGGATGTCTGTTTTATTGCTGCAGAAACTACGCCCAATGGCACAGTTCATAATAAGCATAGCAAAGTCATAAAATGCTTACTATTTTCGAGGCTCTTCCCTAAGCACTCGATATAGATCAACTCAATATTGGCAACAACCCTATGAGGGGTGGACCATTATCATCTCCATTTTATATATGGGGAAACTAAGGCCCAGAGAGGTGATGCAACCTGCTAGGATTTAAACCCAATCGGCTCGGCTCCCGAGTCCAGCCCACTCTCCTTGCCCAAGGCCACGATGCCCACTCAGCCCTACTGACCCCAGCCCGGGCTCTTTCCTGGGTCTTCCACACAAAGCCAGTGAGCAGCACATACTGGGCTCGGCCATTGCTGACCAAGCGCCCTCAAAGAACAGATCTGCCCCCTCTCTGCCTGGACCCTCCATCTGTCCCCTCTACTCAGGGGCAGAGGAAGAACCTCCATTAAACCTCCTTGACCAAGCCATGTACCCTGTTCCTTCACTCCACAGACATTAGTTGAGCACCTACTAGGTGCCAGGCACCGTGCTGGCGGCTGGGGACACCAGGAGGAGAGAGAGTCAGACATGGCCTTGTCTTCGTAGGGGGACAGACAGCAAGATCACATCACTCAGGGGCAGCCCAGGACTCTGAAGAACATAGAACAGGGCAGTGCTGGGAGCAGGGGGCCCCTGGGGTGGAGACGTTAGAGCTCAGAGGAGCCAGCCACACTCTCTCTGTGGGGAGAGATGGCTCCTGGCCCAGAGGTGGCTCAAGTGATGACCCTGCCATGGTCCAGCCAGTGGCAGAAGCAGATGACCCAGGGGCACAGGGGAGCTGAAGCTGGCTCCACCAGCCTGCCCTGCACAGAAGCGCCACATGTCCCCAGAATCAGAGAATAGACTCCCAGAGCCACAGGAATAAAGCCCAGGGGTTCCTCCTGGAATGACAGGTTCATGGAGACCAGGAGACTTGCCCAAGGTCACCACTGATTCAATGAGACCAGGGGGACTAGACCCAGGCTCTCCTGGCTCCCAGCATAGAGTCCCCACTCTCACCTCCACCCCATTCTCCTTAACTCACAGTGCAGGTAAATTTTCCATCCAGAAGCCCAGGTGGCTGGCTTCAGCTCAGAACTTGGAAATGACGGGGCTTCTCTGTCCCTCCTCTCTATGCCTCATTCAGCTGGGTGACCCTGAGCAAGGGCTCTGCCTCCTTGAGTCTCAGCGTGCCCATCTGTGAAATGGGAACCGCGAGGAGGACACTGCCGAGTTGCCACGAAGTCAGTGCAACCTCTGGGTAGAGAGCCCAGGCCCCGAGAAAGTGCTCAGTAAAGAGCCGTGTTATCACCGAGGAGAAAATGGGGAGCCTGGCTGATGCCCTCCACACAGCCCAGCTCCACAACGATCCCAGCGGGTACAGAGGAAATAAACTGATGAGCAAGCCTGCCCGAAAGATTCCATTCCACCGCCCTGTGCAATCGCTGTAAATGGCTTGCACCGGAATATTATCTGGGTGTATTTACGGTATCTTACTGGAAACCACAAAGTGCATTGTATTTTTTTTTCTTTTGCTATTTAAAGCCAGTGGGTCAGAGAGTGAGCAATCTGCAGTGACACGAGCTGAAATATATGATGATTTGGAAAATATACAGATGGAAAAAGGTTGCTTTTGCCAGTCCCGTGGCATGGCGGCTCACAGCCCTTCTGGGCTCAGAATGCCACAGCGGGCTGTCTCCATCCAGAGGAAGCAGAGAGCCTCCCGATAAACAATTGGAAGAACTGGGGGTGTAGGGAGTACCTGTCTGGGCTGAGGCTGGCTAAGATAATAGGCACACAGAGCTGGAAACTGGGAGACGGGCATGTGCAGGCCCCTAGTCTCTGCCCTTCTCCCCTGCCTCGATCCCAAACAAGCGTCTCGGTTCCCACTGGGCAAGGCCGGCACACACCACTGACCATCCACGAAGCGTCAGCACCTGCTCCTCCTGCTTCCATGCCTTTGTGTGTGCTGTTCCCTCAGCCTGGACGTGCCCTTCCTCCCATCTGCCTGGCGAGGGGCAATGTAGCCAGGTGATCCGAGGCAGGGCCCTGGAGACTAATAAATCGGTTCGAATCCTGGCTCTGCTTGCCAGGAGCAGGACCTTGGTGAGTTAATTGACCTCTCAAGGCCTTAGTTTCCTCCTTTGCAAATTGGGACGACGATGACCTTCTAAGTTTGTTTGGATAGTGAAAAAAAGCCAAAGCACATGACAGCCTCGGTCCCCACCAGGTAAGGGATCAATAAACAGTAGCTCTTACGAGATGCATGCTTGGTTAATCCTATCCTTCAGGGTGCAGCTCCAGCGTCCCCTCTCTGAGGGACCTTCCCGATATCCCCTCCCTCTGCTTGTGGCCCGGAAGCTTTGCTTTCCTTACTTTGCGTGGAATTGAATTCTGTCTCTTCCCAGTAGTTTGTGGGGACCTGGACTATTTCTCTGCGAAGGCTCCACAGTTGACGAATGAATGACAGTGCGTGTAAAAGCGTGTAAGCGTGTGAGTGTGTGTGTGTGTCTGTCTGTCCACCATATGAAAGCTGGAAAGAGAACATTAGAACAAAAGACTCATCTCAAAGAATAGCGTCAGGAGAGCTAAAACCCAGGATGAACTGAGGCTTGCAAAAAAAATGCAAACGAGACAAAAAGTCCTTTGTTAGCTGCGTTCTAAGCAAGAATAGGGAAAGAATAGGTCTTTCGCTGGGGCAAGATGGCGTATTGTTAAGAAATGGCAGAGAGAAAGTGGAGCTGGCCCGCCCCTTGCTTCTGTCTCTCTCACTCACTGGAAAGGCCTTCGAATCCATCCCTCCAAGCAGTCATTAGCTCACCAGACATGTGCTCTAGTCTCTCTCACAGCCTGAAATGGGTAAGGCGCGGATTCCCAGATGAGGGATCCGAGAACCAGCAGGCCACCCCAAGGAGAGAGGGGGAGCTGCTCAAGTGACTGCTTTCTAGAAGTGGTGACAAATGCCACTGGAGCAGAAGTCCAGAAACGCTTCCAAGTCACTGGGTTTGCAGACGCAGGAGGGTGGTACTCCCCTCCCAGGGCCCAAATCCTAGGTCATCTGTGCCCATCCCTGGAAAAATTCTGGCGGGAGAGTACCAAACAGGAGGTCGTGAGTATCTGGAAAAGAATGCAGCCGTCCCCAGGAGCACAGGTCGGGAAATCACCGTTTCTTTGTTGACAATAATGCTGGGGACATTGCAAATTTCTATATGTGCTAAGAATGTGATTATCTTCCCACATCCTGTCTCTCCCCTGACACAGGGGAAAGAAATTCTTCCGACAGCTCCCCTCCCAGGAAAAGCCCTGCAGGACTGATTCATGTCCACCTCTCTCTGCAGCCCCTTTCTGCACTTCCTACCCTACACCCTAGCGTCCAGGGAGCCTGGGTCACTCTGGACACCCTGGCTCCAGGCTGGGTCACACCTGCAAGCCTCTGCTTCTCCCCTGCCACAGCCTTCCCTCCCGCGGTTGTGGGCCAGCCCATCTACAGTCCACTTGCTCCTCTGCCCCCTGCCCTTGTCTCTCCTATCAGATCCTAGAGCACATTTCAGCCCTGGCTTCGCTGTCTATCCCACCAAACCGTGACCACCCTAAGGGCAGAGCCTGTGGCCGATTCATCAGTCTAGATTTTAGGAAATATCTGCGGGACAGTTAAGTGAATGAATGGATGGACACACGGTGGGGCAGGGGGAGCTTGCACTGTGTGATCCCGTGAGCATTTAAATTATATAAATTCAACCAAAAACCCCTAGGGAAAAATAAATGCAAATACTGTACGCGTGGGAATGCGAACTTGTGAAGCCACCGTGGAAGACGGTGTGGAGGTTCCTCAAAAAGTTAAAAATAGAATGACCATATGATCCAGCAATCCCACTTCTGGATACATACCCAAAGAGAACAAAATTGCTCTCTTGGAAAGATACCTGCACTCTGTGTTCACTGCAGCATTATTTACAAAAGCCAAGATGCGGAAACAACTGACGTTTACATCAGTGGATACATTGTACATTAACTGTGCGTTAATGGATAAAGAAAATGTGAGATATATGTAGATAGAGAGATAGAGACAAAGATAGATAGATAGATAGATAGATAGATAGATAGATATAAAATATACCATTTTATAAAATGGGATATCATCCAGCCATAAAAAAGAGAGAACTCCTGCCATTTGTGACAATACAGATGGACTTTGAGGACATTATGCTCAGTAAACTTAGACAAAGAGAAATGCTGTATGATCTCATTTATATGTGGAATCAAAAAACAAGGGGCGCCTGCGTGGCTCAGTCGTTAAGCGTCTGCCTTCAGCTCAGGGTGTGATCCCAGGGTCCTGGGATCGAGCCCCGCATCGGGCTCCCTGCTCAACTGGGAGACTGCTTCTTCCTCTCCCACTCCCCCTGCTTGTGTTCCCTCTCTCGCTGGCTGTCTCTCTCTCTCTCTGTCAAATAAATAAATAAAATCTTAAAAAACAAAACAAAACAAACCCAAAAACAAAAGCACTCTAACATGTATACTTAAATTTTAGACTCCTACTGTTCATTCTATACTGTGCATTCCTTCCTATACATTATACATTCATATGAATGCTTTACGGTAGAAGACAAGGTATTCTGAATTTTGTGGCTGATTTAAGGCACTTTCAAGGGTAATCTGACTTGAATACGTTTCACTGTGCATGCCGATGTCAGAAGCTAAGACGTGCCGCTGCTGTACCGTTGGGGAAAGATGGAGGTCTTGGTGAGTGAACACACCTAGGACAATTCCTAGCTAGTTCCAAACCATATTATGAGCATGGTCAACCTGTGAGATTCTCCAGAGTGCTCTGTCTCAGTGTGGGGGCCTCTGAAGAGCAGTTCCACCAGATGGTCAGTGAGTCCAAGGTCAGAAATGAATGGACCCTCCAGCAGAAGCCTGTTCAAGCTCCTCTCCTGTCTATAAGACTTTTCAGAGCCTTTAATACGTGGGTGGGCATTCTGGCTGACCTCAAGCAGGGAGCATAGCATTCTGAGTTCCCCAATTTATCATCCAACGAACACTCCAGAGAAGCGGGTGGAGGGAGGGAGGAAAGTAGCGAGGGAGGGAGGGGACCCTACCATTCTGCTGAACAGACCCTGGGAACAAGTCCTCTTGAATCATGCTATGGGGAAGGGGTCTTCCCTAGGCCTTGACCTCATCAGCATTTTTATCCCATTTAAGCCAATGCAAAGGTGGAAGGGAGAACCAACAGAATGCCAGGCTAAAATGGGTTAAAATGAAATGTACTGGGGTCAAAATGAAAAGCATTCACTCACACAACGGAGGGAACAGTGTGCTTCCTGTGAGCAAGGTACAACCCAGACCTGGGAGTCAGAAGAGAAATAAGACCAAGGCCTTGTCCTCTGGGGCTCAGAGCTGCTGCTGGCACACAGGGTAAAGAGGAGCTTCATGGTGGTGCATTGCTTCATGTGTTTCCTGAGCACCTACTGTGTGCCAGGTCTTGGGGGTGTCCCAGGAGAAGATGATTGACAGGCCTGGGTTCCATGGACACCCCCATGGTCAGGGAGAAGACTGATATTGGACACATCCTTGCAAAAGTAAGCAATGTCACTTCTGAGAGTGGTAAGTCCTGTAAAGACATCAGCATGGGGTGACCAACCTTGATGGTCAAGGAAGGCCTCCTAAAGGAGGTGGCATTTGAGTGGAGAATTGCATAATGCCAGGGCAGACAGGTTACCTGCTATCATTTGGCTGCTTCTCCCTCTCACCCTTCTCTTCCATGTCCTGCTCCAGAGGGAGTTAACGGCAGGTACCCAGTACCCAGGGAAGACCCTTCTGTGCCCATCTGTGGTCACCATGCCCTCCACATGCCAGGTGCTGTGTCAGAGGCCTCTGCTTCCTCACAGAGCTGCCTTCTGGCCCAAGACATAGAAGAGAGCAACACCACAACTATGATTTCCGGAGCACATCCTGTGTGCCAGGCACAGTTCTGAATGCTTCATGGGGAATAAATGATCTCAACCTATAGGACACAGCCTGTGGAACAGACACTATTATCATTGCTGTTTGGTCAAGGTCTGCAGCTAGAAAATGGGGAAGCCAGGAAAAGAACCAAGCAGGTGGCCTTGGGGTTGAACTGTTGTCATACAGTGCTGCACAAATGAGCCCTGGGGTAGTGATGTGATATGAAAAATCCGGCAAGGTAAGGGGCAGACAGGGACGTGTGATCTGTGCTACTCAGGGGTGTCCTGAAGGCTTCTCTGGGGAGGTGACACGTGAGCCAGGAATGGAAGGACAGAAGGGAATCCAGCCAAAGAGGACAAGCCAGGGCAAAGGCCTTGAGGTGGGAAGGGCTTTGGCATGCTTGAGGGTCAAGAGAAAGGCAGAAGGACTGGGGTAGAGATGGGATGGAGATGGAGTGAGATGGGGTCTGGGTGCAGTCACCGACGTCTGTAAAGAACCAGGGACCCTGTCCGTATTTTATTCCCAGAGGAATGGGAAACCACAACAGGGTTTTACAAGGGGGCCGCCATGATCACAGTAATGCTGGAAAGATGCTACCTGGACAGCTGTGCGGTTGGGGAGGCAGGGGTGCATGAGGAGGCTGATGTGGCTGTCTGGGCAACAACTCTCTAAAGATGGAGGTTTTGAACCAGGAGGTGCTGGTGGAGGTGGTGAGAAGTGGACGGTCTGGCAGGTACATTTCACAGGTAGAGTCAGAATGGTGAGCTTGGATTAGCAATTGCACCAATAGCATGTCCCCATTCTTCTCTACACCTCCCCACTCTACTGCACCAAGAATAAAATCTAGTGCCTACATGCCCAATCCCTTGAGCTCACCTTCATCTGAGATGGACATGTGAGCCTCCTGGGAGAGGCAAAGGGATGCTTTCTGATGGCCCCAATCTGTAGGTGTCGGGGTCTTAAATCCTGCACAATGTTGGCACCTGGCAAGATGGGTCATGTGACTCCCCCATTCTGCAGATGGGCAGACTAAGATAGGAAAGGTGGGGTACTCTCTCAGAGTCCTAGTGGCTGGGCTGGGATGGAAACCTGGCCATATGACTTTGATGCCAATGTTCACTTGGCTGCCACATGGCCCAACAAGAAGACAAGGTTCTCAAATACATGTCAGCCTGGAGAATCTGAAATCTGGCAGGCTCACACAAACAGAAGAATCTCCCAGCAGCAGGGAACTCACTACCCACCTCAGCTCTGACACAAAAGAGCCATGTGACTTTGGTCAGCCTCCACCTTGCTCAGAGCCTGAGATGGAGGTAGACAGACCTCCTTTCTTGGGACAGATGAGGCTATGCATGAGGAAGGGCTGTCGCAGTGCCTGGCCCCTACAGATCCTCAATGAAAAGACAAAAGACAGGAGAGTGAAGCCCCATATGAGCCACCACCCCTGGGGTGCTGCCTGATCCAGCCTCCCTCCCCTGCACCATGACTCAGTACTACAACGATGATGGCCAAACCTGAGGGAAGAACACACACTGGATGGAAAAATGGGCAAAAAGCATGAACAGGCAACACACAGAAAAGTAAACATGTACACCCGGTAAATATAGGAAGAGGGTTCACCCGAATTACTTCTCAGGGGAATGCAAATCAAAACAACAGTGAGGAAGCGTTTTATACCTGTTCCCTAGGCAAAAATGAAGTCTGGATAATGCCAAGTGTTGGAGAAGCTGTGGATCAACCCTGCTGGCAGGCAGGAGTGGCACTTAGCACAGTCACTGTGGAGATCAGGTTGACATTCATACCCTGTGACCATCAATTCCATTCCTCCATATACAACCAAGAGAAACACACACACATGGGCACCAGGAGACGTGCACAAAGAGGCCTGTGGTGGCAACGTAATAAGCAAATGCTTAGAGGTGACCCAGATGCCCCACAACCAAAAGTGCAGAAGCATAGACCGGAGTCTATTACCACAACCAAAAGGGGTCAACAATAGCCAAAGGAACAACGAAGATGGGTTTGATCGCTAGTGAGTGACAAAAGTAAATCCAAAAAAGATTAGATATAGGGTGATGTCTTTTTTTATAAAATTAAATACAACTAAAACCAATTAATTTACTTCTGGGGACTACATCAATATGATAAAACAGACATGAACAAGCATGGAATGGGAAACCCAAGATTCAGGATAGAGAAAGCATGGCTTGGGAGGGAGAGGCAGGGGGCGCACAAGGGACGGTCACAGTAGCTGGTGTAAATTACCCATTCTTGTTCTAGTTGTGTTGGGTGGTGGATTCAAGGGGGTTCATTGTGTTTTTTAAGAAAAGGAAAAGGCAGAAGGGGGGTGAATGCTTTCTCAAGCTGCCGAGGGCCACACTGGGCAGCAGTTGATAAAGCTGGTGTGGAGTCACGCAAGGCAATCTAATAATCTCTGGCATTTAAGACCCCTGAAGAGTTGGCCTGCCATCTCATCTGAGACTACTGACCCCCTGAGGCTGCAGACCCCTGTTCAGGATCATCTTAGCAAGCCAATGTCTGTGTCATTGCCCCACTGTTCCCTCAGCCAGGGACCCCACTTACTGGTGAAATTCTTCCTACCCAGATCAAGGGCCATCTCCACTGTCCAGTCCACTTCTCCCAACCTTGGAGTCTCACCCCTGAGCACCCACCACACCCTGTATGCCTTTCCCTAAAGCACAGAGCCACTCTGCTCTCTGGCTGCTCATTGTTATGAGCTGACTTGTGTCCCCCACCCCTTCATATGTTGCAGCCTTAACCCCGGGTGTTTCAGAATGTGACAAGGGACAATATGTATTTGGAGGTATGACCTTTAAAGCAGTGATTGAGTTGAAAAGAGGCCATTATGGTGGGTCCTAATCCAATCTGACTAGTGTCCTTATAAGCGGAGGAGATTAGGACACAGAGACATCAAGGGCATGCGCACAGGGAAAGACCATGTGAGGACACAGGGAGAAGGCGGCTATCTGCAAGCCAAGGAGAGGCCTCAGAAGAAATCAAACCTGCTGATACCTTGATCTTAGACTTCGGGCCTCCAGAACTGTGAGGAAAGAAGCATCTTTGTTTGAGCTGCCTCGCCTATGGCTCTTTGTTACAGGAGCCGGAGCTGGCTGATGGACTCGTGAGCAGTCCCTCTCCCCTGAGGGATGGTCTAGGTGGGGCTCCCAGGTCTGGCCAACAAAAGCACTGCTGCCTTTGGCCACTGTGATTGGTTTGGGATGCACACATGTCCCAAAGTCAAGCCCTGTTAGCTGATCCAGTCGGGATGAACCTTAGGACTTCTGCAGGTGCCCCCAGAGAAAGGCTAACGCTCTTTCTTGCAAAACTAGAACCTGGAAATTGTGGTGCTGATGCTTTCAGAGCCATCTTGCCACCCCCGGAGGCAGGTCTGGGATTGGTAGAAACCATTCCAAAAGTCAGCACCATCCCTGATTTTGCAGTGACTTAAGCAGACATAAATTCCCCTTTTTGCCTGAGGGGGTTTTGAACTGGGTTTCAGTTTCCAGCATCCAAGAGGGCTTTGTCCGGTACATGCCCATGGCCTTCTGAGATCCAGACAGTAAAATCTGGAACATTCGGGAGGGGAGACAGAGCCATGAAACACAGAGCTGGGGCCCAGAGTGGCTAAGGAGGTGGTAGAAGTTGAGCCTTCGGGTCTCAACATGAGATGAAGAACTATGGGGAGAGGGGAGCTGCCCACCCCCATGTCAACTTTCCCCTCCCTCCTCAGTCACAGACTCTGAGCTGGTCTCAGAGCTACTCTTAATAGAAGACTACACTTCCCAGCTTCCCTTGCAGCTAGGTGTAGCTGGCAGACTGAGTTCTGGCCAATGAGATGTAAGCAGAAGTATAGGGTTGGGGGTGGGGAGGCGATGTTTCCTGCCGTCTGGAGTGTAGCCTTGATGGCCAGAGCTCCTCCCAAAGTCAAAGGCTACACTCTTGATGCCTCACCTACAAGGCAGCCTTGCTGGCTGGTCGTTGCCAGGAAGAGGCGATCCCATGAGGGCTAGAGCACCGAGGGCACTGAGGAAGAGCGCAAGAGCCGAAATCTGAGGCTTGCTTCTTGGTGTCCTCAAGCAGGCTATGTTTACACATGAGGAAACCAAGGCTCAGAGGGGAAGTGACTTTTCAGACCCCTGGGAGTCTCCTTTGGGCCTCCTTGTCCTCTGCTCCACCGCCACCACCTTTCAGGTTCCGGGTCAGGGTAACTCCTTGCTAAGTGGCCTTCAGGTCGTCAGTCCCCCTCCATCCTCAGCAGCTCACTTCCAAAGCAGATCTGCACTGCTATCACTCAGGCCATAGCCAGTGTCGCCTCCCGCCCAGAAGACTGGACCGGACTCCGAACTCTCACCCTGAGACTTCCACAGTTCATTCTATCCCGGCAGCTAGAGCAAGGCTGCGAGGTCCAAAGTCAGAGCCTGTCATTCCCTTGCTCTCCATTCCCTGGAGGAAGACCTGACAGATGTCACGCTGTCAGGCACCTGGCTCCTTCTCTGACCTGAGACTTCCTCCTCCCCCTGCTCACTGTCCTTCAGCTCACTGCACACCAGCCCTCTCACTGTTTCTCAAACTGCCAAACACATTCCTGCCTGGCGGGCCTTTGCACATCCATTGTTTTGCTCAGCATGTCCTTCCCCCAGATATGCCTGTGGCTCACCTCCCTCATATATCCAGAGGCTTTCCTTGACCAAACAGGCTGGAGCAGCAGCCTCCAGCCATGGTGGGCACACAGTAAATACTTGGTGAACGTGTGAGTTAACGAATGATGTAAATAAACGAATGAATTTTATAGCCACCCCTTAATGAGTCTTCCAGAATCGCTATTACGCTGGATCATGTGATGTTGCCATTTTTGCAGGCCAAAAATCATGGAGTAGTGGCTATTTCATACAGTATGACCTTACTTTGGCAGCTATGCCTTGCTCAAAATTCTCCAATTGCTCCCACCACCTAGAAACTCAAACTGCTCAGTGTGATGCCACATGCCTCCTGGTCCTGGCTTGCACTTACTTCCAAGCCTGTGGACCTGTTGCCCTAGCATTGCTATGCACCGCGTTTTCTTCGGCTCCTCTCTTTGCTTGGAATCCCTGAGGTCATTCAATGTGCAATGGATTCCCTCAATTCTACAACTCTGGTCAGCTGGGACGATGGCTGGACAGCAGGGCCTCCTGGCACCATAGCCCTCCACTGCACCCCAGCACGCACTATTATAATGCCAGGCTATGGGCTGGGTTTTCCAAGGCTGCAGACCGTGCTGGCATCAACCCAGTCCTGGGACACCCTGTCACTCACTTTCATGGACCTTGGACAAGTCTGAGCCTGTTTCCTCGCCTGTAACATCTCATATGTCAGCACACACAAGTTTAAAGTAATGCCAGAGCCCAGGCCTGGCTCCCCAGGAACAGGGCACTGGGGATGTGAGCCACAGACGGCAGAAAAACCATGGGTGCCAGCAGAAGGTTCACAAGATGGGGATTTCAGGACCCAAACTGGACTCCCAGCGTTGATGCCACCTCCAGGTCTGAGCCAGGGCAGCCCTGCCCTCTCTCTGGGCCCCGTTCTCCGCCTGAAAAGTCAGCCCCGAGGCTGGAAGAGGGAGAAGAAAGGGCAGGTGGTACAGGGCAGAAGTCTAACCACGAAGATGTCGGAAAGGGCATGGATGTGAAGAGAAGTTCTATAAGAGGAGGCCGCCACGCCCCCTGCCAACCTCACCATGAAGCTGGGGTCTGTCCCCCTCAGGCATGAGTAAGCAGGTGCCTACAGAAGACGGTGACCAAACATGACCTGCTCAGGACCCAGATGACACTGTTCTTCCTTCCAAGAAGGAGGAAGGAAACATCTGTGGTGAGTGTGACGGGGAGCCCCAACTCTCATGAAGCTGGTATTCCCAAGGGGTGAGGAATGAGTCACAGTGCCAAGTGCTTGGGAATAAAAGGGGACTTAGACCCCGGTGATCAAGGGAGGCCTGGAGGCCAGAGGCCGGGAGGGAGAGATGCGCACAGAAAGCAGGGGCTCTGGGGTGCTGGCTGTGAGAAAGGATCTGAGGCAGAAGGAATGTGTGGTGCTGGGCCCCAGGGCAGGACCCAGCGTGGTGTGTTTGGGAAAAAAGACAAGCCTGGGTGGGCAAGGGGGAGGGGGAGGATGGGAGCAGATGGGGGCAGAGGTCAGCAGCATCTTAAAATGAGAGGAAGCCTCCGTTGAGTTTTAAGCAGGGAAATGACATGATCTGATTTTCATTTACAAAGGAGGGCCCTGCCTGCAGGAAGGTCTGCAGAATAGCCAGGGGGCAGCAGGATAATGGGGGAGCCAGGGAGTCCAGAGGCACCAGCTGTGTGACCTGAGGGGGAGGAGGTAAGGACACTGAGAAATGACCGGACTCAGGGTGGATCTTTTCAATATCCACTGAACTTACTGATGCTGGGGCTGAGGGGGAGAGAGAATTCAGGGGTACTTTTAGAGCAGTTCAGCAGGCTGGGTGAACCACTCCAGCCCAAAGAGACCTGAGGCAGACTTATTTTCAGGGAAGTTCACAGCTTGGTAGCAAGTCTGCAGACTTCCTGGCCCCCTAGTCCAGATACACACAAGAAAGACACACAACATGGCCTTTTCCACAAATATCGGGGCCTCCCAATGACCAACCCCTTTTCCACCAGGATTTTCTCACAATTGCTTTTGAAAACCAAATGTGTGACCTGACACTTTGTGCATGTCTCTGTGTATCTGTGTGTGTGCACACACACACCCATGCTCCTCTATGCATGTCCAAGAAACACACGATTCCCACAAAACAGGGGTTGCAAATTCA
The DNA here is from genome assembly GCF_017311325.1 of Ursus maritimus. NCBI lineage: Eukaryota > Metazoa > Chordata > Mammalia > Carnivora > Ursidae > Ursus > Ursus maritimus. Next base: position 4,163,188 of record NW_024423786.1, read on the forward strand.
AATGCCCGCAGTGTCCTGGTGAGTCATAAAAGGGGGTTGGGTGATAATAGGGAGTGGTGGGGACTGTGGCAGTGGCTCCATTTAAAGGAAGCTTCATTCTCAGCTTGACCCCATTAGAACTATGTAGGCACATATGTAAGTTATCAGTAGACCTGCCGATTTTTAAAAAGAAGCCAGAAATTCATAATTTTAGGTGGAAAAGCTTTTTTTTTTTTTAATTAGTTTTCAGTTTAAGAAACCTCAGTGCTATATCAGCCAATTACCATTTAGGCCACTGGTTGCTGGTTTTCAACTTTGCCATAAATGGTTGGAGTGGTCTGGATTCGAATTAGAGAGCTGACCCTCCCCAGGAGACCTGATTCAAGTCCCGACAGCTGCAGACCCCATACTAGGGAGCTTTCCAGCATGGGGCAGGTGAGAGGGTCGCGGAGGGATCCTGAGGGTATTCTGGTCCCCCACAGCCTCTAAGACCTTGAGAAGTTGTCTGGGTGAGCACATACCCACTTTGAGCTCCTTCCCGAAGACGGTGCGCTCCCCCAGTGCTGAGCAGTTCCAGCGGCCATTGCGGAACTGAAACTGACACTCGTCCAGGCCCATTTGCGAGCCTTCTCCTATGACGATGATGGCGTCGGGTCGGCTCTGGCAGATCGCCCGCTGTCTGGGAGCCAGGCCTGGGATCTTGTTACAGATGATGCTCGCGCCCAGAGCTACCACCGAGGAGAAGCCACTGGAGCAGGGGACACAGAGAAATGGAGTGTTAGGCCAGCAAGGTGGGGGGCATGGCCTACAGGCCCTCCCAGGGTGTCTGACACTGTTATCCCCACTCCCTACCCCTACCCACCCCTGTTGCTCCCAGCAGGGGTCTCCCAACTTTTTTGATACTGCACCCCTAACCCACACGTATTCATTTTGTATTCCATATCGGTACTATTGTAGTGCGGATATTCGATATTAGTGAGGCTCGATATCCTTTTAAGATTGACACAAAAAAGATGACATACGTCACAAATATAACACTGTGCCCAAAGCAAGTCGCCTTCGGATTTACGGTAGGGTTCAACTGAGATGAAAGCTAAAATCATGCAAACTAAAACCCAATATTGTTTAGGAATCGTGTCTACGTGGTAAAACTGCAAAGGCAAGCAAGGGGATGAAAACTACAGTTTCCTGCAGCAGTTGCCCTGAAAGGTAGTGGGTACATGTTAAAAAAAAACGCAACTGCTTGTACATTTATATATATACTCTCTGGTGTGTACGTATATGTTGTATTACAAACAAAATCTTGGAAAAGTAATTGCAAATAGGTCTACTATTTTCTTTCTGCATATGCCAATGCAGCATGTGTACCCCCTCCAGGCATGCCCCGCCTAGAGGATGCCTGTGACCATTCACGCGGTTCCCATCTTCCTAACTCATTCTCTGCCTGGATACGTACTGGACACCTATCAAGTACCAGGCACCATGCTGGGAGAGGAAAGAGAGAGGGGCCACTTTAGCTGGGGTGGTCAAGGATGGCCTCCCTGGGGAGGTGCAGTGCAGCAGGGCCTGAAGGGCCAGGAGCCAGTCCTGGGAAGGTCTGGGGGAGAGTAATCTGGGCAGAGGGAGCGGCAAATGCCAAGGGGAGGGGAGCAAGCTTGGGATCACCAAGGAACAGAAAGATCCCACAGAAGCTGGTGCAGGGCTCAGGGAGGGGAGAGTCTGAGGAGAGAATCTGGTAGAGGGCTAGAATTTTCTCAGGTGCACCAGGGAGCACTGAAAGGCTGTAAGCAGGAAACTGACAGGATCTCATCCCTCCAGGCCCACCGGAAAGAGGAATGCGGAGCACCAAAGCAGGAGCAGGGAGAAGGGACAGGCAAGAGGGGGTGGTGGCTGCAGATGGAGCTGACCAAACTTGCTGATGGACTGATAGAAGGCTGGAGCTGAGGGGAGGGATGGGGAAGGGTACGAGGGAAAGACAGGCGTCAGTGTGACTCCTGGGTATCTGGCCGAGGGTGAGGCCGTTTCCTAATATCAAGATAACCCCAGACAAGCTCCAGGGGCAACCCTGATGGTGCAGGTAGCCCTCCCTCTACACAAAGATGGTCCACAGGCCTGGAGCTTTTCAAGAGAAGACTCACCCCTGATGCCTCACTCTGGTTATAATAATAAAAGCTTCCATTTATTGAAGGCCACAGCCAGCCCTGGGCAAAGTGCCTCACACTTTCCATCCTGGGACTCAGCTACAGGAAGTTGCTCTGCAATTGGAATTTCTTAAAGCGAGTCTCTGTGTACCACCAGTGCAGGAGATGAGGTGACCCCACTCCTCTCCAAGCACATAACTGACCACTCCTACCCTCTTGCCCTCCAATCCTGCCTCACACCAGCCCTCTTCCTGCCTCTGGCCCTTTGTCCTTACCAGTCCCCTACCCTAGAATCTCTCCCCTTCCCTGAGCTTCACAGGCTTGGCTTCTTGCCATCATTCCTGTGACTTCAAGGGACATCTTCCTTGACCACCCCAGCTAAGGGAACCTGCCTCCCCATCCCACCCTTCATAACTTTGCATCACAGTCTCTGTTTTGTTTACCTAATTCTCTGGATTACTTACGGTCTTCTGAAATGTTTTAATGTACATGTTTGGTTCTGTGTACCCACTTTGTTTATCACTTGTCCTTCTCATTAGACTATGAGCTCTTCGGGGGCAGGGACTCTGTCTGCTGGTTCACTAAATGACTACTGAATGAATGAATGAATGAATGAGTTACGGAGCTTCCAAAATATCACTCAGGGTTAGTACCTAGGACACAGCAGGCACCCCCCCCCCATATGTGTTGAATGCATCAGTGAACTTTTGCAGCATTCCTACCATGCCAAGGCAGTAGACAGGTGTTGCTGCAAACATGAGATCCTGCTTGGTGGGCAGGAATCCCCATACCCCTTTCACATATCTGAAAACTGAGGCTCACAGAGATTGAGATCTAGAGGCTAGTGGGTCACCGATCTGAAACCGGAGCCTTGCTACAGCTCTCATTCATCCATCTCAGCCACCGAAAGAGAGTTGCACACAGCTAGAGCTAGAATGTTTGAAATGTTTGAGGAAGAGGCAGCATGGAAAGATTGTCAAGCGGAGATGTTTTGCCACAAGTCAGGGGGAACCTGTGAACGCCTAGCTGACCACCAGGGAATCCCTATCCCAGCAGAGTATAATGATATATTAGAGTCAAAAATTCATAGGAACAATAATCCAGCAGCTAAGGTCTAGGGGGCCATCAAAGCTTCCTTCACCCACTAGCTGTGTAGCCTTGGGCAAGTTACATCACCTCTCTGTGCTTCAGCTTTTCCATCACTAAAATGAGGATATTGGTCATTAGTCCTCATTTCACAGGGTTGCTGTGAAAATTAAACGTGTTAAAACAGGGAAAGTGTTCAAAAGTTGCCAGGCACCTAGTATGTACTCAATAAATGTGCTGCTGTTGTGGTTTTTATTATTATTGGATTTGATTGTTACAGGGGATAGTGCTTGAGTCACGGAAACTATCCACATTAATAAGAAAACCGCGGATGCCCTGCCATCGGCCCTGAGCAGGAAGGAACCATCTGGGGAGCCGGAAGGCTTCTTAAGGACCTTGGGACTTTACCCCTCACGCCCATTTTACAGATGGATAACCCGTGGCTCAGGGAGCATCAGGGCCTGGGCCAAATTCACCCTGTAACTCCTCTTCCTGACCTGGACCTCTTCCCGCCCCAAAGGGCGACTGCGGTGCTGAAGGCCAGCGCCCTCCGTAGCTTCCTCCCACCCTGCAGGGCAGCTGGGCCCCCGCGGGGCCAATGAGGTCTCCGCGCGCCGGCGGGAGGTCCGGCGGGCGGGGCAGCCAGGGGAGGTTATTTTCTGTTGTTTTCCCTTTCTCTCTCCCTTCCCCGGTCCCTCCGCCCCGATTCTAATTAAAAAGAAGATAAAGCCTCACGCGGCCAGCGCCAATCAGCCCGACCAGCTTCCTGGATGCTGGATGCGCCCGGGGTGGCGGGGCGCGGGCCAAGATGAAGATTAAAGCAGGGAGAAAAAGAAAAGCCACCCAGACGCGGATGAATCAATAACACTTAGAACACACTCGCAGGCAGACAGCGCGCGAGCCCCGCAGCCGCCTCTCCGCCTGCGGTCGCCTCTCGGTCCGCGGTCGCGGCTGGCGGCCGCCTTGTCGGCTCTGCGCGCACCTGCTTGCAGCCGCGGCGGTTCAACTTGCGAAATGCCCGCTACGGAGACGCGGGGTGGGGAAAGGGGAGGAGTGGTAGTGGAAAAACACAAAGGCTCTGCCACACACACACCCTCGCCGCAGCCCCCGCAGTCTGCCCCCTTCCCAAAGCCGAGCAGTGGGGAGGTGCCCCCCTGGAGGTGGGAAAGCAGGTCGTGTGAAACCTGCCAAGGTGGCCCTTTATAAAGCGCCAGAACCTCTACGAATCCCTCAAGCCCCCCACCCCCACCCCTCCGTGCTTCACGCGCATTATCTCCTAAGTACAAAGGGTGACTGGTCCTGCAAATGCAGCTCCAAGACGTGTCCCGAGCCACCCCCTCCCACTTTCCAGCCAGAGCGCCGCCCCAGGCCCCACCTCCCTGGAAATGCTGGAGTGCAGCAGGGAGGGCTGCTCCGCAGGCGCGCCGCCGGACTCCAGTGCCCAGTTTTAGGGGGCGGGGTGGCCCGCCTCTCTCTGGCGCTGGCTCTTCGAGCTTGTCTCTCTGGGTGTCTAGGGCCATCTCTCGTCCTACCTTTGTGTGTGTTCGTTGGGGATGGGAGGCGCTGTCCCCTTGGCCTGAGAAAGGGCTCTGGGAGTATTGAGGGTTCTTGGAAATCGGGTGGTGTCAGGGATCTGAGCAGCGGTTTGTTTTTTGCCAGCGAAGGTCCCTCCCTCTAGGTACCTGTTCCCCGTTGCAAGGACCGGCCCCGCCTGCCACCCGGGGACTGCCCTGTCTCCAGGAGTGGCTGTGCCCGCGCCTCTATGTACAGAGTTCCTCTCAGGCTCTGGGGGCTGAACTCTTGGGAGCGGCTGTCGTCCTGACTCCCGGCTCTGCTGTTCCTGTGGGACCTGCTGTTCCTCTGCCCGTGTCAGAAGTGTCCCTAGGAGAGGCTGACCTTTGCAGCAGCTAGTTCTCCTCAGAGTCCCCCAAGCCGGACCGTCCCCACTGGCTGTCTCTGGTTCTGGGGCCTTCCAGAATCAGATATCCTCAGGATGGCCGGACCTCTGCCCAGTCTCTAGAGCTGTGCGCGCCCCTGGGGCGCCCGCCTGCGGGGGGCCTTTGTGCGCCCACAGCGCCCGCACCGCGCCCACCCAGCCTCTCTGAGGGGCCGAAGAAGTTGGTGGCCGGCGGCCGACCCCCTCCCAGGGCCAAGCCAACTTTGCCAGGACACGCGTGCAGGGGATGCGAGCGGCTCTTACCCGATCCGGAGGTAGACCATGCCCAGGCTGAGAAAGAGGTGGCCCAGGCAGCGCCGCGCTTTCCGGTTCATAGTCCCCGCTGGCCGCCGGGGCCGCGGGCCGGGCTGTGCTGATCCCGCGGGCCGGCCCCGGCGGGGCTATCAACATAGCCCGCCCCGGAGGCGCGGGCCGAGGCGTCCCGGGGGCCGTCTGTCCGTGCGCCCGTCCGCTTGCTCCGCGCCTGAGCCTCGCCGGGAGCGCGGGAGCCACGGAGCGGGAGGAGGGAGGGAGGAGCGAGCGCGGCGCGGGGCGACGCCGGGCTGCGCGCAAGCGGCCGGTGCAAGTGAGTGAGGCGCGGGGAGTGCGGGGGCGCTGCTGCCGCCCGCCCCCGCCCCTCCCTCGCTCCCTCCTTTCTCCCGTCCCTCCCCCGCCCCCTCCCTCGCCCGCCTCCCCGGAGCGCCCGCCCCGCACCCCCGCGCCCGCGGGACAGGGCCGCCAGCTCCAAGGGCGCGCTCACGCCTTGCCCCACGCGCTCCCGCGGCGCCCCCTCCCGGCTCCGGAGTGCGGAGCCGGGCAGGGGGCTGTGGGAGTCCGCTCGACCCCCACGGGTCGCTAGCTCGCAAGTTGCGGTCGACCTGGCGCCCAGCGACTGCCCGCGGTGTTAAGATCTAGGCTCAGCCGAGAATCCCCGCGCCCAGGCTTGCCTCCTCGTCCTCCCCGCCTGGCCGAGCGCTCAGAGCTGGGGGTGTTAGGTGGCACCCGGGTTCCCCCTTTCCCCAGGCTTCCGAGCCCAGCTTCAGAAGAGGGCGCCCCCTTCCGCGTAGCGGGGATAACTGGCTCAGCATATTCCTCCCCCACCCCTGTCTATTCGAGGGGGTGCGGCAGGTGGGCGCCCAGGTAGGGCAGCCTCTTCTGGAATGCCGCTCCCAGCGGACAGTCGAAGTCGGGCTGAGGCCAGGATGCCCTGCACGGGACCCAGACGTGGGCCTCCGGAGCCGCCCGAGGGCGCCTGGCGCGGCGGGCAGCTCAGCGCGCGCTCACGGCGACACCTGGTGGGCGCGGCGGGTGCTGTAGGTCCGCCTAGCTCCCCGAAACAGGGTGCTCTGAGCGTTCTAGCTGACCAGAGGCGCAGATCCCTCCTTATGATGTACACCCCAGTCCAGTGAGCTAGCGGCTGTTGGACTCACGTTTCAGCTGAAGAAATTGAGGCTCAGAGACGCGAAGGTGTTTTCCCAAAGTCACCAGCTAGAAAGTGGGAGAGCCGGTTTAGAAACAGCACCCCCCAACCACACACACATTAAACACCACCTCACCAGGCCTGCCTATCCTTCAGAATTGCTTTTCTAAATCTTCTCTGAAAACCGCTGTTCATGCCTTCATTCACGTTACACAAATGTCTGCCAGGCGGGCACCAAGGATAGGAGGAAAGGACACAGGACCTTCTCTCTTGGAGCTAGTGAGGGAGACAGACCAGAGGTAAACAAATACGTAATTTCAGACATCACAGGGAGAGGTGACGATAATAAAACAGAGTGATGATGGAGACAACATTGGGTGCCCAGGGATAGTTAAGATCTGAGGAGGTGGCATTCGAGTTGAGACCTGAAGGACACAGGATCTGGGGTCCCAGCATTTCAAGAGGGAGGACAGCAATGCAGAAGCATGGAGGTGGGCATGAGCCCCAGGAGGGGCTGTGGGGCTGGGCTCAAGAACGAGAAGGAAGGCCAGTGGGGTGGAAGGGAGAAGATGGGGGTTCACAGATCCCACAGAGCTGTGTAGGCATGTCAGGGAGCTTAGATCTCAGGGGGGGCGTTCAGCGGGAAGACATTGGAGGGATATGAAGAAGGGTGACTCATCTGACATGTGTGTTCAAAAGCTCCCCCTTGGCTGCCCTGCAGAGAATCCAGGGAGGTGGGGGGTGAAGGGTAGGGCTGGGCAAAGTGGAGCCAGGCCGACCACAGAGGAGACTACCCCATGGGTCCAGGTACGAGGCACTGGTGGTTTTAAAATGGCCACACAATTACTCCACGTGCCTCCCATTGAGAGGTGGGCTTTCTGTGCTCTCCCTGCTTGAATCCGGCCGGGCTTCTGTGTGGCAGGAGTGATGATGCAAGGCTTTTGGGCTTGGTCATAAGAGGCAGTGCAGCTTCCACCTTGTTGGCTGGAACACTCCTGCTGGAACCCTGAGCCACCCTGGAAGGAGTCTGGGGGCTGCCATGATGTGAGGAAGCCCAGGCATAGGTAGGGCTTCAGTCCACAGTCCCAGTTCAGCATTGGAGTTATCCTGACCCGGCGGCCAGATATGTGGGTGAAGGAGCCTCCAGATGATTCCAACCCCAGGCCAGCAGGTCATCCCTCCCTTTGAGTCTTCCCAGCCGAGGCACTGTGGACAGGGGCTTCTGCAGTCATCCCCAGTGTGCCCTGTCTAAATTCCCAAGCCCCATAACTTGTGAGTAGAATGAAATGATTGCTTTATGCCACTACTTTGGGGGGAGTGCTTGTTACACAGCAACATAACTGGGACAACTAAGGTAGAAGGGGGATGCGGGGAGAAGGGAGGACGCTGGGCCTAGGTCTGACAGGCAGCTCTGACAGGACTTGGAAGGTTCCAACTGAGAGAGGGGAGGGAAAGAGAGAGAGAAGAGAGGAATGAACAGTGACCCCTAAGCTGGCTGGAGCCCTCCTGTGGATGAAGGTAGCAATAAATGACAGTGGGGGAGAGAGACTGGAACAGCTAAGGGGTTGGGAGGGACAGTCACAAAGTCCATCCTAGCCAACCTTTTCCTCTGGTATTCCTCCTCCTCCTCTCCCACCCTCAGACGCAGTCAATGCTAAGGTCTGAGCAGTTTTCCTCCAAGGCATCACCCAAAGGTGTCCCCTTTTTCCTGTATGCACTGTCATCCTCAGACCAAAGATTCATGCACGCCACAGACGTTGGGGGACGCTCATGACCAGGATGCTGGGGTGAAGTGCTGGGGATATAACAGTGGGTCAAATAAATCCAGTGTCTGCCCTCCTGCAGCAGCTATTCTGAGGGCTGAGTTGACAATCAGTCACATAGGTGGCACTTACTGTGTGCCAGGCTCTGTCATCAGCTCCTGGACTCATTTAGTCCTCTAACAATACTGTGAGGTAGCTGCCATTCTTTTTTGTTAATATTTTTATTATTAGCATCATCTTATAGAGTGGAGAAGGTGAATCATGGGGGGATTAAATAAAATCCCAAACTCCCACAGCTGTCACATGACAGAATTGGGATTTGAACCTACGGAGTTTTGACTTCAGTGTCTGCTCTTAATCCTTCAATTATGCCTCCTGTCTAATGGAAAAGAGAGGCGGGGGTCACTGCAATAGAGGAGAAGGTATTAGGCGTCAAGGCAGGAGATGCACAGAGGACTGTGGGAACACAGAGACAAGGACTCCAACTGGGTAGGTCATGGAAGACTTCCTGAGGGAGGTGTTCCTAAACTGGGATCCAGAAGGAATGAGCTGGAGTTCACCAGGCAGAGTTTTCAAAGCCAGAGGAAGCAGGGCCTATGGAAGTCTGAGGGGCCTGGTGAATGGAGTATCAGAGGGAATAGGGGGTAGGGAGGATTGCAGAGATGAGACCCAACAAGGAATCTGGGGACACGGGGCATATTAATTAAGTTTGAGCTTTATCATAAAGCAGGGTGTCACACAATCAGATGCATGCTTCAGAAGGCTCATGGTGGCTGTTATGGGGAATTGAGAGAAGGGGGCAGAACACGGAGGCAGGAGGTGTCAACTGATATGCAGGGCAGGAAGGCCAGCCCCCACAAGGGCGGTGACAGATGGCAAGGAGAAAAGTGGATGAATTGGAGAGCTGGTTTGAAAGGAGAATAGACAGCATGATATGTCCCCAAAGACAAGATTCTGTCCTGGAGGCACTGTGACTGGTGAGGACAACACAGAGATGGAACAAGCAGAAGCAGGTCTGAGGGTGATGAGTCTGTGGTTACTGAAGGGGCAGTTGATGAGTGTGCCAGGCACTCAGGAGGGCGGGTGTGGGCTTTTAGGGTGACGGTCTCCACAGTGAGAGGTGTGCAGTCCTTCAAGTCAAGGCATGGCTGAGACGTCGGGGAGGCTGAGAAGACTGAGTGGGGACAGTCCAGCACAGAGCCCCAAGTCAGTAAGATTGAAAGAACGAACTGGGGAGGAAGAAGGCAGGAGTGGGCAGGAAGTTTCTCAAAGAGCTAGAGAAGGAGCAAAGAATTTGCAGGGTCAGGCCTCGCAAGGGAAGCAAGAATTGAAAAGGGTCCAAACTCATCAACTCAAGCATCCAAAGGTCTTTACAGGCTGGTTCCAAGTCATCTCTCCAGCCTCCACTTTTCCCAAATCCCCTGTGTCCATATCACAAAAAATTAGTGGGTTGCCACTAATATTTACAAAATGGAAATAGCCCAGAAAATAACAGAGGACATTGTACATAATAAGGCTCCAATTGTGTGTGTACACTGTGGGTTGGAATAAAAACAAACAAATTTGAGACTGTTACTCCATCCTGTTATTCCTTTTCATATGTCTGGAATGCCTTTCCCCTCTTTTCCACCTGGCCAACGCCTCTCATCCTTCAAGGTCCTCCCAAATGTGAACTCATTTGAAAAGCCTTCCCTGATTAACCTTGCCTCTGTCTTAGGCACTTGATCTCTTCCTCTTTCATTCACCCGTCCATCAAACATTCACTGAAGATTAAAGTGTGCTGGGTATGGGCTCCAGCAGTAAACACAGCAAACATCACCCCCTCCTTTGAGGAGAGCACATTTTAATGCGTTTTTTCCCCTTGTGCTCCATGGCCCTTTAGCTGATCCTGGCAGAGCCCTTCCCACCGGAAGGATGTCTGGGCTCACGTGCCTCCCTTTTCCATTAGGACTTGAGATCCTTGCAGACATGACCCTCTCTCCTGCATCTCTGTATCCCCAGCACCCAGCATCGACTGAGGACCACCATGGCTTGATAAAAAGACCACAGACTTTGGGGTCAAAAAGGCTTGGGTCTGAATACCAACTCTGCCACTTAATAGCTGCAAAATCCAGGTCAGTTTTTTTTTTTTTTTCTTAAAGAGTTGTTGGGCTTTCTCTGGGGCTAAAAATCTTTCACTCGACTGAGAGCTCCCCCAGCGGGAAGTGTATCTGATTTATTGCAAGACCCCGAACCAGATGTGACTAACTGCTTCATGACTCAGTGGGACCTACTACAGAAAGTTCTTTGGCAGAGCTATGCTAAGCAAGAGGCTTTCTCACCATTTGGCTCTTTCTGCCTCCATCAAGGGAGAAGGGTGTCTCTTTGGCAGGGTGCTGCAACCGCACCAAGCATGCCAGGGTCAGGGGCACAGAGGACCCTGGCCTTTGGCTCCCCCTGCTGGATACAGAAGGAGAGGCTGCCTGGGTCCCAAGGACAGCATCGTTAGGAATATGCACTGAGCTCTGCTCCTTACCAGACCCTGTTGTAAATGAAGGCTCTAGGTGGTTCAAATTCTGGCTTCCTTCTGTTATCTCTGTGACCTTGGGAAAGTTACTTATATTCTCCTTGCTTCAGTTCCCTCATCTGTAAACTGGGGATGATAACAGTTTCTACCTCCTAGGGTCGTTGTGAGGTTTAAGATGCCACGTGTAAAGTGCTTACGGTGTGCTGTGTACGCAACTATAGCATTAAATTAACGGAAAGGCCACAGCCACCACTTGCTGCCACCGCCGAGCAGGATAGGATGTCCGTGTTTAAGAGAGTCTCCATCATCAGATTCCCGGGGTTCGGGCTGTAGAATCTTCCCATGTGCATTTGCTTCTTTTGTTTTTGCCTTTGTGCTAATAAGAAAACTGTAGCAACACAAACCAGAGGAAAAGCTTCTATAACTAAAGCATTTAGAGCTGCTGGGGGCAACTGGGAGGAGCAGAGATTCCCGTGAACCAGGCCCCTGGTGCTGGGTGTCTGGGGAAGGCTGTTGGAAAAGTGCGGGTTTTTCAGCAAGGGGGAACTCTGGGACCACGGAGCATGGAGCAGAAGCTCTTCTAACGAAGCCAAAAGAATGAGGTTCTCCCTTCAGCTTTGTCCCTACCCTGTGTGGCTTTGAGAAAGTCCTGAAATGTCACTCCTCTGAGACACCTTCCCAGGTCACTCAGTCTAAAGTAGCCTCACCTTCAGCCACCTTCCCTCCCTCCCCCATCTACTCCCCTCACAGCACTGGCCACTGCGGGGACCCTGCTTTTCTTCCTGTGCCCTGTCTCCTTCTTGTCTGTCTCCCTGTGCTGGAAGGAGTATCTCCACAAGGTCAGGGACCAGCACAGTGCAGTCTTAATAAGGAGCCTGAAAGAGAGTGGCTTGGTGGGGCCTCTTGGCCAGTGTGGCCAGAGAAGACCTCTCCGCTGAGAACCGAATGACCAAAAACACACTTTGAGATGCAGTTCCCCTCCTCCAGAAGCCGTCCCTGGCAGACTCCTCCACCAGGGATCTTAATCTCCACGGGGCCCCGCGCTGGCCCGTCACAGCAGCCAGCTTGCTGTATCCCCTTGGCTTGTGTGCTGGTCGGCCCCCGTCACCTCACATGAGCACTGCCAGAAGGTTCACAGATATCACTCTAGGGTGATGCTCTCAGGACCCAGAGTAACCAGCCCGTGGAGAGCCACCAGTTGGGAGCAAAGGAGGAGGAGCTGGAAAGAAAGTTGCCTAAGCCGCTCAGGAGTTGCCAGTAGAGGCGTGTAGGCCTCCTTCTGTGGATGTGGGAAGCCCCTGGCAGTGACCCAGTGCTGTGTGGGTTTTCACGAGAGAGGGAGCCTCTGCTATCTTGTGGCTGTCCGGTGTCCACCCCCGTGTGACTGGCACCACAGTCTCCACTCGGGAAGGCTCCCACTGTGTGTCAGGCTGGTGGGCCTCGTGCAGCCTCTCCCACAGAAGTCTGCCTCCTCCTCCTGCTTGGGGCTGTCGATCCCGGCCCTCGCTCCCAGGATGGGGGCAAGTGGAATGAGAAGGGGGTGCCTGTGGGCCACATCCCCACAGCTAGGAAGTGGCAGCAACACAGAGACCTCCCACCTGGTAAAATAAGGAAATGGTCCCTCCCTCTGAACTATGACAGCATTCAGCATTTATTAAGCACCCACTGTGTGCCAGGGTCCCTGATGGATGCTCCTAGTTCTTTGCTCCCTGGAAACACTCCTCCCAGGTAGTTTTATTGGTGGTCCCTTACTTCGTGTAAGCGGTCCCTGGCCATCCATCCTGTCCCTTCACAGCACTCTACACACATCTTACCCTGGCTTTATTTTGCTTCCTACCATTTATTGCCACTGTCTCCAACTGTGCACGACGTGTTTCTTGGTTGACTAATTTTCATAAGTCTGTTTCCCGGGCTGCACCGTTAGCCCTATAAGAGACAGACACTCGTCGCTTGGCTGCTGCATTTCCTAGGACAACAGCTGGCACATAATCAGCCCTCATGGATGATTGTTGGATAACTGAGTCATTGAATGGGTCTCATTTACTCCTCATAACCACCTCATTTTCCAGAAGAGAAAACTGAGATGTTGCGAGGTTAAGGTGCTTGCCCGGCAACTAGCTGAGTGTCTGGCACGCAGTGAGTGCTTAATAAAAGTCACCTCTCAATTCCCTTGCTGTCTTCCCCCACATCTCCCAACCCCTGTCAACAATGGGGGCCTCTACACTGGTCTCTCCCCACCCGAGCCCTCCCACTGCTCTGCATGAGGTCCGCTCACTCCAGGTCAGTGATTCAGGGCTTAACACAACAGGCCAGGATGACTAGGGCCAAAGCATCCTGACTGGGAGGAGCTGGAACTGGGCATCAGGGCTGGAAAAGCAGCGTCTCACTCCTCCTGCTGCCAAAGTCCTGTTAACTGCTCGGCTGGGCAGCAAACCCAAAGGTCTGTTTGCAAATTTGGGGCAGAGCATGAAGTGTGCAAGGACACTGATCATCCCACGGATGGGGAGACTGAATCCCAAAGCAGGTACTAGGGGCTCTCAAGACATGGCTGGCTTGGGGAAGTCACATACGAAAGGCTGCTGAGGCCCCTGGAGAAGCAGATCCAGCCTTGAGTCCCGGCTCAGCCACTGGCTGTGCTACCTTAGGAAAACGATTAACGCCCCTCGGCCTCAGTTTCCTCCTCTGCAAAATAGGGATGATAATAATGAGTCCCACCCACTCATATATGTAAAGCATCTAGCAGAGTGTCTGGCGTATATCACGCACTCAACGCATGTTGGTGTTTGATGGTGGCGGCGGTGGTGGTAATGACACATATTGGAACCCAGTCTTCAGGACCAGAAGGAATCTTAAAGATCATCTATGCCAGTGTGTCTCAAACCTCTTAGTCCATGAGAATGACTTGGTTACAATAGGGATGTCCAGGTCCCCTCCACATCAAGCAGGGCTTCCTAGCAGAGGCGGGAGTCGACTTTCCGCTTCTAGGCAGCTCCCCAGGTGTCAGCCGTGCCTGGCTTCATTGGAGCAGAGGCTGCTGAGGGTCCAAATACTAGTGCAATGCCCAGACCTGTGGCCTGGGAGGCAGGAGTCAGAGGGCGTCAGCCTCTGACAGACTTACTCCGGAATCCTGCGTAAGCCCTTTGCCCTCTCTGAGCTCCATCCTTCCCATTCACACCTTGAGGCGTTTGGACTGTGCCTCAACTAGACACAAGCGTGAGACCTGAGGCTGAGCTTGCCATTATGAGTAGAGCCCGGTCATTTTGTCTGTGAGGCTCTGGTGGAGAGAGAGGGCAGTCACGGTCTTAGCTTCCTGCTTTGGGGAGGCCTGCTGGCAGCAAGAGAAAGGCAGGCTCCCCTTTCAAATCCCACCTCAGCCGTGTGACCTTGAGCGAGTGACTTAGCTCCAGAGCTCCGTTTTCTCATCCTGAAAGTGGAGATGTTCATCCTCATGGTATAAGGTCTCTGAGAAGTCACTCTGGCAATGCATCTGGAGCTCGTGGGCCTTCTTCGAAACATCTGAGTGCTCACATCGCACGTGGCCTGGCTGATCACCGGCCAGCTGACCGCGGGCTCCTGGTCACCTTGGGAGGACGGTGCTTATCACAATTCCACCCCCAAGGTCTTCCTCAGGATAATCTGTCCCGGGTGATTCATCTCGTGGGCCGGGCCCTTCCTCTCAGGCCTGAAATATCTCCCTCCCTTCACCATTCCTGGGTCAGGCCTGTGACCCCCGCCATGTGACTTCCTCTGGGGACTGGCCCTGGGCCCCTGCCCGCCTGCCAGCCCTCCAGTCCCTGGCTAGTGACCCGTTCTGGGCCTGACATATCAGGCAGGGCTCAGCTAGGGAGGAGGAAGCCCGCAGCTTGTTGTGCTGGGGAAAAAGTGCATCCCCATGTCCGGCCCCCACCCTGGCCCAGCCACACCTCTGCCTTCAGCAGGCTGGGCTTCCGCCACACATCCTGGCATAACCCGACCCGTTTATCACCCAGCTTCCACGTGGTGCCCTGCCCCTCGGGCACACACATTCCCAGCGAGGCTTCTGGGCTGGCTGGAGCAGAGGGGTTGGCCAGTGTACCCCACAACTTCATGGAAGTCACCTTTTTCTGGAGCCAAGGACAGCTCTTTGGAGAAGGTAAACAGATGTAGACACACATCCCAGCACCACTGTGGACTTGCTGTGTGACTTTGGGCAAGTGAGTCTACCTCTCTGGATCGTAGTTTACCTAATTTTAAATAGAGAGAAAAATACCTCCATCTCCAGTTATTGTGAGGACTAAATAAGGTAATACAAGCTTACTGATGCCTGGTCTTCACCTTTAACCAGTTAAATCAGAGTCTGAGGGATAGGTCCCAGGCATTGGACGCAGCCAGGGAGGGAAACCACTGGTTTCCACTGGTGTGGAAAAATTATTAAGAGCCAAAGCTTTGGGGGAGACCACCAGGGTCTGGATTTTGGCTCTGTTATAGAATATGGACCCTTGAATAGATTATAAGCCTCTCACAGCCTCTTTTTACCTATCTGTAAGATGGGGACAAGTACTTAACTTCCAAGTGCTGTTACAAGAAATAAAAGGAGTATATCATGTGCTTTGCACATAGTGAGCACCCCAAGTGACACATGTGAGCAGACCCTTGTCACATCACCACGGTACACACAACAGCAAGCACTGTGCCTGACCCACATTTGGCCCTTCCAACAAATATCCGTAAATGATAGGTGTAGCTGTTACCATCATAGCTTAAAAAGCATTGAAGACACGTCTGTTACCATGAGACAAAGCTTCTGCCTTTTGACAGACTTACAAAATGACATATCCCAGCATCTGGGGCTGCTAGGAGTGGCCAGGACTCTGTTGTGGCCAGAGATGTAGGGGGAAGTCACAGGTTCTTGGTCCCTTGAGTTTCCCCTTCTTGGTGGTCCTCCGGCTGCCATCTTGAGACGAAGGGCAGAATGGAAAGCGAGAAGGACCCTTGGGCTTGCCAGCATGGATAAGCTGCCATTGTACCCACACTGCACCTCTGGGCTTTCATTTTTCCCCCAAGTGAAAGAAAAATAGACTTTTCTTTGTTTAGGCTCCTGGTTGGGGAATTTTTGTTTCTAATAGAAGGGAAACAGATGCTTTGGGCTTCCTTATTATTCTACTGTCTTTTTTTTTCTTTAAATATGGAATGCTTCACAAATTTGTGTCTCACCCTCACAGGGGCCACGCTAATTTCTGTAGCGTTCCAATCTTCGTATGTGCGCCCCCAAAGCGAGCACACTCATTGTTCTACTTTCTGTCCATAGTCATCAGACTCCAGCTAAATCTATGCCAGGAGGACCAGCAGCCTGTGTCATTAAGTCCCTCCTCAGCCCTCTCAGAGGCACCGAGAAAGCCTGCGCAGCCCCTAAACTGACCCCCTGGAACAGGATAAGCTGCGATCCTATCCAGGCTCCTCTGGCCTTCCTAGAAGGTTCCGGAAGAGAGAGTACTGCACTCCATCCCCCCAAGGCTAAAAGCTCACAGCTCCCGTTGCTCTCCTGAGCACTGTCTCTGGAGTCGGGCGAATATAGATGAGAATCTTCGACTCCTGCACTGATTTGCCATGGGCAAAGTGTCTTTGAACAAGCCTGATTTCACATTTACAAGTGGGACTATGCCAACCAAGATATAAATTTAGACAGGGAACTCGGAGAGGAAAAAGAAAGTAACAGGACCAGAAGTAAGCAACGCTTCCAAATAAACCCAGAGCTAGGTCTAAACGTCCAAGGGAAGGGAGGTGGCAGAGTAAACGTGATTATCACAGACCTTGGCATTATAAAAACAATAGCCCAGCAGCCGCATGTTGGGCGTGCGCAGAGAAGAGAGTGTGAGGGACTTAAGTTTTCTCATCCTTCACCGTAAGGAAAAATAGAGCTGAGGGTGAAACATGTAATTTAAACAAATACATGACCCCAACTTCTTAATGTTCTTCATAATCTTAGGGGGACTTGTAGGAGATAATATCTGATACAGTAACAAAACAATAGGTAAAGTTAGCAACTGCTTTTATTTCAATTAAATTCTTTTTCTTTCCTTAGATTTGAGTATAAATCAGCTCCATATTTTACTTTTAAAGTTTAGCGCACAGAATAAGAAACAGGTGTATTGTGAAGAAGCATCACGAACAAATGCAAACGAGGTGGATGTGTATCCAGCGAAGACTTTTGGAAATGTACCTAGCAAAGAATAACTAAGCAATTAACTTACACCATACTCACGGGTTATTAAAGTTTTAAGCGAAAACAATGGAACCCTAACATACTAGATGAAAACAGATGTGTCTTTTTAAGTGGTATGAAGGTAAAATGGAATTTTCTAAGAAACAGGCAATGAAAGAGATCACAAAGGAAAAAATGATTAATAAAGTTAAAATTTCTGTACATCATAAAAAACAAGCTCAAAGCTATAAACAATATAAAAGTAAATATTTAGTTGGGCAAATATAATTTTGACAAGAAGTAGCTATCCTTAAGACATAATAAAAGGCTCTAAAAATCACTATTACTCTAATAAAGAAGAACATGAATAGACAATTATGGATTGAAAAAACATTAACTACAAAAATATATTAAAAATTACCAAACTCATTGCTAGAGAAACATGCAATAGAGACACAATAAAATACTATTTATAATGTGTACAATTGACAAAATATACTTTAAATGTAATTCTCAATATTCCCTAAAACAGGTACTCATGCATTATTTGTGAGGTTATAAATTAATATTAATTTCACGAAAGCAAACAGAATTTTCTCAAAAATATTCATAGTCTTTAAATCAGTAATGCTACTTCTAAAGAAATAATCAGAGATAGGTTCACAGATATATATACAAAGACGTTTATTGTAGTGTTATTTATAATAGTGAAAATTAGCAATAATCAAAATATCCAACTATAGGTAAATAGTAAAATAAATTATGATTTATAATTCATAAATTTGATAGAATATTATACAGCCATTATAATGCTGCTTCCAAAGCATATTTAAAGTCTTGGAAATTTTTCATTAGACAGGGTTACATGAAAATTCAGGACTTAAACTTGTATTTGCAAAATTATTAAAATAAACATTCCAAATGGAAATGAAAATTAGCATGCAGAGTGTTATCCCAATTCATAAAGTTCTTTCTTTTCCTTTCTTCCACCCAAACTTCCTCCTTCCTTCTCTCATTCTTGTCTCCTGCAATATATATGCCTTGAAAGATATCTGGAAGGATGTGGCCTAATATTAATCCTGGATATCTGAGATACTAGAATATGTCTGATATCCTAGCCCCTCTCATTTTACTAGAATATGTGTGATATCCTAGCCCCCCTCATTTTTGCACCATATAGCTTGAATTCTTTATAAAAGCATTTAGCATTTTTATAAGAAAAGTATTTTCTAAAGAATTAATAATACCTATTTTTGTAGGGTTTTTGTGCGCATTGAATAAGATGACCAGGAAAGCACCTGGCACAGTGTGGCAAGCAGAATTCTGAGTTGCCCCAAGATTCCTGCCCTGTGCTGGACATGACCTGGACATGCAGCTCCTACCTGGAAGGTCCCCTTCCCTTTCCCTTTGGCAACTTTCTATTCATCCTTCAAAACCTGCTCAGGTCAACGTGAAGACCGTCCGGACACCTATTCCCCATTAATCAGATTGTCTCTCCAGACACACGGAGTCCAGCAGTGAGAGCCCAGTCAGACAGCAGAGGGGCTGGGGTGCCTTCATACACCAGTAGTGTCCAAGAATGACTGTTCAGAAGTTTTGGGTACAAAACCACCTGGGGCAGCCCAGCTCCTTCTTCACTGACCCTTGTCTTCAGGCTTCCGTTACTCCACTATCTCCCTGGTATCCTTCTAACAATTGTTTTTATTTAAATTAGTGAATTCCGTTGCTGCAGCCTGCAACTCAAGTACCCAACCGTTGCCCTCTCCCCCCATCACTGAGTTAAAGCTATTAAATGTTTCTGGAATGAACCTTAGTTACACGGAGGGTTGTTACGAGAGACTATCCTTGCCCCAATCCAGCCTTCTGAAGGACGGAGTATGGGACTGACACCTGAGCACCTCCATTCTGAGATGTCTCGGACTGGAGAGCAGGGTGAGCGCAGATGATTCTTGCTTGGGAAATGAGCTATGCCTGCCTTAGGGAGCAGAAACTTAGGGGTTCAATTGCGTCTAAGTGACGTGCTCAAAGCCACACAGCTAGAGAAGAGCACAGGGCCTGGTCTTCTAAAACATACCCTATTTAGTCTTGTGTGCTCCTGGAGAATGCGGGGCCAGGATCTCCTCTGCGTCCACACTCGCTCAGCACACGGATGGCGCTCAACACGTGCTTACAAGCTCCCTGGTCCTCCCAGTAGCCCCAGGAAAGCGGAATTATCCGTAGCTTCATTTTGCAGATAGAAACTGAGACTCAGACGGGAGAAGCGCCCCCAAGGTCATCCAGTTGCGATGTGGGGGGCCTGGACGCCACGCGAAGTCTGCCAAATGCCAGAACCCAGGACCGTCCCTTCGTCCGCCCGGCCTCTGCGATGATGGAAACCCTGGGAGACCCTTGTGGGGTCATGTTGGACCAACTCCCCCAGAATGCCTGGTAGGAGAGGAGTTGACAGGCGTACAGGGGGCTTCGCGTGTGACTGAAGAAGGGGACGAAGTGCGCCTGGTGGCGCTGAGCCGTGCGCTGCACAACCAGAGGTGGGTCGCGTGGCGCGCCTGCCCCGACTCAGCACGTGGCCCTGGGTCCAGATGCGGCGAAGGTGAGAAGATAGGGTGCTCTACTGGTTGAAAGACGCCAAGTACGTGGGCCGGGTGGGGCCAAATGGGGCCGAGCGGAGGCGAGCTGGTGCGCAGAGTGAGTCGAGCAGAGCCGAGTGAGCCGAACTGGACCGAGCGGGACCGAGCAGAGCCGAGCGGGTGGACGGAGTGAGCCGAGCAGAGCCGAGTGAGCCGAACAGGACCGAGCAGGGCGAGCGGAGCGGGTGGACGGAGTGAGCCGAGCAGAGCCGAGTAAGCCGAACTGGACCGAGCGGGACCGAGCAAAGCCGAGCGGGTGGACGGAGTGAGCCGAGTAGAGCCAAGTGAGCCGAACGGGACCGAGCAGGGCGAGCGGAGCCGAGCCGTGGACGGAGCCGGTCCGGCGGTCGGGCGGAACCGAGTGGCTGCGCAGAGCAGATGCCAGCGAGCCAAGTGGGTGGGTGACGGGACCCGGGCCGCGTGGGTCGTGGCTAGTGGAAGAGATGGGAGTGTGCAGCGGTGAGGCTGCTCCGGAAATCCTGTGGCGCATCGCGTCTGGACCCCTCCTTTCTAGGACGAGCAGGAAAGCTGCGCGCTCTGGTTTCCTGAGCCTGCGAAGTGACTCTCAGAGGCGCTCTCTTCCTTTGCTGGCCTCGGTTTCCCCATTTGTAAAATTAGGGCAATGGAAGGGGACAGAAGACACTAGTGTGTGCAGCCTTTCTTAAGCCCTCCGCCTCAGGGGATGATACAGACTTTTCCTATTTTCTAGTGGGACTGAATGTTGCCTCTGTCGTTGGGGTTCGTCCTGGGGAACGTCACTTGACATACTTTTTCTGGAGCTGTAATTGTCCCTCACGCTTTTCAGGGAACATTTCCGTAGCGTGCAGCAGATGCTGTAACCCGGCGGTCCAGCGGGTACGGGCGTGACACCAATGACACCCCAAAGGCCAGCGTATTTACGTGAAACAGGCAGGAGGGCGCTCTCTGGGGCCTGAGCCGAAAGAGTCGCCGATGGGGAGAGAGCCTTGGCCCTTAGCGGGCCCACCTCACTGAGCCTCCTTGTTTTCCTCCGTCAGGTGAGAAGAGCGACGCCTGCCCGTCAGGCTGGTGAGAAATCAGAAGCGTATCCCTTATTCTCTAAAAAGGCGCTTTGGAGATGGATGGGGTAGGGGATCTACATTTTGACGGTGTTATCCTGTCATGTTTATATTGTAAAATATGCCCCTTGTATTTTTTGATAAAAATTACTATGTACTAGGCGTGGTTCTAGGCAGGGTGGATAGAAATGTGAGCAAATCAGCCAGTAATCTCTGCTTATATTCTGGTAGAAGGCCTATGATCATAGATTCCTCTGATGTGGCCCAAGAATTGAGACAGTGAGCATAGTCTTGCTGGTGCTGACCCCATAAGCATCTGATGCGTTCTGGAAGCCCATGCCTGTGTGCCTACAGCTGAATCGTTCTAAAACACACATCTGATGACATCACTGAGGTGCTCACCCCCCTTCAAGGCCTGTGAGGTAAAGGCTTTCTTCAGGGGCTGGCCTCAGCCTACTTCTCCAGTTGCATCTCCCTTCCCTCCCTGAATTTTCTGGAACACCTGGCTACTCACCCCTCCCAGAGTAGATCAACTCCTTCATACTTCTGCTGTGTATTTGTTTCCTTGTTTGGACATGCTGATCTCAATACTAGACACGAGATGGCGCCGATACTGTACCCAAAGCTTTCTCTAGTAGCCACTGAGTACTGGCTACCTGTAAACTGGCTTGGTTGTTGGAACTTTTAGAAAGCCCCTTAATGGCTTGTTTTATAAACAGCTTTCGTGTTTTTAGTACAACTCTTGGTGAATTTTATGTATCTAATCAATGTTCCAGATATAAACAGGAATGGGAGTAATGAAACTTATCTACCCAATGTTTCAGTACTGTCATCCATCCTTGGACAGCAAGCCACATAGTTGGACTCAGAAGCTAGTTCAGGTTCTGAATTCACACGCAGCTTCTTCCTACAACCTTTGTTGCCTGGATGCTTCAGGGACCTTGGCCAGCGTTGAGGGGACATCCCCTTCTCTTTGCCAGGCTCTGTTTTTCATAAGCCAGGAAACAGAATTCAATCAGGAGGATTTTTTCCCCCCAAAGTCCCATTTATTTTCCACCCAAGTAGTATTAGGTAAAAATCAGATAGTATTACTTGTACTGGTTTCTCAGTGAAATTTCTAACATTTCAAATGTGTGAAATTGTAGGTCCCTCCCCCTCTTAGGAGGGGCCACAAAATGGACTTTCATCTGATGTCAAAAACACGTCATGACCTGGTCTCTGCTGCCAGGTCATGAGGGGATATGCCATCCTTTTATAGATGAGTATTCACCAAAAACAGTCTAATAGATTGGAAGGAAATATTAGAATGGTTTCAAGAGCTATGATTCTGCCTTGCCTTGTTCATATTTCTATTTCTGGTCATGTTGTATAATATGTGTAAGAAATCTTAGTTGTATTCATCAAGACTGTGTTTTGCACAGGGCAAATGGCCAAGAGTCTCATTGGTTTGTCCCAAGCTCTTTTGGCCCGAGTGGGATCTCTGGAACTTGAGTAGTGCCTCTTGGAGAGTTTTGTCTTTCTCCACCTCTCAGCCTCATTTTTTCATTTATGAAATTGTGCTCATAATCCCTATTCCATGGAGTTGTGAAAATTCGGTAAGATCCTACAAGCCTTTTCAAAGGCTTTGAGAGCTGTGGTGTTGGAGGAAGGATAAACAGGGCTGTTGTTAAACTACACAGCACATTTGGGAAGGTGAGAAAAAGGCATCGCTTTCTCCTGGTAGACCCAAACCTGTGCCAGGGTGCATGGCTTGGTGGGTTGAGCTTGATTGGAATTCAGCCCTATTTGCCCTTGTGGCCAGGCACACAAGGACACAGTCTATACAATGGTTGTGGCAGCCCTGTGGGTGAAGTCCAAATTCATATGGGGGCGTCTGCCCAGAGTGCCTCTCCCATGCACACACCCTGTGTTTCTACCAAACTGAAGCCATGAGTGCCTTGAAAGTAGAGGATCATTTCACCCCTCTCTGCCTTGTACATGTGGGTCCTGCTGCCTTGTGTGCTTCTTCCCTTACTCTTGCTGTTTCATTGAGCTCCTGCTCAGCCATGAAGACCCACCTTAGGCAAGTCTTCTTTAGGTGCTCCTGATGGGATCCCTTCTACCTTTGTGGCCTTTCCCCTTGATCTGAGCACACACTGCTATCCTAGCCCCAATGCAGTGATCTCTTCTCTTGCACCTCTCTGCTAGCTTTGGACAGTGATGAAGAGACAGACCCAGAGAGTGGGCTCCCCTGTATCCCAGACAAGTCCCATCTCCAGCATGGGAGCTTGCTAATGTGGCACGGAATGGTCACTCTAAAGAGAAATTGCCAGACTATGGGAGCTGCCCAGGATCAAGGAACATGACTCATTTATCTCCTGGTGCCCAGTTTGCAGCAGCCCAGGGCCCAGGGGATTGGTGTTGGTAAGCGTCTGTTGACTGATTCACTGACTGTGTCTCATAGTTCCTTTCCTGCCCTAGCCCTGAGCCAGGACCATGGAGCCCAGGGAACCATGGAGGTTAGCGAGGGAAGGACAGTTGGGGAGTAGATAGAGGTTTCCAGGAGCAAGAGGAGGGGAATACAGGGATTGTCTTTTAAATTTGTTACCCACACCTAAAATCTATATATTCATTATCTTTATGAAAATGAAAACACTGTAAATTCGACTGAGGTTCCCCTTGTCTGATGCACCCAGTTCATGCACTGTCACAGATCGATCTCCACATGTGCTTTTTATATGTGTCCATTAGGGTACAAGGTGGCTGCAGTGCCAAAAAAGCTCCCAAATCTCAGTTGCTTAACATAGAAAACTTTATTTCTCATACTGCATAGTGTGATGTGGTCGGGAGGCAGCTCTGGGCAGCAACCCCAGAACATGTTTGGGGGTCTGGTCTGGAATGGCTTGTAACTGCCAACTCCTTGACCCCTGCTTCTCGCCTCTGAGAGGACCATTGAAGGGGACATTTCAGGCTGGAGGCAGCATATGCTACTTGTTTGCGTATTCCAGCAGCACGAACCCAGTCATCTGGTCTGAAGGAACTGCGGGGAGACTGCGAAATGAGTCTTGTGTGAAGAGGACTCGCGAGGGCCTAGCAGATCTTGCCACCACAGAGATGGGTGTCAATAGGGCATATGTTGTATGATATCAGACAGGTGAAATAGTGACAGTTCTCCTGGAGTGTTCCAACCCAGTTCTTTCTCCTCCATTGGCTGCTAGGCTGTAGATTTTCACCATGACTGCTAGCTCTTGATTTTCAAAGATACCCACAGACAAGGAGAAGAGGGTGCGGGTAGAGCAATTTCAGTGCCACAGAGCCTGCTGGGCTTACCCACATTCAGCCACCTTTCTTGAATAAATGCTCTCTTACTACAAGCCTTTGGTTAATTTCAAGAGTCTGAAAGGGTTGGTTTTGACTGTTTTCTACAGTGTCCTCATTGCTTTTATGAAGCAGGGTATTGGAAGTCCTTATTCTTTTTTTTTTTAAGATTTTATTTATTTATTCGACAGAGATAGATACAGCCAGCGAGAGAGGGAACACAAGCAGGGGGAGTGGGAGAGGAAGAAGCAGGCTCCTAGCGGAGGAGCCCGATGTGGGGCTCGATCCCAGAACGCCGGGATCACGCCCTGAGCCGAAGGCAGACGCTTAACTGCTGTGCCACCCAGGCGCCCCTGGAAGTCTTTATTCTGTCATTCTCCCTGACTTCTCTCTAAGCTCCTTAGTTTATAGTAACTCTCCAGTCTGTGTACTTTATCTCTTATTCTCCTCCGTTTACTTCTTGTGTGTGCTTTGTGGATTTTCTGCATTATATAAGATCATATCTGAAATAATTCACATGTTCTCTTCCCCAAATTGTCCATTTTTGTAGCAATTGGCTTATGACAGGGACTTCTTCAGATAGGAAAGGGATTATTTGCACTTGAGCTCTTTTTAGAGCTCTTAGAAGAGTAGACCTGAAACCAGAGTATCAGACACACAACAGGACACTTCTGACCAAGCATATGCATAAATAGATTATAAAAATATTCACAAAGAGTAGTTATTTATACAATTTATGGAAAAGGAGATTTCAAACCGCTCATTGCGTTCATTTTCAGTAAAGCATTGACTGTGGAGGAAGGACACGAATATGGTAAAAGAGAAAAACCAATTTCATCTGAGCTCAGAGCTTTTTCCTCTAAGAAAAATACCCCATCATCATTTGAGGGCATTTCAGATGTAGTGTAGACAAAGACGAGAGAAGCTGCTAGCATGAATTCTTACGAACATAACGAATGTGGGAAATTATTCTGTAATAGCACAAGCCAGGCAGGAGTAAAACTTTGAAAATGTAATCAGTATGGGAAAACCTTCAGTCATAACAAACCTCATAAGATCTCAAGGGATTAATAGCAGAGAGATTCCCATAAGTGTAATAAATGTAGGAAGGCCGTCACCAGGGAAGAGAGCAGACAAGTCATACCATAAAGAATTTCTCTGATTTTAATGAAAGCGAGAAGCTACGGTGCCAGGAGTTAAAACTCCTTAGCCACCAGAATTCTGCAGAGATGATAATCCTTATAAATGCAGTGAGTGTGGTAAAGCTTTCTTCAGTGAGTCACACTTTATTACACATCAGGAGAAAACCCTAGTAGATTTCTAGGGTTGCCATAACAAATGACCACAAACCAAGTGACTACTTAGCAATACGTTTTCAACATCTGTAGAATATGTTTGGCATCCATTGATTGTGTTCATCCCTTAGAATTGGTCACATTTTCCTGATACTTTGTATATGGAGTCACTTGGAATTATATTTAGACATTGTGAATGTTACATTGTGTTCTGGGTCCTGCTATATGCCTCTTGAGATGTTGCTTTGCTGTAGAAGGCAATCGACCGGGTTTGAGTTGGTCAGCCTGTATGGCTAGTTGAGATTCCGTGTATGAGATCAAGTAGCTCTGTTGTTTTATATGTGTGCCGAATATGCTCAAGGACTAGGCTGGGACACCTGCAGAGACCCACATAGAATTAGGACCCCTTTTCTGGTTCTCTCCTCTGTAATTCCCTCCCACACTCGTTTCCTGTATCCACTGGCCAAGGTATATGGTTTCTATTACTACTTCTAGGCCAACTCAGGAGAAAAAAATCCATGAGAGCCAGGAAATGGGAAACTCACCCCCATGCATATGTATCTGGTTTCTTTTTAAAGTATTTTTGATCTTTGCTCATGGTGTAAGTCTTATATTCATGTGTTTAATGTTTTCATGTTTATATGACATATGTGGTCATTATAATATCTGCACTGTTGGTTATTACGACGTCAGGATTCTCAATTTCAACAGAAATTAAGTTTATGAATGTCCTGAAAATTTAGATTTTTTCACTCATATATACTGATCTTACTCTCGGAACTATTTTATGAATGATTTATTATTTGTTTCCTTCTTGTTCTCGAGGAATAACTAGAGAATGTATTCTGAGTCATACACATTTGTAAAATTCGAAGTCCAAACTACTATAAAGGAAAACTTCCATTACCATCAGATCCATATGAAAATTACAAAAATAAAGTGAAAACATTTTAAATTGAAATTTGGTGGAAAAGTTCTGGTTCTGCTCTGGTGAAACCTGTTGCTCTTGCTAATTACAGCTAAAATCTTTGGGAAAAACAGACAACTCTCCGAGGACTGTGAAAAGTGAACAAAAGCAGGCCAATTATGGAGCGAGCCAGAACTTGGGAGATGCATCCTGCTAGAGGGTGAGTTCCCCATTTCTTTTCTCTCATGAAGAAATAATAGAAATCACGTTGTTCTAGTCAGAGGAAACAGGGGAAGGGGACTTTGAGGGTCAGAAGGAAACTGACACAGGCTACAACTTGGACAAATCTTGAGGACATGGTGCTCAGTGAAATGAGCCAGTCACAAAAGGACAAATACTGAATGATTCCACGTATATGAGGTCCCTGGAGTTGTCAGATTCAGAGATGGAAAGTAGGCTGGTGGTCGCCAGGGGCTGGGGGAGGGACAGTGGGGAGTTACGTTTCATGGGGACAGGGTTTCACCTACACAAGATGAAAAGAGTTCTGGAGATGGACAGCGGGGACGGTTACACAACGGTGTGAATGTGCTGATGCCACTGAACTGTATACTTAGCCACAGGGAAGATGTTAAATTTTATGTGTTAGGTATTTTATGCCAATTTTTAAAAGGTGAAACATTGCTTTGTCTTTATGTCTGTTTTACCTGACATTACAGCAGCCACCTGAGATTTCCTCTGCTCGCTTTTTATGTAGTGTGTCTCTCACTCCCTGATGAAAGTATTCCTATTTTAGAAAATATATAATATGGACTTATTTTTCTTAAATCACTCTCAATCTTTGCCTTTATTTGGATTGTTGAGATTATTGATGTTTTGTATAATTATTGATACAGTTGGATGGAGATCTGTCATTTCCTTACCTATTTTCTATTTGACTCTTCTGATTTTTATTCTTCTCCTCTCCTGCTGCTTTCTTTTGAATTATCTCAATAATAGTAATATTCTAATTTAATTTATCACGTGGCATTTTGGCAATATGTCTTTGAACATTTGTATGTGTTGTTGCCCTGAGGATTATAATATACACATCTAACGTTTCATAATCTACTTAGAATTAACTAAGTATCGTTTTAGGTAAATCCTCAGTACTTTAACACTGTATAGCTTCATCATGACACCACTGCTGCCTAATGTGTTACACATACACATAGTGAAACTGCCACTAATTTGTGTTACAGATTTTGCTTTAAACAGTCCTGTTCATTTTAATGACAATCTAGGAAGAAATAAAAAGTAATATTTCCTCCTTACCCAGCTATTTGCCAATTCTGGACTCTCCTTTAATTCCTGAGGTACCAGCTTTACCTCTGGCTCATTTCCCTTCAGGATGAACTGCTTAACCATTTCTCATTGAGAACGTTGGCTGGCAAATAATTCTTCGAGATTTACTTTAATAGAGAATTAATTCCTTTTACCCTTATTCTTGAAGGATATTTTTTTCTGGGTATAGAACAGGTTTGGGAGGGGTTGTTTTTGCGGGGGGTGTCTTTTTTTTTTTTCCTCTCATAACACTTAAAAATATTTTTCCAGGGGCGCCTGGGTGGCTCAGTTGTTAAGCGTCTGCCTTTGGCTCAGGCCCTGATCCCAGGGTCCTGGGATCGAGCCCCGCATCAGGCTCCCTGCTCAGTGGGAAGCCTGCTTCTCCCTCTCCCACTCCCCCTGCTTGTATTCTCTCTCTCTCGGTCAAATAAATAAATAAAATCTTTAAAAAAAAAATAAAGATATTTTTCCACTGTTTTTTGACATCTGTTTTTTCTGATGAGAAATCCATTGTCATTCAAATCATTGTTTCCCAATATGGAATGTATCTTTGATCTCTAGCTTCTTTCAAGGTGCTTTTATATTCAGGTTTCAGCAGTTTTATTATGATCTGTCTAGGCATGGTTTTCTTTGAATTTTTCCTGCTTCAGGTTTGCTAAAATTCCATGTCTTTAAATCACAATTGGGTAGTTTTGTGACCATTACTTTGAAAAAATTGTTTCCCTCCCATCCTTTTCCCCTCTCTTATCATGATAACCACTTACAAATATTTTAGACCTTTCGATATGTGTGACAGGTCGTTGAAGCTCTGTCCATGTTACTCACTCTCATTTCTCACGTTCCTCAGTCAGTCTGTTGTCAAGTTTGCTGACTGTCTCCTATCATCTCCATTCTGCTGTTGAGCTGGGAGAGCAGTCTTATTTCAGGCATATAGTATTTTCTAGTTCTAAAATGTCCATTTGCTTATTTTTGTAATTTTATTCTTTCTACTGAGAAATCCTGTCTTCTCTTCCTTTTTTAGTCATTTTCCTTTACTTTATAGAGCATAGTCATAAAATCTTCCTGAAAATCACCAGAATTTCAACATCTGTGTGGACATAGGTTTGGCCTCTGTTGAATGTATCTGTCCCTTAGAGTTGCTCACATATTCCTCATTCTTTGTGTGGTGGGTAATTTTGCATTGTATCTTAGACTTTCTGAATATTCTGCTGTGTTCTCAGTCCTATTATGGAGAATGCTGATATTTTTGTTTTAGAAGACAATCAACCTGGTTGGTCAGTTTCAGTCTGTAAATTCTGTTTTGTCTTCTGTGCCCGGTGGCTAAATCTCTGCTGTATTGGTTTGAGTCTTCCCCAAACATGTTCAGGGGTTACGATGAGACCCTTGCAAGGAAAGGTATAGAACTGAAGAACCCCTTCTCTGGTTGTCTCATTTCTGGCTCTCCCTCTCACACCCTCTATCCCCCAAGGGCTCCTTTCCTTGTTTCTTCTGGTCGAAAGAGCATGACTTCTACTGCCTCCTCCATGCCATTTCATGAGAAAGAAAAAATGCATTATAAAAAAGAAATGGGAAACCATCCTCTTTGCAAAATGTATCTCCAGCTTTTGGCTCACGGGACTGACCTATTTTTGTTTACGTTTGGGTCCTCAGTGGTTTTTTAAAAAATATTTTGTCCAAATATATTAACTGTAATCAGTGAAGGGTCCCACCATGGCAAAAGGAGAACTTATGCATGAGTTTTAATATCACTATTAAAAATTTTCATTTTATATCTAGAATTTGTATATTTACTTTTATGAGACTTTTACTTCGTTTTTACTTTTTTTTTTAAAGATTTTATTTATTTATTTGACAGAGATAGAGACAGCCAGTGAGAGAGGGAACACAAGCAGGGGGAGTGGGAGAGGAAGAAGCAGGCTCATAGCGGAAGAGCCTGATGTGGGGCTCGATCCCAGAACGCCGGGATCACGCCCTGAGCCGAAGGCAGACGCTTAACCGCTGTGCCACCCAGGCGCCCCCGTTTTTACTTTTATTGTCCTTTTATCTTTGTTCATGTTTTAAGCCCCTTTAAAAAAAACACCTTATATTGAAGAAATTTGGCAGATAAAGGGAAAGGAGATGTAGGATAGCTAGATGAACTGTTTGTTCAAGAGAAGGTTTTTTTGGATAATGGAAGACTTTTTTATATTTTAAGGAAAAGAGGAAAAGGGCCAGACTGGGAAGCAGGAGAACTCTGGAGGGGGGAGGTGTGGGGAGGTGGTCTTCCCAGGTCTGGGAATCTGGTTAAGTCCCGTTTTAAATTTCTTTAATGTTTGTCAATATCTTCAGTATTGGAGACCTAGTTCTTTCCTCTTCAATTTCTATTGAAATTAGGTTTTGGAACGCTGTGCAACTTTATTTTTTTATATAGATATACACATATATTTTTTATTATGTTCAATTAGCCAGCATATAGTACATCATCAGTTTTTGATGTAGTGTTCAGCGATTCATTAGTTGTATAAAACCCAGTGCTCATCATAACATGTGCCCTCATTAATACCCATCACCCAGTTATCCCATCCCCTCACCCCCATCCCTTCTGTAACCCTCAGTTTGTTTCCTGGCGTCCAGAGCCTCTCATGGTTTGTCTCCCTCCGATTTCTTCCCCTTCAGTTTTCCCTCCCTTCCCCTGTGGTCTTCCGTGCTATTCCTTCTATTCCACATATGTGTGAAACCATATGATAATTGTCTTTCTCTGCTTGACTTATTTCACTTAGCATAATCCCTTCCAGTTCCATCTGTGTCAATACAAATGGTAGGTATTCATCCTTTCTGATGGCTGAGTCATATTCCATTGTATACATGAACCACATCTTTATTCATTCACCTATTGAAGGGCGCTGCAACTTTAGATTTTGTGCCCATGGATAGCTGAGTTTAATCCAGGGAATTTTCTGAGAATGAATTTTCATTTGCTTCCTCCCTGCTCTGGAGCGTTAACACTGGATGTTCTGAATAACACATTTGTTATATTCGCAATCCAAGTGGACTTGGAGGAACTCTCATCGGTACCAGATGTAAGGCAGAGAAGGGCTGCTTCATGGTCCCACGACTGCCTGTCACTTTTCTTAATGGGCCTGCTTTCCATTGTCTCTCAATATCAACTTCCCACCTGTTACGGACCCCAGGCCTGTGCCCCGCCCTGGCAGAGCAGGCAAAAACCCGTTATCCAGGTTATCACTCGATGTCTCAAGACCAGCACAGGCTTTCATCTCGCTTAATATCCTGGTCTGAGATCATCCTTCATATTTGGACCCTGGGATTACATTTATTTTAGCAGATGCCAGTAGGTATTTAAAGGAACATTTGCCTTAATTTATCCACAGTTTAAAGCAAGAGGTATTCATACTGACTAGCCCATCTTATCACCTACAGGAACAGTAGTCATGTTACATGTGTCAGGAATGTGATTTTCAGACTCTTCACACAGACAGTGTATTGGAAGAAAAAAGTATGTTGTCCATAATCTTGACTTTGTGACATGTTCGTTCTGTGTTGCTTACGATATTATGTTACAGGAAAAATAATAATTTTGATGTTTTGATTACATTTTTTAAAATGAAATAACACCATGCGGTGCCTGGGAGACTCAGTCGGTTAAGCATCTGCCCTTGACTCAGGTCATGATCCCAGGGTCCTGGGATTGAGACCCGCATCGGGTTCCCTGTGGGGAGCTTGCTTCTCCCTCCCCCTCTGCCCCTTCCCCCAACTCTGGCTCTGGCTCTCTCTTTCTCTCTCAAATGAGTAAATTTTTTAAAAATTAAATTGAAAAATCTTAAAAAAATGAAGTAACACCAGAATTTGATATTATAATCTTCACATTACTGAAGAGATATAACAGTAGTTAAAATTATTGACTTCCTGGTTTCTAAATCTGATGTATACAATTAAAGATTTGAATTCATATTCTATTCTGCTTCTTTGTACCTAAATTCATTTAAATATATATATATATAGTCTCTAGGTTTTACATAAGGATTTATACATTTGCAAGGAGATAAATAATTCTTATATGTAAGCATTTTGCTGTTATTTGCTGATATTATAAATTATGTCTGGATCATTAAGACTGCAAGACTTACTATGAAATATGTGGAGATTTCTCTGACCTTGTACATGCTCACTATTTAAAATTCTCTCATACAGATATATTCTGTGCACACCTATAGACACACACATACACATGCGTTATTTTAATATGTTATTAAAGTCTTCAGATTGGTCATCTAGGTTTTGTGTTCTCTCTCTTTCACTTTTTTAACAACTTACTTGAATTAGCTGATCTATAACAAACTATACCTACTTGAAGCATACAAATGGGTTCTTTTCCACATATATACATGTCATGAAAATATCACATCACCCCCCAGCATTCCTTATGTCCTTTTGTAAATCTTGCTTCTGCTTTTCTTGTCCCTGTCCTCCACCTGCCGATAATCACTGATCTCCTTCCTATCACTTCAAAGTTCATTACTGGGTTAGGGGTCCAATTCCTGTGAATGAGATTCAAATGAAACCCCTGAATTATGTCATATAGGTGTATTGTTAAATGATCTACTATGTAGTTGTGAGCCATGTATACCAAAATAAACAGACTTAACAGAAAAAGCCTAAGTCCTTATATTTCAAATAACCCAGGGAGCACACCCTTTAGACTATGATTAATTGTTTTGAATTCAGTGCCTCGGATCATCTTTTAAAGGCATTAACTGTCACAGAATAATTACACATTTATTGTCATTCCACCCACATGGATTTTAAGAGCTTGATTATTTGTTTCTTGGTGCTGATTAGGACTGATGGTGGCATAGCCATTTCCCACAAACATTTGGACACACAGACACACAGGGTCATTGTTCCAGAACATTCTTGAAGAAGAGGAGACAATACAGTCTAAAATGTACGTGACTACAAAGAAACTCATTAGTCTTGGTGGCCTTTTTTTCTGAGGACGCTTTTGGAGAAAGATTGGTGCTATGAAGATGCTGGTACAAAGGAATCTCACTTGAGAGGGCCATGAGCTCCATCAGGAAGACTTCTTGGAATATCACCAGTGCAAAATATATGTACCGAAGGAAGTAACTCATGGGATAAAGTGAGCAGGATTCAGGGACAAATAGATGGGCTGAGGTCACATTGGGGGGTGGCAAGAGTGGACATTAGGAAATGACCACTAATGGCCATGTTAAAGACCCATAGGAAGAGAATGCAGTGTATGTTTTGATGTGATGATTTATGTTCAAACTTTACCAGGTAGGACCTTTTGGGACTCAGGGTGAAGGCCTGGGTGACACTCAACAGGCAGGTAGTACAAAAAATAGGCCCCTCGTCAATCTGTACAAATAGATAACAGATTTACATTTTATGTCACCCCCAATTTTTTGGGGTCCCAAGATGTCTGTAGCCATGAATCCTATGGTTAGTAGCATGACTATATGGATTAGGGCCAAGTGACCAATGATCAGGTCAGTTGGCTTAGGCCTGTGCTCAAGAAACAGGGTGTTGATGTGGAAGACAAGAAGAATGGTGTTGACTATGATCCCAATTTCAACTTTGGAGAAAAAGACATTCCTTATGTCAATAAAACTGGAATGTTTGTTATTTTTATTCATGTTTATGGT
The DNA here is from genome assembly GCF_017311325.1 of Ursus maritimus. Lineage (NCBI taxonomy): Eukaryota > Metazoa > Chordata > Mammalia > Carnivora > Ursidae > Ursus > Ursus maritimus. The sequence goes on from NW_024423786.1 coordinate 4,196,346, forward strand.
GGAAAACAAGCATGTAGTAGATGCCTGAGGAGAAGCTCAAGAAAACCTCTTTATCACAAATATGAACAACATCATCAGTTCAACCAGCACTATTGCCGTTCTCAAAATAGCTGGAGTAATTCCAGTGTGCTGCTTCCTACACTTTAGTGCACAAGACCACTCGAACATCCTCCTGAAAGCCATCCCCTGTATTTCCCTAGTTTTGTCACTTCCCAGTCTTCACTGGATTGTGTATTCCGTTGCTGGGCTCACATAGTACCTGAGTTTTCCCCTACAGTAAAAATAGCCAATTTGCCTTTGTACCTACAGAAACCTCATAAAAATGCTGGCTATATAGTAAGAGCTCTATAACTCTTGTAGAATTACAGTGAGGGGAATTGCCTGAACGTGGAAATCGGGCCCTTCCAAGCAAAAGGAGTCAATGAGATAACCATGCACACAGTTACATTAGTTCACCACTGTCTTTATTCTGATTCTGATTTATTTCCAGACCAAATAGTTTCCATATATAAAGACTAAATGTTGGTAAGAATGGTCGTAAAGTCAGCAGCTTGAACGTAAATGTATGATCTGATGTTTGGTGCAGGTGTGACCCTGATCAGCCACTTTAACACATCTGAGCTTCAGTTATCTTGCATGTAAAACAAGGATAACTACAGTACCTATATCCTAAAGATATTATGAGAAGAAACAGATTAAGTCAATATATCAAACATAGACAAGTGCCTGATGCATAGGGATTGCTATAGAGATGTTAGCTATTATTTTTATTATTATTCAGTTCCTCATATGTGTGGCTTAGGAGAATTGATGCAATTCTTTATTAATTCCCTAGCTCTGTCCCTGCCTAGAGAGAGAGGAGAAACAATTACCAAAATAGTACATCGTTTTAACAAACTATGTTCATAGGACATTGGTGGAATTTTACTCTTTTCTCAGAATCCCCCAAGACAATTTCACATCTTATGTGTATTTTCATTATTATGCCAGAGGTGGGGGGGCACTTTTAAGTGAGCGGAATCAAGTTTCAATCATTTTCAGGAACACATTCCCAGAATTCTTTTCTTTCTATTCTTTGGCACATGGTACCAGGGTAGGAAACATAACAGCAATTTAAATAGATTCCGGGTCATTTTCTTGAAAGGTTTTAATCAGAAGACTGGTATCCACCCCACCCTGAAAGCTGTTTCTCCACAGAAGTTCAAGCATGCAGTTCTCTTTCAAGTAACCACTGGTATCTCATGAGGACCAAATGTAATAAAATTTATACTAGAGAGCTAGGTGATGGCCCTATTCAAGGAATATTTTCCCTGTGCAATGCAAGTATTTACTTTAATTCAAGCCTTAGAAATATGAGGTACATAACATTGTAAAATGGATCTAGACACATATTTTCACAGATTTGTCATCTATAAATCAAGAATGTAAGGCTCAGATATTTTCACAGGTACTCGACAAGTACTTCTATTATGTGTAGTTGCTATCAACATAAGATAGCATTTAAAAAGTCACATCTAAGATGGGCACTTGTTTTAGATCCTTTGGGAATTTTTGATTTTATAAAACAGAAATTCATTAATAGCATTAGAAAAAGTTAATCTTTCTCTTTTTTTGTTCTATCCCCTCCACATCTATTTATTTTTTTTAATTTAATTAATTAACATAGAGTGTACTATTAGTTTCAGAGGTAGAGTTTAGTGATTCATCAGGTGCATCTTACACCCACTGCTCATTACATCACATGCCCTCCTTAATGTCCATCACCCAGTTACCCCATCTCCCCACCCACCTTCCCTCCCACAACCCTCAGTTTGTTTCCTATAGTTAAGAGTCTTTTATGCTTTTTCTCCTTCTCTGATTTCGTCTTATTTTATTTTTCCCCTCCTTCTCCTTTGATCCTCTGTTTTGTTTCTTAAATTCCACATATGAGTGAAATCAAATGATAATTGTCTTTCTCTGATCGACTTATTTCTCTTAGCATAATACCCTCTAGTTCCATACATGTTGTTGCAAATGGTAAGATTTCATTTTTGATGGCTGAGTAATATTCCATTGTGTGTGTGTGTGTGTGTGTGTGTGTGTGTGTGTATCTTTCTCCAAAGTATTGAACAAATAAAGTGATACAATTTTCTCCAATCACACATTCAGCAAATTAGAGTTTACTCCTGTGATATGCCCAGAAGAAATAACAGAAAAATATTAATCTAATTTTCCAGCTGTCTCTGAGTTTTACAGTCATGATGATATCATTAAGCACACAGCCCTAAGTGGTCTTTAATGTCTTTTATGTACTTATGAAATATACATATTTCCTATAAATCGTTTCCTGTATTGAAATAGATACTGATAACATTTTAAAAGAATAACACGAATTAGATATATAATAATGTTTAAAGGATAACATTTTAAAAGAATGGTATAAAATAAAATGAAAATTATAAAATTCTCATGTGTAATTCCCGTGAATACAAGCTTTGCTTTAATTTAGTTTGAAAATTTATAAATAGTTTAAAAAGAGTTTTATAAATATGTAACATTGTAAAAGTGGTCAAGTAGCATATTTCAATCATCTCTGTTAGGGCTTAGGACTCCCATTATTTTCAGTGTTATTAAGGGGACTGCAGGTCCTACAAATAGAAATGACTAAGAAAGGCAGGAGCGTGTAGTTGCCATGAACTTGCTCTAATAGTCAGGAAATCATGGTTTAGATGGTCATTGCTTTAGAACTACTGGCTCCTGCAGCTAATCTCCTTCTCTGAGTCTTCCTCCCGGGAGGCCAACCTGTAATAAGGGGGTCTAAAAATAAACTCCTAGTTTTCATTCCTCCTCATGAATCAGCCTGATCCCATATGTGGGCAATTGCACCTATTAGAAGTTTCTTATTCTGAAACACAATGATCTTCTAGTAACCTGTGGTCTTAGTGTCTGCTCATTGAAACCAAACAGAGCAAATCTATTCCCTCTTCTTGTAGCATCTTAAATTAGCAGAGGATGACTATTATGTGCCTACTAAAGCTTTTTTTTTCCAGGCAAAGAGCCCAGTTTTCCCCACTGTTCCATATAATACACAGTTTCCAGATTTGTCTCCATCCTTGTTGACCTCTCCTGTTTACCCATCTCTTTTCCTTTACTACTTGGTATATTGAAAGAGACCCTTTTCCTATGAGTAAATGATATGATTGCTTAAAAAAGAAGAAAAAGACCACTGGAAACTCTTGTTTTTCTACAGGAGATATCCCATAGGAAGCACAAGAAAAATTAATCTCCTTTTGCCCAGTATCGATTAAGTGACATCATTAGATGCACTCATGAGCCTCCACTTGTATTTCCTCCACGAAGTGTAGGGGAGACAACAGAAAATATTACTCTAATCGTCCAGCTGTCTCCAAACTTGGTGGGTCACACAAAACTATCGACAAAGCACGCCCCCCACATATACACATTTTGTATTTGTTTGCAAATATTGTAAGGATGTATAGCTGTTTCTGTGCAGTATACTATATTATTTTTATTATAAAGCATTCTAGTAGATATGAACATTTCATAAAAGCAAACTAAAAGAAATTCCACTAGTGTGTCCTCTCGTAGCCATGATTCATTACCTGAATTCATACCACTGTTTAGGAGATCAGGGTGCCAGAAAATAATCTTTTCCCCATTAGCAGAATGATCTAGGAGACCTTTCTCAAAAGAGGCTCTTAGGAATAATTGATGTTGAGATGGTACCTGACTTACCAATGTACCAGGCACCAAAAAATCTCATTTTATATAGTGGAGAAAACTGAAATATAGTGGAGATACTTGAAATGACATACTACCACAGAGAAAATAAAATGGAAGAAAATTTGGAATAGGTCACATCTGGAGAGGTCATTTTGTGAAAGATGAGGGAAAGGCTATTAGCAGATTAGGGGAAAACAAAATAAAACAAAATGCAATTGAGTAAGAAATGCCAAATAGAAATCTAAGCATTCAGGGGTGCCTGGGTGGCTCAGTCAGTTAAGTCTCTGACTTTTGATTTTGGCTCAGGGTCAGGAGATCGAACCCCACATCAGGCTCTGTGCTTAGCGGGGAGTCTGCTTCAGATTCTCTCTCCCTCTGCTTCCCCCCCATCCGTGCTCTCTCTCTATCAAATAAATAAATTTTAAAAATCCTTTTAAAAAAAAAGAAAAGAAAAAGAAATCTGAGCATTCATTTTGAAAAGTTATCACCAAGAGCTCTTGAACCTGAGAGTGAAGCTGTCAGAAAAGTATGGATGGCAGTTAAGACTCTCTAATACCCTGATCAAAAAAAAGCAATCACTGTGAACATACTGCATTTATCCAAATCGTGGATAATCATATGATAATATCATCAAGCGGGTCACCAATTAATGAAGAATGGTAAATTCATTTCACTGGATCCAGTGGTCACAAAGGAAGTGGAGGGTATAATGGAAGGAAGAACCCCTTACTAAGACCCCAATACAAGTTTGTGTGCTCTTGGTCTTTTGGGTGGAACAGATTACAATGTGAAGGGAAAGAAGGAAGGGCACACACACTTTTTCATGTGTACCATGAGAATAATAATGTACATCTACTAGGGCGGAGATGATGTATAAGTAATATGATTAATGTCAGCACATATGAATGTGCCTTAGATTTATGAAAGAGCATACTTTGGTTCGTCATTATTATATGTGTCAAATTCCCCACCATTGTCATTACATCTGTCATCTATAAATTAATTTAAACATACAAAAGGCATTTATAAGGCACAACTGATCATGCATTGGGTTTGGGGCTATGGGTATATTAAGTAATATTCTCTACCGGAGGCACAATTTTAGCTTTAGAACTATGACGAGAACTACAGGCATAACTTGTTTTATTGCACTTCATAGATACTCCATTTATACAAATTGAGGGTTCAAGACTTCAGGGGAGGAAGAAACTGCAGATTTGGTGGAAATAGCAAGAGAACAAGAATCAGAAGTGGAGTCTGATGACATGACTGAATTGCTATTTTGGTCTTTTAAAGTATCTCCCAATAAATTTGTGGATTTTGGTGTACAGATCTTCCAAGTTTTGTTAAAATTATTCCTAAGTATTTCATGTCTCTTTAATGACGCTTTCAATGGTTATGATTTTTTAATGTATTGCCGAATTCTGTGTATTCTTTTTATGAATTTTTTGTGTATGTTCATGAGGAATTTTAGTTTATTTTTTTTAATGTCCTTGGTTTTGTATCAAGGTAATGCTTGCCTTAAATAAGTTGAGAATGTGCCCTCCTCTTGTATTTTCTGGAAGATGTTTTATTACATTTGTATTATTTCTTCCTTAAATATTTGGTATGGTTCACCACTAACTGCATCTCAGATGGATTCTCCTTTGTGGGAATTTTTTAATTGTTAATTCAATTCCTTTGATAGCCATGGGCTAGTCAACTTATATATTTCTTCTTGAGTGACCTGTGGTGGTTTATGTCTTTTAAAAAACCTTCTCCATTGCCAAATCTGTCACAACAAAATGTTTGGAGCTTGTCTCTAAACTAATTTTAAAGCAGTTTATTGCGGTGTCTGGCTGGCTCAGTTGGAAGAGCACGTGACTCTTAATCTCAGGATTGTAAGTTCAAGTCCCACATTAGGTGTAGAGATTAGTAAATAAATAAATAAAACTTTAAAGCAAGTTTGTTGATCTCCATAGCGCCCGTACCAATTTACATTCCTACCAAAAGTATATGACGGGATCCTTTCTTCCACATCCCGGCCAACATTTATCTGCTTGAAGATAATCATTCTAACAGGTGTGAGGTGATATTTTATCAGCATTTCTCTGATGATGAGTGATGCTGAGCATCTTTTTATGTATCTGCAATATGGAGGTTAAAATAGATCTAAAAATGATCCAAGAATTCCACGTCTCCGTATATACACGAAGAACACAAAATCAGGATATCAAGATATATGCACTCTCATGTCCATTGCAGCATTATTCACAATAGCCAAGATACAAAAACAACCTAAGTGCCCGTGAATGGGTGATTGGATAAATAAGATTTAGTATATATAGGTATACAATGGAATATTTGTTCAGCCATGAGAAAGAAGGAAATCCTTCAACTTGCAACAATGTGGCTAGATCTTGAGGATGTTATGATAAGTGAGGTAAGTCAAGGCAAATACTGTATGATATCACCGATATATGGAATCTAAAAAAAGCCAAACTCATAAGAACAGAGTAAAATGGCAGTTACCAGGGGCTGAGGAATGGGGGAATAGGAGAGATGTTGTTTAAGGATACAAACTTGCGGGGTACCGGATTGGCTCAGTCGGTTAAGTGTCCGCCTTCAGCTCAGGTCATGATCCCAGAGTCCTGGGATCAAGCCCCACATTGCGCTCTCCACTCAGCGGGGAGTCTGCTTCTCTCTCTGACCCTCCCTCTCTCGTGCTCTCTCTCTCTTTCACTCACTTTCTCTCAAATAAATAAGTAAAATCCTAAAAAAAGGGATACAAACTTGCAACTAGTAGCAAATAAGTCTTAGAGATCTATTGCATGATAGATCTTGCATATAGTGAACTATTGCATATAGTGAACATAGACAATGTTGTATTATAGTCGGACTTGCTATGAGTCCAGATCTCAATTATCCAACCCACACACAAAAAATATAATTATGTGACAGGATAGAGATGCTAACTGTTGGTACAATGGCAGTCATCTTCCAACATATAAATGTATCAATCAACATGTTGCACACCTTAAATTTACACAGTGTTATATGTATGATATATTTTTTTAAAAGCACACATGTAATAAAGATGTTTATAGCATTGTAAAAAAATAAAAATGATTCAGAAAAAGTAAGTTCATTGAGGTATAATTCATATATCATACAATTCAACATACCATATAATTCATATACCATACTAATTAAATGTACCCATTTAAAGTATACTATTCAATAGATTTTAATATATTCACTGAATTATGCACCCATCACCACAATTAATTTTGAAGATTTTTATAATCCTAAAAAGAAATCTCTTTTCTTTAGAAATAATTTCTCATTTTCTCTCAACCCTAGAGTTTCTCAACCACTAATCCATGTCTGTATTTATAGATTTGCCTATTGCAGACATTTTGTATAAATGAGATCATATAGTTTATGATGGTTTGTGACTGGCTTTTTTCACTTAGTATAATGTTTTCAAGATCCATCCATGCAGCATGTATCAGTATTTCATTCTTTTTTGTCTGCGAATAATATTCTATTGTATGGATATACCATATTTTGTTTTTCCGTTCATCAGTTGTTCCATTGTTCCATTTGAATTGTTTCCTTTTTTGATTATTATGAATAACACTGCTATGAGCATTAATATAAAAGTATTGTTTGAACACCTGTTTTCAATTCTCATGATTATAAACCTAGGAGTGAAAGGGCTGGGTCATATGGTAACTCTACCAATATATGTTCCTTTTCTTTCATCACTTACACATTTGATGGTGTATTTAAGAAGGCTTTACCTAGGGGTGCCTGGGTGGCTCAGTCGTTAAGTGTCTGCCTTCGGCTCAGGGCGTGATCCCGGCGTTCTGGGATCGAACCCCACATCAGGCTCCTCTGCTGGGAGCCTGCTTCTTCCTCTCCCACTCCCCCTGCTTGTCTCTCTCTCACTGGCTGTCTCTCTCACTGGCTGTCTGTGTGTCAAATAAATAAATAAAATCTTAAAAAAAAAAAAAAAGAAGAAGGCTTTACCTAACCTAGAGTCAGGAAAATTTACTATAGTATCTTCCTCGAAGAGGTTTATGCTTTCAGTTTTTCTTATGAGATTATGATACATTTTTTCTTTTTTTAATAATAATTTTTTATTATGTTATGTTAGTCACCATACAGTACATCCCAAGTTTTTGATGTAAAGTTCCATGATTCATTACTTGCGTATAACACCCAGTGCACCATGCAATACGTGCCCTCCTTAATACCCATCACCGGCCTATCCCAATCCCCCACCCCCCTCCCCTCTAAAGCCCTCAGTTTGTTTCCCAGAGTCCATATGTTGAGAATTCGTTCTTTCTGATAGCTGAGTAATATTCCATTGTATATATGGACCACATTTTCTTTATCCATTCATCTGTTGAAGGGCATCTCGGCTCCTTCCACGATTTAGCTATTGTGGACAATGCTGCTATGAACATTGGGGTGCATATGGCCCTTCTCTTCACTATGTCTGTATCTTTGGGGTAAATACCCAGTAGTGCAATGGCTGGGTCATAGGGTAGCTCAATTTTTAACTTTTTAAGGGACCTCCACACTGTTTTCCAAAGTGGCTGTACCAACTTGCATTTTCACCAACAACGTAAGAGGGATCCCCTTTCTCCACATCCTCTCCAACAATTGTTGTTTCTTGCCTTGTCAATTTTTGCCATTCTAACTGGCATAAGGTGGTATCTCAATATGGTTTTGATTTGAATTTCCCTGATGGCTAATGATTTTGAACATTTTTTCCTGTGTCTGTTAGCCATTTGTATGTCTTCATTGGAAAAGTGTCTGTTCATATCTTCTGCCCATGATACATTTTGAAATAATTTTTGGTTATGGTGTGATGAAAGAGTCCAACTTAATTCTTTTGCATATAAATAGTCAGTTGTCCTAACATCATTTGTATAAAAGACCATTTTTCCCCAAATTATTTATCTGGCAGGCTTATTGAAAATCCTTAATTATTCCTTAATAATTATTGGCTCTGTAGTAATGTCTCCCTTCCCATTCCTGATTTTTAGTCTACTCCTATTCTTTTTGTCCTCGTCTAACTAGAGCTTTGTCAATTGTCTTGATATTTTCAAAGAATTGACTTTTGGTTTTACTAATTTCTCTATGGAATACCACCCCCCATTGATTTCTGTCTTAGCATTATGATTTTAATCCTTTCGCTTAAACTTTAGATTTAATTTTCTTTTCTTTCCCAGGTTCTCATAGTAGAAACTTACATCATTGTCTTAAGACCATTTTTTTAATAATATAGCTATTTAATATTATACATTTCTACCTGAGCACAGTTTTAACTTCATCATACATATTTCCATTTTCCTTCATTTATAAAAATTCCCTAATATCCCTTTTGAGTGAATCCTTGTATCATGTGTTATTTAGAAATGCATTTTGTCATTTACCAATATATGAATATTTTCCAGGCATCTTTTGTTATTGATTTCTTGTTTAATTCCATTGTGGTCAAAAAACATAATTTCAGCCTATTAGATTTATTGATATTTGTTTTATTCCTCAGAATCTATTATGTTTTTTGGTGAATATTCTATGTACACTAGAAAAGAATATATACTCTGCTGTTGTTATGTGGAGAGTTCTATCAATGTCAGTAACATTGTATTAGCTGACAGGGTTGTTCACATCATCCACACACTTGATAATTTTCTGCCTACTTTTTCTATCATTGATAGAAGAGTTTTGAATCTTTGATAATAGCCTGAATTTGTCTTTTTCTTCTTTCTGTTCTTACCATTTTTTTGCTTTAGTATTTCGAAGATTTAGTTAATACCTGCATAAACATTTAGAATTTCTACTACTTTTGATGCAGTGACTTTTTTATCATTGTGAAATGTCCTGCTTTACTCTTGATAATAGTTGTTGTACAGAAATCTAATTTGTTTTATATCAATATAGCCCCTATAGGCTTCTTTTAAGTGTTATTTTCATCCTTTTACTTTAAACTTACCTTTCTGTTCAAAAGAGATTTCTTAAAGACAGTTTGGAATTAGCTTTGGCTAAATCTAATTTTTCAATTTCTGCCTTTTAATTGGGTGTTTCACCATTACGTATAGTGAGATTATTGATATTATAGGTCTCAATCTGTCATCTTAGTATTTGTCTTCTACATGTCACATGTTTTCATATGTTTTTTCTTAGGTTCTCCCCCTTTTTGCCTTTTTTGGGGGGCATTAATTGTGTATCTAATGAATCAATTTTATCTTCATAATTGGCTATTGGTAGTCCTCTTTAGTTTTACACAGTGTTCATTAATCCAGGGTTTATAAGATACATCTTTAACTCATCACAGTTCACCTTCAACTGATATGATGCCATCTTTTTCTACTGAGGCGTAATTGACATACGACATTGTATTAGTTTCAGGTGTACAACATAATGATTCGATATTTGCACATACTGCAAAATCATCACCACAATAAGTCTACCTAACATTTGTCACCATTCATCGTTACAGAATTTTTTTCTTATGATAACTTTGCAATTTTCAAGTATGTAATACAGGATTATTAACTAGAGTTCCCATACTGTACATTACATCCTTATGGCTTATTTATTTTATTTTGGAAGTTTGTACTTTTTGACTTCCTTCACCCATTTCTCCCACCCGCACACCCCTATCACTGGCAACCCTCAATATATTCTCTGCATCTGCGAGCTTGGCTTTTGTTTTTGTTTCTTAGATTCCACCTACAAGTGATATTATATGGTATTTGTCTTTCTGACTTATTTTCACTTACCATAATTTCCTCAGTGTCCATCCATATTGTCACAAATGACAAGATTTCATTCTCTTTATGGCTGAATAATATTCCATTGTGTATATATACACCACAATTTCTTTATCCATTCATCCATTGATGAGCTCGTAGGTTGCTTCCATATCTTGGTTATTGTACATAGTGCTGCAGTGAACATGGGGTGCAGGTACTTTTCAGGTTAGTGTTTTTGTTTTCTTCATATAAATACCCAGAACTGGGATTACTGGATCATATGGTAGTTCTATTTTTAATTATTTGATGAACCTCTATACTGTTTTCATAGTGGCTGCACCAATTCACATTTCTGCCCACAGTGCAGGAGGGTTCCCTTTTCTCCATATCTTCCCTAACACTTGTTTTTTCTTGTTTTTTAGATGGTAGCCATTCTGACTGGTGGAGGTGATATTTCATTATGGTTTTGATTTGAATTTTCTGATGATTAATGGTTTTAAACATCTTTTCATGTGTCTGTTGGCCATATATGTCTTCTTTGGAAAAATGTCTGTTTAAGGCCTCTGCCCATTTTTAATTGGATTGTTTGTTTGTTGCTTTTGAGTTGTATGAGTTCTTTATTTATTTTAGATGGTAACCCCTTAACATATACATCATTTGCAAATACCTTTTCCCATTCAGTTCTCCTTGCTTAAATTTATTCCTAGGCACTTTATTCTTTCTTTAAGTTTTTATTGAAATTCTACTTAGTTAACATACAGTGTAATATTAGTTTCAAGTGTACAATATAGCAATTCAACATGTTCACACCTGGTGCTCATCACAACAAGTGCGTTCCTTAATCCCCATCACCTATTTAACACATTCCCTCCACCCACCTCTCCCCGTAACCAGTTTGTTTTCTTTGTGTGTGTGTGTGCCTGTGTGTGTGTGTTGTTTGTTTTGTTTTTACCAGTTTGTTTTCTATAGTTAGGAGTCTCTTTCTTGGTTTGCCTCTCTCCTTTTTTCCCCCTTTGCTCATTTGTTTTGTTTCTTGGATTCCACATATGAGTGAAATCATTTGGTATTTGTCTTTCTCTGACCGACTTATTTTGCTTAGCAAAATACTTTCTAGCTCCAACCACGTCATTGCAAATGGCAAGATTTCATTCCTTTTTATGGCTGAGTAATATTCCATTGTGTGTATATACACATATATATACCACATCTTCCTTATCCATTCATCAGATGATGGACATTTGGGCTGTTTCCATGATTTGGCTATAGTAGATAATGCTGCTATAAACATTGGAGCGCATGTATCCGTTTGAATTAGTATTTTTGTATTCTTTGGGTAAGTACCTAGTAGTGCAATTGCTGGATCATAGAATGATCATATTAAACTTCTTGAAGAACCTCCATACTGTTTTCCACAGTGGATGCACCAGTTTGCCTTCTCACCAGCAGTGCAAGAGGGTTGCAAGAAACAACGGGTGTTGGCACTTTATTCTTTTAGATGGGACCGTAAATGGGATTGTTTTCTTGATTTCTCGGATACTTCATTATTAGTGTATAGAAATAGATGTATTTTATAGAAATTCAACCAATTTTTATATATTAATTTGGTATCCTGCAATTTCACTGAATTCACTAATTAGCTCTAACAGGTTTTTTGGTGTGGTATTTAGGGTTTTCTGTATATAGTATCACGTCATCTGCAAATAGTGACAGTTTTGCTTCTTCCTTTCCAATTTTCATGCCTTTTATTTCTTTTCCTTGCCTAATTGGTTGTGTAGGACTTCCAATATTATGTTGAATAAAAGTGGCTAGTGTTGGCATTTTTTTCTTGTTCCTTGATCACGGAGGAAAAGCTTTCCGTTTTTCACTGTTGAATATGATATTAGCTGTGAGCTTGTGATTTATGGCCTTTATTATGTTGAGGCCAGTTCAGGTACTGAGAGTTTTTATTTAAATGGATATTGAATTTTGTCAAATGCTTTTTCTGCATCTACTGAGATGATCATATGATTTTTACCCTTCATTTTACTAATGTAACTTATAACATTGATTGATTTTCAGGTGTTGTACCATCCTTGCCTCCCTGGAATAAATTCCAGTTGATCATTGTGTGTGAACCTTTTAATGTATTGTTGAATTTTGTTTACTGATATTTTGTTGAGGATTTTTGCATCTTTGTTCATCAGGAATATTGGCCTCTAATTTTTGTTTGTTCTTCTTTTTCTAGTTTCTTTAGGTGTAAGTTAAGTTGTTTATTTGAGATGTATTTTGTTTCTTGAAATAAGCCTGGATTGCAATGAACTTCCCTCTTAGAATTGCTTTTGCTGTATCCCACAGATTTTGGTGTGTTGTATTTCTGTTTTCATTTGTCTCTATTTTTTAATTTCTTGTTTGATTTCTTTTATGACCTAATAGTTGTTTAGTAACATGCTGTCTAATCTTTACATATTTGTAGTTTTTCCAGTTTTCTTCTTGTAATTGATTTATAGTTTCATACCATTGTGATCAGAAAAGATGCTTGATAGGATTTCAGTCTTTCTGAATTTATTGAGACTTGTTTTCTAGCCTAACATGATCTATCCTGGAGAATGTTCCATGTGCACTTGAGAAGTATTCTGCTGCTTTTGGATGGAATGTTCTGTATATATACGTTAAGTCCGTCTGGTCTAATGTGTCATTTAAGGCCAATATTTCTGTACTGATTTTCTGTCTGGATGATCTATCCATTGTAAGTGGAATATTAAGCTCCTGTACTATTATTGTGTTGCTGTACATTTCTCCTTTTTTTTAAAAAAGATTTTATTTATTTATTTGACAGAGAGAGACAGCCAGTGAGAGAGGGAACACAAGCAGGGGGAGTGGGAGAGGAAGAAGCAGGCTCCCAGTGGAGCAGAGAGCCCAATGCGGGGCTCAATCCCAGGACCCTGGGATCACGCCCTGGGCCGAAGGCAGTCGCTTAATGACTGAGCCACCCAGGCACCCTGTGTCCATTTCTCCTTTTAGGTCTGTTAATATTTGCTTTACATATTTTGGTGCTCCTATGTTGGGTGTGTATATATTTATAAATCTACTTTTTTGATGGATTGACCCCCTTTATCATTATGTAGTGCCCTTTGTTTTTTATTACAGTCTTTGTTTTAAAGTCTGTTTTGCCTCATAGGAGTATAGCTACACTAGCTTTCTTTTCATTTCTATCTGCACTGAATATCTTCTTTCATTCCTCCACTTTCAGTCGCTGTGTGTCCTTACTTCTGAAGTGAGTCTCTTGTAGGCAGTATATACATATGTCTTGTTTTCTAATCCAGTTAGCCACTTTATGTCTTTTGACTGCAGAATTTAATCCACCTACATTAAAGTAATTATTGATAGGTATTTATTCATTGCCATTTTGTTGTTTCTGGATGTTTTTGTAGTTCCTCTCTATTCTCCTCCTCTTTCTCTCTCCTGTGGTTTGATGACTTTCTTTAATGTTACATTTAGATTCCTTTCTAATTTTCTTTTGTGTATTTACTATAAGTTTTTTTGTGGTCACTGTGAGGTTCACATATATCATCCTGTGTATATGACTGTATATTTTAAGTTGATAGCAACTTAAATTTGAACACATTCCAACACATTTCTTGTAAGGCTTAGTAGTGATAAGCTCTTTTAGCTTTTGCTTGTCTGGAAAACCCTTTATCTCTCTTTATATCCTGAACTCTGTATCTTTATCTCTCTTTATATCCTTGCCATAGAAGATATATTCTTGGTTGGAAGTTTTTTTTTTCCTTTCAGCGTTTTTTTTTCCTTTCAGCATAGGCTATGCTACTGTCTGCTGGCCTGCAAAGTTTCTGCTGAGAATCAGCTGATTGCCTTATGGGTTTTCCCTTGTATGTAACAATTTGTTGTTTTCTTCCTGCTTTTAAAATTCTCTCTTTAACTTCTGACATTTTAATTATAGTTAAATTAAATTAAACTAATGTCTTGGTATGGCTTTTTTGGGGTTCATCTTACTTGAAACTCTCTGGGCTTCTTGGATCTGGATGTCTGTTTCCTTCTCTGCGTTAGGGAAGTTTTCAACCATTACTTCTTCAAATAAGTTTTCTGCCTCTTCCTATCTCTCTGTTCTTTCTGGGACTCTTACAATGTGAATGTTATTCTGCTTGATATTGTTCCAGCGGCCCCGCAAGTTATCTTCAATTTTCAAATTTCTTTTTGTTTGTTTGCTGCTCTATTGTGGTGAGTTCCGTTGCTTTGCTTTCCAGCTCACTAATCCATTCTTCTGCTTAACCCAATTTGTTGTTGAACCCCTCTAATGTATTTCCCATTTCAGTTATTGTGTCTTCTGTTTGATACTTTCTTATATTTTCTGTCTGTTGAAGTTTTCACTGTGTTCGTCCATTCTTGTCCCAAGTTAGGTGAGCATCTTTGTGACCATTACTTTAAATTCGTTATCAGGTAGGCCTCCGATCTTCATATCATTAAGGTCTTTTTCGGAGGTTTTGTCTTGTTCTTTCATTTGGAACAAGTTTCTCTGTTCTCATTTTGCTTGACTCCCATTATTTGTTTCTGTATATCAGGTACAATAGCTACTTCTCTATCTTAATGAGTGGCCTTTGTAGGTAATGAAACTTCTCACTGAACCTTGCCCTAGCTCTTGGTTGTCTTTCAAACGTTTGTGACTATCTAAACCACCTGATTTATTCTTGATATGGTCCCATTATTGAGGGTGTGCTAAGACCTGCCAGTGTTCCAAGGGGAGGAGTCTCTTTTCAGGCAAAGAGCCGATTCTCAGGCAGTAGCTTTTAAAGTATGCAAATATATATAGTCCTTTGAGGCCAGCTATATACAGACCTGTGTTATCTTCTTGTTGAGTATTAAGGGTTCTTGTATGTTTTGGTCACAAGTCCATTATTATATATGTTATTTGAAAATGATGTGGCTTATTTTGTATTCACTTAACAGTATCATTCAAAGATCAGAAGCTTTTAATTTTGGTAAAGTCTAATTTTTTTTCTTTCATAAATTATGCTTTTGGTGTTGAATCTAAAATCTCATCACCAAACACAGAGTCATCAGATTTTCCTCTGTGTATTCCAGAAGTTCTATACTTTTTACTTATATATTTAGGTCTGTGGTCCATTTTGAATTAACTTTTGTGAAGGTGTAAAGTCTGTATCTAAATTAATTTTTGTCATATGAATGCCCAGTTGTTCCTGTATCAAGTTTTGGAAACATTATTCTTTCTCCACTGGATTGCCTTTGCTCCTTTGTAAAAAATCAGTTGACTGTATTTTTGTTGGTATTGTTCTGGGTTCCCAGTTCTTTCCCATGAATCTATTTGTCAGTTCTTTCACCATGTCATCATGATTACTTAGCTTTATAGTAAGACTTGAAATTGGATAGTGTCAGCCTTAATTCTTCTTCTGCAGTATTTTTATGTTTATTCTGGATCTTTTTAAAATTTCCAGATAAGCTTTTAGAAAGAATTTGTCAATATCCATGAAGTATTAGCTGAGATTTTAATTGGGATTATTTTGAATGGAAAAATCAAGATCAGAGAATAAGCATCTTAACAATATCGAGTCTTCCTTTCTGTCAACCTGGACTATCTCTACATTTATTTAGATCTTCTCTGATTTTTTTTATCAGCATATTGTAGAATTTCTCAAATAGATCCTGTACATATATTTGCTAGATTTCTACTTAACTTTTCTTTCTTTTATGCCAATGTAAATGGTAAAGTGGATTTAATTTCAAATTTCAAAAATTATTCATTGGTGATATTTCATCTATTAACCCTATATTCTGCAACCTTGCTTTAATCAGCTATTAGTTACAGGAGTTTTTTGTTGATGCAATGGCATTTTCTACTTAATTTTGTCATCTGCAAAGACAATTTAGTTTCTTTCTTTCCAGTCTGTATACCTTTTATTGCCTTTCCATGTCTTTGTCATTTCATGTTATTACATTAGTTAGAATTTCTAGCATGATATTGAATAAAAGTTGTGAAAAGGGACATCTTACCTTATTCCTAACTGTAGGGGAAAGACATCTAATTTCTCACCATCAAGTATGATGTTAGCTGTATGTGTTTTGTAGTTGCTGTTTATCAGAATGAGGAAGTATCCCTCCACTGCTAGCTTGTTGAAAGTTTTTATCATAAATGGGTGTTAGATTTTGTCAAATGCTTTTTCTGCATCCGTTGACATAATTATATGATGTTTTCCTATAGCCTGTTGATATGATGGATTGTGTTTATTGATTTTCAAAGTGAGCCAATTTTTCCCACCTAGAATGAGTCCCACTTGGTCATGGCATATACATCTTTTTACACATTGTTGGATTTGACTTGCTGATATTTCGTTGAAGATTTTTGCATCTATATTCATATGACATATTGTTCTGTAGTTTCTTTTCTTGTAATACCTTTATCTTGTTTTGGTATTAGGGTAATTCTTCCTCATAGAATGAGTTAGAAAGTCTTCCCTCTGCTTTTATTTTCTGAAAGATACTGTGAAGAATTGGTATAATTTCTTCCTTAAATGTTTGGTAGAATTCACTGGTGAAGTCATCCAGGCTTGTTGCTTTCTCCTTTGTGGAACATTTTAGTTATTGACTCAATTTATTTTAATAGATGTAGACCCATTCATATTATCTGCTTCTCTTTGTGTGGGTTTTGGTAGTTCGTGTCTTTGAAGGAATTAGTCCATTTCATTTCAAATTATCAAATTTATGAGTTTAGAGTTGTTCCTAATATTCTTTTTATTACCCTTTTACATGCCTAGATCAGTAGTGATGACCTCTCTTTCATTTATAGTAAGAGATTTATCAATTTTATTGATCATTTCAAACAACCAGATTTTGGTTCCCCTGATTTTTCTCTATAGATTTTCTTTTTTCAATTTCATTGATTTATGCTCTAATTTTTATTATTTCTTACTTCTGCTTGCTTTGGACTTAATTGACTCATTGTTTTCTAATTCCTTAAGGTGGAACCTTAGATTATTGATTTTAGATCTTTCTTCTTTTCCAGTATATGCCTTCAATGCTATAAATTGCCCCTGAAGGGACAGATTTCACTGTATAGCATAAATTTTGACAAGTTGTATTTTCATTTTTATTTAGTCCAAAATAGTTTTAATTTTTTGAGATTTCTGTTTTGACCCATGTGTTATTTAGAAGTGTGTTGTTTAGGGGTGCCTGGGTCACTCTGTCAGTTAAGTATAAAAGGCCATAAAAATACTCCTCCATTTCCCATGACATATCTGTATTTTTTTTAAGATTATTTATTTGACAAGGAGAGAGAGAGAGAGAGTGCAAGTGAGCACAAGCAGGAAGAGGCAGAGGGAGGCAGAGAAGCAGACTCCCTGCTGAGCAGGGAGCCCGATGCAGGGCTCAATCCCAGGACCCTGGGATCATGACCTGGGTGGAAGGCAGACGCTTAACCAACTGAGCCACTCAGGTGCCCCTGACATATCTGTATGATAACAAATTTTCTCCATATATTTTAGCCATGATACTATTTCATAAAAGATTGCATAGAGTAATATACATAGGAATCCAGCTCTTTTCTCTCTTTTTTTTTTTAAAGATTTTATTTATTTATTCATTCGACAGAGATAGAGACAGCCAGCGAGAGAGGGAACACAAGCAGGGGGAGTGGGAGAGGAAGAAGCAGGCTCATAGCGGAAGAGCCTGATGTGGGGCTCGATCCCAGAACGCTAGGATCATGCCCTGAGCCGAAGGCAGACGCTTAACCGCTGTGCCACCCAGGCGCCCCTAGCTCTTTTCTCTTAAGTAAGACATTAAAGAGACTGGCAAATACATAAAATAAGACCATCATCTCAGTAGATTTGTTTCTATTTAGAAAAATATATCTATCTCTATTAAAATACCTTTAAAATTTTTTATTTTTTTATTTTTATTTATTTTTTATTTTTATTATGTTCAGTTAGCCAACATATAGTACATCATTAGTTTTGGTGTAGTGTTCAATGCTTCATTACTTGCATATAACACCCAGTGCTCATCACATCACGTGCCCTCCTTAATACCCATCACCCAGTTACCCCACCCGCCTACCTACCTCTCTTTCCACAAACCTCAGTTTGTTTCCCAGAGTCAAGAGTCTCTCATGGTTTGTTTCCCTCTCTGATTTCTTCCCCTTCAGTTTTCCCTCCCTTCCCCTGTGGTCCTCTGTGCTATTCCTTATATTCCACGTATGAGTGAAACCATATGATAATTGTCTTTCTCTGCTTGACTTATTTCACTTAGCATAATCCCCTCCAGTTCCACCCATGTCTATGCAAATGTGGGTATTCATCCTTTCTGATGGCTTAGTAATATTCCATTGTTTACATGAACCATATCTTCTTTATCCATTCATCTATTGAAGGACATCTCGGCTCCTTCCACAGTTTGGGTATTGTGGACATTGCTGCTATGAACATTGGAGTGCACATGGCTCTTCTTTTCACTACATCTGTATCTTTGAGATAAATACCCAGTAGTGCAATTGCTGGGTTGTAGGGTAGCTCTACTTTCAACGTTTTGAGGAACCGCCATACTGTTTTCCAGAATGGCTGTACCAGGTTGCATTCCCACTAACAGTGTAAGAAGGTTCCCTTTCTCCACGTCTTTATCAACATTTGTTGTTCCCTGTCTTGTTAATTTTAGCCATTCTAACTGGTGTAAGGTGGTATCTCGTTGTGGTTTTGATTTGTATTTCCCTGATGTCGAGTGATGCAGAACATTTTTCATGTGTCTGTTGACCATTTGTCTATTTTGGAGAAGTGTCTGTTCATGTCCTTCTGCCAATCTCCTGACTGAATTATTTGTTTTTGGGGTATTGAGTTTGATAAGTTCTTTATAGATCTTGAATACCAGCCCTTTATCTGTTGGCAAAGAAGAAGTCAAACTCACTCTTAACAGATGACATGATACTTTCTGTGGAAAACCCAAAAGACTCCACCCCAAAACTGCTGGAACTTATACAGCAGTTCAGGAACATGTCAGGATACAAAATCAATGCACAGAAATCAGTTGCATTTCTATACACTAACAATGTGACTGAAGAAAGAGAAGTTAAAGAATGGATCCTATTGCACCAAAAGCCATAAGATACCTAGGAATAAACCTAACAAAAGACGTAAAGGATCTGTACTCTAGAAACTACAGAACATTTATGAAAGAAATTGAGAAGGACACAAAGAGATGGAAAACATTCCATGCTCATGGATTGGAAGACTAAACATTGTTAAAATGCCTGTGCTGCCCAGAGCAATCTACATATTCAATGCAATCCCTATCAAAATACCATCGGCATTTTTCACAGGGCTGAAATAATCCTAAAATTTGTATGGAAATATAAATAATACAGAAAAGAGCCTGAATAACCAGGGGAATGTTGAAATAGAAAACCAAAACTAGGGGTATCAGAATGCCTGACTTCAAGCTGTATTACAAAGCTGGATCATCAAGACAGAATGGTACTGGCACAAAAACAGACACATAGATCAATGGAACAGAATAGAGAGCCCAGAAATGGACCCTCAACTCTATGGTCAGATGATCTTTGACAAAGCAGGAAAGAATATCCAATGGAAAAAAGACAGTCTCTTCAATAAATGGTGCTGGGAAAATTGGACAGCTACCTGCAGAAGAATGAGACTGGACCATCCTCTTACACCATACCCAAAGGTAAATTCAAAATGGATGAAAGACCTAAATGTGAGACAGGAATTCATCAAAATCTTAGAGAACACAGGCAGTAACCTCTTCAACATAGGCCACAGCAACTTCTTGCAAGGGAAACAAAAGCAAAAATGAACTATTGGGGCTTCATCAAGATAAAAAGCTTCTGCACAGCAAGGGAAACAGTCAACAAAACTAAAAGGCAACCTATGAAATGGGAGAAGATATTTGCAAATGACATATTAAAATACCTTTTTTGTTGTTGCTTTATTTTTTATTATTATTGTTATACCCTACTAATGAATCGTTGAACGCGACATCAGAAACTAATGATGTACTACTATATGTTGGCTAACTGAACATAATTAAAAAAAAACACCTTCTAACATGATATTTCCTAAAATTTTTTATTGTTTGGTGAATTAATATAAAATGGTTTTAGAATTACTCAGTTTAATATCTAGTATAGTAAGTTTTAACATAACCCACACCAACAAAACCTCTTTGGTGTCATTAATAAGTTTTAAGGTGGAAAGGGTTCTTATGAGCAAAAAGTTTGGAAACTACCACTCTAGGGATTATAATATGTATCTTTAACCTATCCCCTATTATAAGTTAATATTTAATGTAAATATTTTACATTACATATGTATATAGAATGTAAAACTTTTGCATTACACTTCCTTTTACTGCTTTTCTGTCCTTCATCCTATATTTTAGTTCTACAAATGTTATACATCCCACAATGTATTATTATTCTTTTTGATTTAGTCATTTGACTTTTTAAGAAATTAGAAAAAGAGAAAAAGCATAGTTTTTGGTACTTTTTTCACAGATCTGTGATTTTTTGTTATTCATTTCTTCCTGTAGATCCATGTTTCTATCACTTCTCTGCATTGTGAAGAATCTTCTGTTATATATTTTATTTGTTTCTGTTGGTGATTAATGCTGTCAGCTTTTCTATATATGAAAAATATCATTAATGTCCTCATTATTAAACATTTTCATCACATATAGAAATCTGTAGAAAAAAATTTCTTTAGCTTTTCAGATCTTGGTTATTGTCTTCTGGTTGCATTATTTCTGATAGAAAATTCTTTCCTTCTTATAATTTTTTATCTATTGTAATGTGTCCCCCTTTTTGTCTGGTTTTAAGATTTTTCTCTTTGTTTTGATTCCACTGTAATGTGCAGAGGTCTCATTTTCGTTGTGTTTTTCTTAGAGTTTGTTCAGATTCTAGGTCTATATATTTTACCAGGTTTGGAAAAACTTTGGTCATTATTTTCTTCTAATATTCCCCCCTCATTTTCTTTCTTTCTTTTTTTTTAAGTTTTTATTTAAATTCTAGTTAGTTAGCATTTAGTATAATATTGGTTACAGGAGTAGAATTTAGTGATTCATTATTTACACATAACACACAGTGCTCATGCTAACTGGGCCCTCCTTAATACCCATCACTCATCTAGCCCATCCCCCAACCACCTCCCTCCAGCAGCCCTCAGTTTGTTTTCTATAATTAAGAGTCTCTCACGGTTTGCCTCCCTCTTTTTTTCCCCTTCCTTCCCCTATGTTCATCTGTTTTGTTTCTTAAATTCCACATATCAATGAAATCATATGGTATTTGTCTTTCTCTGACTGACTTATTTTGCTTAGTATAATACACTCTAGCTCCATCCATGTCATTGCAAATGGCAAGGTTTCATTCTCTTTGGTGGCTGAATAATATTCCATTATATTTCCATATAAATCCCACAAATATATACATATTTAAATATATATATTTAATAATACACACACCACACCTTTTTAAAAGATTTTTTATTTGTTTATCTGAGAGAGAGCAAGAGAGAGAACAGAGAGGGACAAGCAGACTCTTCACCAAGCATTGAGCAGAGAGCCCAACATGGGGCCTGACCCCAGGACCCCGAGATCGTGACCTGAGGTGAAGGCAGACGCCTAACCACCTGAGCCATCCAGGAGGCCCACCACATCTTCTTTATCCATTCATTAGTTGATGGACATTTTGGCTCTTTCCATAATTTGGCTATTGTTAAAATGTCTATACTACCCAAAGCAATCTACACATTTAATGCAGTCCCTATCAAAATACTACCAGCATTTTTCACAGAGCTAGAATAAACAATCCTAAAATTTGTATGGAACCATAAAGACCCTGAATAGCCAAAGCAATCTTGAAAAAGGAAAGGACAGCTGGAGGCATCACAATTCTGGACTTCAAGCTATATTACAAAGCTGTAGTCATCCTCCCTCTTTTTCTGCTTGAAACTCTACACATATTTTAGAATGCTTCTTACCCTACTTATGCTTATATAATTTTTAAAAACTTTTTTGCATGAGTTTGGATGTCTATTAACTTGTTTTGAAGTTCCTTGAAATTTTTTTCTGCAGTATTCAATCCTCCATTAAGCTTATGCATCTGAAATTTTAGATTATAGATATTATATATTTTAGTTCTTGCATTTCTATTTAGCTCCTTTTAGGTTTCCATTTCTCTCCAAAAATAATTTGTCTTTTCACCCATTCTATCTGTTTTAAACCTTAAAATATTGATAATAGTTGTTTTAAAGTACTATCTCCTAATTCCAATACCTGGAATACCTGTGGGTCTGCTTCTAGTGATTGTGTTTTCTTTTGATTATAAGTCACAGGGTTCCATTTTGTCACATGTCTTATAAATATTAATATAGTTTTGTGTAAGTTATGTTTGATGCTGAAGCATAATTGTATCTTTTTTATTTCAGAGAAAGTGCAAACCTTTTCCTGCCTCCATTAGGATGAGGGTTGGATTATTCAGATTCCTCATAGAGTTTAATTAAGGTGGACTATGCTTCAGCTTTAATTATGTTCAATATGCCTGTGATTACCTCAATTCTAAACCTCCAGATCTGCCTCTATTTTTCTATTTTTTATTTTCCTTTTTTAAATTCATTTTTTAAGTTTTTTAAGTTTTTAAGTTAAATTTAGGATTGTTTATTCTAATCAACTCCCATAGCTCAGAAGATTCTGAATAAACTTACATTTATTTACTTGCCATTTCAGTTCTCAAGGAAGACATTACAGCTTGAAACATGGAACTACAATTTTGGAAATCATGATATGCATGACCACTAATACTCAGAAACTACATGCTCCATCTCAGAATTAACCTAGGGGTGAGGAAGGCCATCACACACTATAGAAAGAGGATACTCAGAGCCACTGTGAGCTCACGGAGATGCCAGGAATCTCTCACCCCAGAGAGTGGCATTACAAAGAATGAAATGGGATTGTACTAATTTGATCTTAGGATAAAAATGAAAGAACTGGTATTTTCTACCACGATTGTAACTCTTCTGATCCTTCCACACAGATATGGCAAGGGAGTTTATAGAAAACTTTGAGCTGTATGGTGAGTAACGTAATATAATTTAAAAAATTATTAAATTAAAAATAAATAAATTAATTAATTAAAAAAGAAAACTTTGAGCAAAGATCTTCCCAGATCATTATTTTCCAGGAGAAAATAAAGTATGATTAAGAGACAGGTAAAATGTTTTACCGGGGACTCCATGATTCTGTCCTCCCAAGCCAGATCTTGTCACGTTTGTATAGATGCTAAAATTATGGGCCTACAGAGATGAGGTAATGATATTCTTTCCTTTAAATTACGAAGGTTCTTTTCACATGCACCCCACATGTCCATCTGGGTAAGTGCCGCTAAATTCAACAGACTTAGAATCAGTGCATGGACAGGATACTAGGCAGGCTGGGGAAAGAGGCAAATTGGGTCTTAACAGTAAGATTTTTTGGTAGCTTCAGTTCTAATCAACTCCCATAGCTCAGAAGATTGTTTTCTCTATAATAGAATGGGGAAATGTTCTTATAAGTACATTTTG
The DNA here is from genome assembly GCF_017311325.1 of Ursus maritimus. Lineage (NCBI taxonomy): Eukaryota > Metazoa > Chordata > Mammalia > Carnivora > Ursidae > Ursus > Ursus maritimus. Next base: position 4,220,392 of record NW_024423786.1, read on the forward strand.
TCCTTTAATTGGTGACTCATAAAAATAGTTGACTTTTTCATTTGAAATACTGAATTAATTTCAGGTATGCATATATTTTTCTGAATAAACTTACTTTTATTTACTTGCCATTTCAGTTCCCAAGGAGGACATTACATTTTGTCATTTTAGAGCAGAACATTACTAATTCATATTCCTCATAAAGGGATAAATTTTAGCTCTGGGTTTTCACTAAAAATATTGTTTTGCTCCCATCTTCATAAATCAATTAGAGCTATTCTCTAACAACCCTCTAATTTGGGTTATTAAAAAATAATGTAAGTTAAGAAGAAAGTGAGGTTCTTTGTTTAAAACATTTTATCAAGAGAGTTTAACCTCACATTCCTTCAAAATATTTACCAGTATTTTCTCATGAAGATCTTTCTTGTCCCAGTTTTAATTTCACGAATTTCAAATTAATGCTGACAGAACTTAATTATGTGCTCTTGCAGTTAGGAAACTTCACATCAGAGGACAGTGAAAATGAGGCTGCAGTTACACAAAAAAATAAAGAAAACACAGTGATGATGATAGAAACGTCCCCTGCCTGTCTGCAGAAGACCGAAGTATATAATCTTACAGTATTTGGTGGGGAGAGAGACTGTTTTGTCTATTTATCTCTTCTCCATATATTATTCATTTAAAAAATACCCCTTCCTTTTCATTGAGCATATGCCAGAACCCGTTTCATTTAGAGGAAAATTTGGAACAGAATATTTTCATCTGTTCTGATCTCTATGCTTTGGTTTTACATTTTTTTCTTAATTATATATTATCATGAATTTATTATAAGATAAATGGGAACTAATCTCCTTCTTCATTACTAAAATACGAAGAATATGATGTTAAATTAAAGAGGAAAAAAAAGAAAGACTACTTTTATGTCATTAATGGGTGGATCATGGAAACCAATTCTCACGTAGGGCTGTTTGGGTTTCCCAGTAAGGACTGCTTCGTAGTCATGATAAAGCACCTCTGGGGTTTTCCTGTTTCTTTACTTTGGAATAATAATTACTGTTCTCTTGATTTTTCTCAAAATCGATGTAAAAATATTGATACTATAAATACCCATGTGTCAGGGACCACCCTGAGCTGAACTTTGCAATCCTTGAAATTTGCAAAAGCAATGGATAATTCTCACCCGTGTTTTTTTTGGAAATTGCTGCTATTCATGTATTCAAATGTTCTTCAAATACCCATTTTCATTCCCTTGTAGTTGGTATATTTCACCAATGCTCTGTACACTGACATCTAGTTGGTGATGATTTTGCCTTCCCTGAGTGTGCCAGTTGTTTTTCCATAGTTCTTTCCCTGGTCCATGTGCCACAAGGTAGAGAATGTTGTCCAGTAAATCCACAACCCAAACCCACATGTGTGGTGCATTGTCAATCTCACCTCCCAGATCCTTTTTTTTTTCATTTATACTTTAATTTGTAGAAGAGGATTATAATGACAACAATGAAGATGAAATTGACTTATATGATAATAACAAACCAAAATATGCCCTTTCATGTACATAAGGAAGGCATATTATAAGTGCTGAAGATAAATCATATTATTTATACATTATCTTCATCCTAAGAAATGTGCATTTTTATGCTCATGTTGTACAGTGAAAATAGATGTGCTCATCCTTCCTTCCTTCCCCCTATAGTCTGTCCCACCCACAAGGTCATAATGCCCAAATTAGCACTGGGGTCTGGCAAAGAGTTTCCTCCTTCACTACATTCTCCACTTCTCCAACCACTGGTTTGATTGCAATGACCTTAGCATTCTTCACTAGTTTACAGCCCATTTGATGACACTGTGTCATATGATTATTCATGATTCAGATAATTGCAGAATGACACAATATCTAAAGTGATTGCTTCCTTGATCAAGTTTTTAAGGGGAATCATAGCTGTGTTACCTTTCTCCTGAGGAAACCTCAGCCTTCACTATGAGTTCTAACTGCTCTTGGTGGTAATTTTTCCAAACGAATGTTCATATTTCGCTTTGACATTTCTTACTCCATTTATATTTTGTTTCGTTTGCTTCTTTCTTTTGATTTCCTGTTTTGCCTACTTAGCCTTTCTTTCCTCTTTCACGGTGTGGCCTCTTAGAGTATGACCTGTTTCAGAATTTTCTTTCATGTTATTTTCCCTGCTCTTTATGTCATTATGATCAGAACTTCAAGTCACTTTGAAGATATCTATTTTTCTCCAGTTTTAAAATGAGATTTTTGTGCTTGGTATATTAGTCAAGCCAGGCACCATCTGAGCACCAAGCACTTCCAAGAGCCTTATTTGAGGAGGGTCTCCTAGGTCAGCCTGCTGATGCCTGAATTGATATCCTGCATCCTGCTCTCCTGAACAGTGATGTGCGAGTCAGGTGGTGAGCATGGTCAAGGGCCGTTGTAAGGGACACACTAACAGAATTTCTTTTAGCTTGTTTTTATGAAATGTTCATATTCTCCAAGAATGTTTTCTAATAAAGCATAGAAATAGGTAAATACCTTTCTTTGTAATTCTAACTGACATACAAATAAAGAACGTAGATATTTGGAATGTGCACTCCACTGATACAGTTGTGTATGATCCAGGAAGTTTTGATACACTTGGATAATTAGAGTTACAGTTCTTTTCTCTCCTGGCACTTCATGTGAGCTAATATAAGTGGGTGTTTGTGAATGCATTAAATCGTGTCACTTTCCCTGATCAATACTCTGGGGAGAAAGGAGACCAACTTTTTTTCTCTTACTGTGGAATTCTCTGATAAAAAAAGAATATTTGCCAGGGGTTTTAGATAATGACCCACAGATACCATGGTATCCAAAATGTTGAAGTAAACTCATGGCATATGCACACTCCTGACTTTCCTTAAACATTTATTTTTTCCAAGTTTTTATTTAAATTCCAGTTATCATACTGCGTAATATTAGTTTCAGGTATAGAATTTAGTGATTCATCACTTACATACAACACCCAGTGCTCATCACAATTTAAGAAACAAAACAAATGAGCAAAGAGGGATAAGAAGAGGGGGTGCAAACCAAGGAATACACCCTTAGCTATAGAGAACACACTGATGGTTATCAGAGGGGAGGTGGGTGGGAGGATGGGTTAAATAGGTGATGGGGATTAAGGAATGCATTTGTTGTGACTTTTTTTAATCTTATGAATTGATCTGACAATGGTAATAGAAATCATGTTCTTCTGGCCAGAAGAAAAAAGATCAGGGCCTGTAAGGCCAGAGACTGTCAGAGTGAATCCAGAGGGAAGATAATCAGAGAAGGGTCTCTAACTAATTCTGTGTGTGCCAGTGCACAAGTCTAAGATTAATCCCAGACGTGTATGGGACAGTCCTAAACAAATATAAATACAAAAAGAATTGGAACAAATACAAAAAGAAGATGAAACTAAACTTACAGTATGAACCTAATAGGGGAGGTTGCCTTCTAAAACAAAACATTCTCTAGAGGGTTATAACAGGACTAAAATATAGCACAATAGTTACAAAGTCCAGGATATAATTCAAAATTACTCAAAATATAAAGAACCAGGAAAATGTGACCAATACTAAGGGATAAATACATAGAGGCCGAACCCAAGATTAAAAAATGATACTGAAATAATCATAGATACAAATAAATTCTTGTAAGTCATAAATATATTTTTTTCTATGTTATATTTATAATATGATATACTTATAAAATATAAATCTGATCCATTAGGTAAGAAAAATACACTAAAAATGAATGAAAAGGTAGTATTTTTCAGTAGAGAAACAAGTTATAAAACATAACCAAATGGAAAATTTAGAACTGAAAAATTTTACAACTGAAAATTAAAATCTTCCTCAATGGGCTCAGTAGTGAATGGAAATGACGGAAGAGGTGAAATAATCAACAAACCTGATGATCAACCAATAGAGAATCAAAGAAATTAGATTGAAAGAAGTGGACAAAGCCTCAAGATCCTACCAGACGATATCAAAAGATCTAAAGTACATGTAGTTGTCATAAGAGAGGAAAAAATGGGGGAAACATTTTTGGAAAAATTAATAGCCAGAAAACTAACCAAATGTGACAAAAGATTCATCAATTTTGAAGTTCAGCAAACCCCAAGCAGGATAAATACAAAGCAAATTATGCTTAGACAAATCATAATAAAACTACTGAAACCCAAAGATAAAATATCTTGGAAACAGCTAGAGATAGATGATACATTGATATGAGAAAGCAATTATTTGAATGACCATGGGTTTTTTCATCAGTAACAGTGGATATCACAAGGCAGTGAAAATATCTTTAAAGTGTTATTTTTAAAAAATCCTATTAACCCACAGTTCTATAGCCAGCAAAAATATCTTTGATCGAAGTGGAACTAACAGAAGTATTTGCAAGCATAGTTGCTGTACAGGATATGCTAAATAAAGTACTTCATTGTGAAGGTGTGATGCAAACTTGGACGTGTAGGACGTAAAGGATAGCACAGAAATGGTAAATGTATGGGTAACTAGAAAACACCTCTTTTATTCCTTCTCAGAATTTCTTTAAAATACACATGACTGTTTAAAAAAAATTATAACACAGTGTAGTGGGGATTTTTCTGTGTAGAAATGTAATACCTCCAACAATGATGGTGGTATAAATGACCAATATGGTATTAAACGTTTGACAATTTACATGAAATGGTACTACATATTAATTCTAGGTAGGTTGTAAAAAGGTTAGATATGTACATTAATTTTCCTAGGATAACAATGAGGAAAATAATTCAAAGACATATTGCCAAAATTCCAATTGATAAATTAGAATACTAATGTTATAGTATTCAAATATTTTTTTTAAAAAGCAGGAGGGACATCTGGGTGGCTCATCCTGTTGAGCATACAACTCTTGGTTTTGGGTCAGGTCATGATCTCAGGGTCAAGGGATGGAGCCCCATGTCGGGCTCCATGCTCAGCGGGGAGTCTGCTTGAGATTCCCTCTCTTTCTCTCTATCTACCCCGCCCCACTCTCTAAAATAAATAAATCTTTTAAAAATGTTGATAATCTAAACTATAAAGTTAAAAGGCAACGACTGACAGCGTGGATAAAGAACAAGTCCCACTGTATGTTTTCTAAAGTAGGAGCACTAAATAAGGAGTGAGAGAGATACACCTTGTAAATAGTGAGTATAAGATGTCTTATGTTGCTATTTTAATATCAGATAAAGCAGACATAAAGATGAAGCATTTACTACAACAGGAGAGATTTTTCACAATGATAAAAGCACAAAACTTTATCAGGAAGGCAATTTGATATTGATAACAAATTACACCTAATTACAGGGCCTGAAATGTATGAGGGAAATAGAGAGCTATGTACAATTTCACAATTATAGTGGGAGATTTTAACACCTCTCTCAAGAAATTAATAGTATAAAACACTAGAAGACATGGTAGATTTAAGCAACACTATTAATGACTTTCTTCTAATTATCAGTTACGGAACTCTACATCCCAAACTGTAGAACAATTTTCTCCATGCACATGGCACACCAAGATAAGCCATACACTGGGGTATAAAATGAGTCTCAATAAATTTAAGAGGATTAAAGTTATACAGACTTGTTTTCTCAGACCACAAACATCTAGAGTAGTATCTATAAAAATAATATACCTAGGAAAGAAAGAAGAAAAGTAAGAGAATATATAAAGAAAAATAATCTGACAGCTATAGAGAAAATTAATGAAACGAAAAGCTGTTTTTGGAGATCAAAAATAACAAATTCTTAGCTAGATCAACAAAAGAGAGAAAAGCAAATCACCAATGTCAAGATTTAAAAATGGGTTAACAGGACCTACATTTGCTGGGTCCATGTGTAGGGAGCTTGGAAGTTGCCACTCCATTTTAACAAGTAAATGGATCAACAGACTGAAAAATCAACAGCTCTACTTGGATCCACAAGAGAAGGGAAGGCATGGGAAAACCACAGCCCCCAAGAGACAGACAGACGAATACAGGGAGTCACAGATCACCAAAGCAGAGATGCACAAGTGGAAACTGCTGCAAGAACCAGTGCCAAGCTAGGAAATAGTTAAATAGTTGCTGGAGACTCAGTGTGGACAACTCAGAGAGTTAAAAACTCCATGGTGACCCAGTCAAGGGTTGGCGTGGGGGGGGGGGACTCCACAAGAGTAGGAAATGTATCACCAGAACTCCTCCATATTCCTGTAGTAAATACCTGAGATCAACTTCTCCTTCCAAGATGGAGAAGGGAAAAGGAATATTCTATTCTATTCTATTCTATTCTATTCTATTCTATTCTATTCTATTCTATTCATCATTTATTATTTTTTCTAGTTTCAAGATTTTATTTAAATTCCAGTTAGTTGACATACAGTGTAATATTAGTTTCAGTAGTAGAATTTAGTGATTCATCACTTACATACAACACCCAGTGCTCATTAACAAGGGCCCTCCTTAATACCACTCACCCATCTAAGGCATCCTTTCCTCCAGCATCTCTGTTTGTTCTCTGTAGTTATGGTTTGCCTCTCTCTTCCCCCCCATCCATGTTCATCTGTTCTGTTTCTTAAATTCCACATGAGTCAAATCATATGGTATTTGCCCTTCTCTGACTGACATATTTCACTCAGCATAATACTCTCTAGCTCTATCCACATTGTTGCAAATGGCAAGATTTAAACTTTATGGCTGAGTATATTCCATTGTGTATATATACGACATCTTCTTTATCCATTCATCAGTTGATAGACATTTGGGCTGTTTCATAATTTAGCTATTGTTGATAATGCTGCTCTAAACATTGGGATGCATGTATCCCTTTGAAATAGTATTTGTATTCTCTGGGTAAATACCTAGTAATGCAATTGCTGGATCATAGGATAGTACTGTTTAAACTTTTTGAGGAATTTCCATACTGTTTTCCAGAGTGGCTGCACCAGTTCACATTCTCATCAACAGTGTAAGAGGGTTCCCCTTTCTCCACATCCTCCCCGACATCTGTTGTTTCCTGTGTTGTTGACTTTTGCCATTCTGACAGGTGCAAGGTGACATCTCATTGTAGTTTTGATTTGTATTTTCCTGATGGTGAGTGATGTTGAGCTTCTTTTCATGTGTCTGTTGGCCACCTGTATGTCTTCTTTGAAAGAATGTCTGTTCATGATTTCTGCTCATTTTTAACTGGATTATTTGTTTTTTGGGTGTTGAGTTTGGTAAGTTCTTTATAGATTTTAGGTACTAACCCTTTACCCTATATGTCATTTGCAAATATCTTCTCTCACGCCATAGGTTGCCTTTCAGTTTTGTTGATTGTTTCCTCCCTGTGCAGAAGCTTTTTATCTTTAAGTCCCAATAGTTCATTTTTGTTTTTGTTTCTCTTGCCTTGAGAGACATATCTGGAAAGAAGTTGTGTTCTCTTCTAGGATTTTGAGGGTTTCCTGTCTCACATTTTGGTCTTTCAGCCATTTCGAATTTATCTTTGTGTATGGTGTAAGAAAGTGGTCCAGTTTCATTCTTCTCCAAGTTGCTGTCCAGTTTTCCCAACACCATTTGTTGAAGAGACTGTCTTTTTTCCTGGATATTCTTTCCTGCTTTGTTTAAGATTTGCTGACCATAGAGTTGTGGGTCCACTCCTGGGTTTTCTATTCTGTTCCACTGATCTATGTGTCTGGTTTTGAGCCAGGACCATACTGTCTTAATCACTAGAGCTCTGTAATACAACTTGAAGTCCAGAATTGTGATGCCTCCAGCTTTGCTTTTTTTTTTTTCAGGATTGCTTTGGCTATTTGGGGTCTTTTGTGGTTCCATACAAATTTTAGGATTGTTTGTTCTAGCTCTGTGAAAAGAAGTTGATGGTATCTTGATAGGGATTGCATTGAATGTATAGATTGCTCTAGGTAGCATAGACATTTTAACAATGTTTATTCTTCCAATCAATGAGCATGGAACCTTTTTCCATTTCTTTGTGTCTTCCTCAATTTCTTTCATGAGTGTTCTATAGTTTTCTGAGTACAGATCTTTTGCCTCTTTGGTCAGGTTTATTCCTAGGTATCTTATGGTTTTTGGTGCAATTGTAAATGGAATCGACTCCTTAATTTCTCTTTCTTCTGTCTCATTGTTAGTGTATAGAAATGCAACTGATTTCTGTGCATTGATTTTATATCCTGCCACTTTGCTGAATTCCTGTATGAGTTCTAGCAATTTTGGGGTGGGGTCTTTTGGGTTTTCCACAGAAAGTATCATGTCATCTGTGAAGAGTGAGAATTTGACTTCTTCTTTGCCAATTCAGATGCCTTTTACTTATTTTTGTTGTCTGATTGCTGACGCTAGAACTTCTAATACTGTGTTGAACAACGGTAGTGATAGAGGACATCCCTGCTGTGTTCTTAACCTTAGGGGAAAAGCTCTCAGTTTTTCCCCTTTGAGAATGATATTCACTGTGGGCTTTTTGGAGATGGCTTTAATGATACTGAGGTATGTTTCCTCTATTCCTGCACTGTGAAGAGTTTTAGACAAGAAATGGTGCTGTATTTTGTCAAATGCTTTTTCTGCATTTATTGGGAGGATCATATGGTTCTTGTCCTTTCTTTTATGAATGTAGTGTATCACATTGATTGATTTGTGGATGTTGAACCACCCTTGCATCTCAGGAATAAGTCCTACTTGGTTGTGGTGAATAATCCTTTTAAAGTACTGTTGGATCCTATTGGCTGGTACCTCGGTGAGAATTTTTGCATCCATGTTCATCAGGGATATTGGTCTGTAATTCCCCTTTTTGATGGGGTCTTTGTCTGGTTTGGGGATCAAGGTAATGCTGGCCCCATAGAAAGGAAGTTTTCCTTCTTTTTCTATTTTTTGAAACAGCTTCAGAAGAATAATATTAACTCTTCTTTAAATGTTTGGTAGAATTCCCCTGGGAAGCCATCTGACCGTGGACTCTTGTTTTTTGGAGGCTTTTATTTTATTTTTTTTAAAGATTTTATTTATTTATTTGACAGAGAGAGAGACAGCCAGAGAGAGAGGGAACACAAGCAGGGGGAGTGGGAGAGGAAAAAACAGGCTCCCAGCGGAGGAGCCTGATGTGGGGCTCGATGTGGGGCTTGATCCCAGAATGCTGGGATCACGCCCTGAGCCGAAGGCATACGCTTAACGACTGAGCCACGCAGGTGCCCCTGTTGGAGGCTTTTAAGTACTGCTTCGGTTTCCTTGCTGGTTATGGGTCTGTTTAGGTTTTTTATTTTTTCCTGTTTCAGTTTTGGTAGCTTATATCTGTCTCCAGATTGCCTAATTTGTTGGCACGTAGTTGCTCATATGTTCTTATAATTGTTTATATTTCTTCCATGTTGGTCCTGATCTCTCCTCTTTCATTCATGATTTTATTTATTTGGGTCCTTTCTCTTTCTTTCTTTCTTTTTTTTTTTTTTTGGTAAGTCTGGCCAGGGCTTTATCAATCTTATTAATTATTTCAAGGAACAAGCTCCTGGTTTCATTGATATGTTCTACTGTCTTTTTGGTTTCTATTTCATTGATTTTGCTCTAAAGTTTATTAATTTTCTTCTCCTACTGGATTTAGGCCTTATTTGCTGTTCTTTCTCCAGCTCCTTTAGGTGTAAGGTTAGGTTGTGTATTTGAGACCTTTTTGTTTCTTGAGAAAGGCTTGTATTGCTATATACTTCCCTCTTAGGACTGCCTTTGCTGCATCCCAAAGGTTTTGAACAGTTGTGTTTTTGTTTTCTTTGTTTCCATGAATTTTTTAAATTCTTTAATTTCCTGGTTGACCCATTCATTCTTTAGTAGGATGCTCTTTAGCTTCCATGTATTTTGAGTTCTTTCCAAATTTCCTCTTGTGATTGAGTTCAAGTTTCAAAGCCTTATGATCTGATAACATGCAGGGAATGATCCCAGTCTTTTGGTAGCAGTTGAGATCTGATTTGTGACCCAGTATGTGATCTATTATGGAGAATGTTCCATGTGCACTCAAGAAGAATGTGTATTCTATAGCTTTAGGATGGAATGCTTTGAACACATCTATAAGTCCATGGTCCAGTGTGTCATTCAATGCCCTTGTTTCCTTGTTGATCTTCTGCTTAGATGATATGTCCATTGCAGTGAGTGGGTGTTAAAGTCCCCTACTATTGTATTATTATCAATGTGGTTTTTAAATTTTGTTATTAATTGGTTTATATAATTGGCTGCTCCCATGTTAGGAACATAAACATTTACAATTGTTAGATCTTCCTGTTGGATAGACCCTTTAATTATAATATAGTGTCCTTCCTCATCCCTTAACACAGTCTTTGGTTTAAAATCTAATTTGTCTGGTATAAGGATTGCCACCCCAGCTTTCTTTTAATGTCTATTAGCTTGATAGATGGTTTTCCACCCCATTATTTTCTATCTGGAGGTGTCTTTGGGTCTAAAATGAGTCTCTTGCAGACAGCATATCAGTGGGTCTTGCTTTTTTATCCAATCTGATAACTTGTGTCTTTTGATTGGGGCATTTAGCCCACTTACATTCAGATTAACTATTGAAAGATACGGATTTGGTGCCATTGTATTACCTGTAAAGTCACTATTTCTGTATATTGTCTCTGTTCCTTTCTGGTCTGTGTTAATTTTGGGCTCTCTCTTTGCTTAAAGGATCCCTTTTAATATTTCTTGTAGGGCTAGTTTAGAGATCACAAATTCTTTTAGTTTCTCTTTGTCCTGGAAGCTTTTTATCTCTCCTTGTATTTTGAATGACATCCTAGCTGGATAAAGTATTCCTGGCTGCATATTTTTCTCATTTAGCACCCTGAATATATCATGCGAGTCCTTTTCTGGCCTGTCATGTCTCTGTAGGTAGGTCTGCTGCCAGTCTAATATTTCTACGCTTGTAGGTTATGGACCTCTTGTCCTGAGCTGCTTTCAGGATTTTCTCTTTGTCTCTGAGATTTGCAAGTTTCACTATTATATGTTAGGATGTTGACCTATTTTTATTGATTTTGTGGGGCATTCTCTGTGCCTCCTGGACTTGAGGGCCTGTTTCTTTCCCCAGATTAAGGAAGTTCTCTACTGTAATTTGCTCCAGTATACCTGCTGCCCCTCTCTCTCTTTCCTCTTCTGGGATCTCAATTATTCTAATATTGTTTCACTTTATGGTGTCAGTTATCTTTTGAATTCTCCCCTCATGATCTAATAGTTGTTTATCTCTCTTTTTCTCAGCTTCTTTATTCTCCATCATTTTGTCTTCCATATCACTAATTCTCTCTTCTGCCTCATCTATCCTAGCAGTTAGAGCCTCCATTTTTTATTGCATCTCATTAATAACCTTTTTTACTTCACCTTGATTAGATTTTAGTTCTTTTATTCCTCCAGAAAGGGATTCTTTATTAACTTCTATGCTTTTTTCAAGCCCAGCTAGTATCTTTATAATCGTTATTCTGAACTCTAGATCTGACATCTTACTTATGTTCATACTGATTAGGTTCCTGGCAGCCAGTACTGCCTCTTGTTCTCTTTTCTGAAGTAAGTTTTTCCACCTTGTCATTCTGTCCAGAGAAGAATAGATGAATGAGAGAACAAACTACTGAGATAGCAACAACGACCCCAGAAAAATATACACTAAACAAATCAGAAGAGACCCAAAACCTAAAAATAANNNCCTAAAAATAAATAAATAAATAAATAAATAAATAAATAAATAAATAATTTTTTAAAAAAAGAATATAATCAGGTAAACAGAATAAAGCAATACCCTGGATCCTATATTTTGGTCTGTTTGTTAGAAAACTAGATCCCAAGTTGTAAAGAAAGAAAAATTAAATACAATGAAAGGATAGAATGTAAATGTAAAAGTGAAAATTAAAAGACAAAAAAAGAGAGAGAGAGAGAGAAAGAAGGAATATAAACAGGTGAACAGAACAGAGAAATATACTGTATCCTGAATGTATTTTGGTTGGTTTGTTAGAAGAAACTACCTTCCAAAATTGCAAAGAAAGAAAAACTTATATATATACAAAAAGAAAATTAAATACGTTGAAAGGATAGAATATAATTATGAAGATGAAAATTTAAAAAGACTTTAACAAAACAAAAAAGAAGAGAGAGAGAATATGATCAGACAGGTGAAGAGAACAGAGCCATACACTAGATTCTGGGTGTATTTTGGTCTGTTTATTAGAAGAAACTACATCCTAAAATTGTAAAGAAGAAAAAATATATACAAAAATAAAATTAAATATAATGGAAGGATAGGCTGTAACTAAAAATGAAATTTTAAAAAGATTTTAAAAAGAGTTGAGAAAATAAGAAGTTGGTTGAAAAAGGAAAGAAGAAAATAAAAATTGAAAGACTAAAGAATCGTGGAGAAAAAACATGAATTCTATATACTATTTTCCCCTAGTGCTGGAGTTTTGCAGTTCTCTATGATCGGGTAAACTTGGTCTTAACTGGTTGTTTTTGAAGATCTTCTGGGGGAGTGGCATGTTGCGCTGATTCTCAAGTGTCTTTGCCACGGGCAGAATTGCACCATGCTTGCCAGGGGGCCAGGCTAAGTAATGTGTTCCGATTGCTCTATGTGGGTTTTGTTCCCTGAAGGCTTTCCACAGCTGCTTTAGAGGGTGAGAATAAAAATGGTGGCCTCCCAATCTCCAGCCCCAAAGGTGAAAGTGAAAGCTCAGGGCCCCACTCCTCAGTTCACCCTCAGGGTAAGGCAGTCAATCACTTCTGTCTTCCTGGTCTCTGTTCACACTTTGTGCTCACCCAGCCTGTGACTGAGCATTTTGATCTCAGGCACACAACCCCGTTTCAAGTCTCAAAACCCTGAAGACTCCAGCAGTGCACACCTGCATTGCTCCTCTTGTGGGAGGAAGGGGGAGGGTCTTGCAGGTTCCGCAACTCTCTGGGGCCCTATTCGGAAAGCAGTCACCTGACTGTGCCGTGGTTCGTGGTTCGTGGTTCATGGCAACCCCAAGCTGAGAGCCCTTTCCTGGGCTTGCTGATTGCAGCCGGCTTCACTGGTCTGATGCCTGGGAACTCTGCGGCAGTCAGGCACCCCCAATCTTCCTGTGACTCTGAGACCAAACTGTCCCATCTAGGATTCTGTCCTGCTTTGCCACTTGAGCACCTTTCAGGCAGGGACGTCCCTCACTGGAGCAGACTTCTAGAAGTTCTGATTTTGTGCTCTGCAGCTATATCACTTTTAGGTAGCTGGCCTATGGAGGCTCCCTCCCCCCATAGTTTATCTTCCATATATCTCCTCGGGTTCACTTCTCTGCATCTTCTACCTTGCAGAAAGTGGTCACTTTCCTATTTGTAGAGTTGCAGCTATTCTTTTCTTAGATCTCCGGTTGAGTTCACAGATATTCAGAATGATTTGACAGCTATCTACCTGAATTCCTGGGACCAGATGAAAAAAAGGTCTGCTACTCCTCCCCCATCTTGGACCACACTGTTGCATAATTCTAGCTTCTGTTATCACTTATTCACTCATCTGCTTCTTCCATCCTTGCGGTCATTGCATCCAGGGGGTTTCAACCTCATGTATTGCATTTTTCATTTCAGCCTCATTGGTTTTAAGCTCTTTTATCTCTGCAGTAAGGGACTCCCTGGTGTCTTCTATGCTTTTCTCAAGCCCAGCTAGTATCTGTATGATTGTTGCTTTAAATTCTGGATCAGGCATATTACTTATATCTGTTTCAATTAGATCCCTGGCTGTGACCTTCTCTTGTTCTTTCTTTTGGGATGAATTCCTCTGTCTTGGCATTTTGTCTAGGTCTCTTCTTCTGTGTGTTAGGAAAGCCTGTTATATTTCCTGCTCCTGAGAGTAATGGCTTTATGAATACGTGGTCATATAATGTCCAGGGCCTGTCACTTCGGTAAGGGTGCTACAGGCACTCTAACGCTGTATTATGGCCACTCTTTCCCTCAAGTCAGTCCTCTGCAGGGTTTCTCCTTCCTTAAAGTAGGGGGTGTTTGGACCTTGGCCAGCGTGTGGTGAGTTTTAACCAGGTGTGCTCTAATCTGCTTGTTAAAAGAGACCTGAAGTTATTTCCATTAGAGCTGAAGCTTTGCAGAACTCTAGGTCAGTAGACATGGTGCATGTGGGGGTTTGTGCTGTTCTTCTTGGGGAGGGACCCACTGCACTGGTTCTCTGGTACACTCACCCGAGAAAAGCAGTACCAGCAGAGTGCAGAGCAGCAGGGGCTGGTGTAAGCAATTTAAGCAGCCAGTGTTGGTGCTGTGCTGTTTACTGAAGTTAGTTTATGCTGAGGGGTGGGGGCGGGATGGCACCAGCAAGCTCCTTTGTCCCTGGGGAGGGGAGTTTGTACTTGCTGCTATCAGGGAAGCCCTCCCAAAAGAACATATAATTTTCCCCTTGTGCATCACAAATGTTTTTAAGATTGCTGTTTTCACACCATCTGTGTCCAGGTTGCTTGCCTGCCTGCACAGGGCACCGTGGGTTCTATCCCAGCCAGGCCAACTGAGTTTCAAAACTCAAACTTCAGGGATCTAGGGTGGCAGAGACCTGCACTGGTCCTTTGGGGGAGGGTCTCGCTGCAACGGGACTGATGCAGGTTTGACCCAGAAGGGTGGTCACACCAGAGTGCAGGAGTATGGAGTTTGGTGTAAAGCACAGCAAATAGCTGGTGTCCAGGTTAGCTGCCCTCAGCAGGTGTCTCTGCACCTATGCTGAGGGGCAAGGGAGGAAAATAGCACCCCTGGCTCCTCTGTCCCTGCATCTCTCAGATGCACTCCAAGAAGGGGGAACTATCTCTCCCAGTGCATCCCAGGGGCTCCTCATATGCTGCTGTCCACTACGGGGCTTCTGCTGTCCTCCACAGGAGCACCACAGTGCCTGCCAGGCTCAATACCAGCCACTGCACAGAAAACTCCAGTCTTTGAACTCCACTGGCTGTAAAAACTAACAAAAATCAGCCCCTCTCATTTTCCCAGTCGATGGCTTTGGAGAAATGTTTTTCTTGTGCTGTCCCCTGTGCACTGCTCACTTACTCTTCCTCTCTCCACTTCTCCTCTCTGTGATCAGCGCTTTCCCCCTCCACAGCACCTGTGATCCTTTTCTCCCCCAAATCATGTCTCTGCACCTCCTACCTCCCATGACATGGCCTCCTCTCTCCCACTAGTTGTGCAGTTTATTCTGTCAGTCCTCGGGTCAATTTCTTGGGTATTCGGAATTGATATTTATCTAGCTGTATTGGAGGGATGAGGCAAGCCTAGGGTCTTCATACTACTCTGCCATCTTACCTCTGCCAAACACTATTTCATTGTTTTTTAAATTGTAATTAGTATACAATATTATGTTAGCTTGAAGTACAATATGGTGTGTCAGTGTTTACGTACAGTATGACGTGATCACTATGATAAATCTTCCTACCATCTATTACTATATAAAGTTATTACAATATTTTTAACTATCTTCTCCATGCTGTACATAGTATTCCCATGTCTAATTTATTTTATAACTGGAAGTTTGTACCTTTTAATCCCTTTTCCCTATTTTGTCAATCTCCACCCTCTTCCCTCTGGCATCAGCAGATAGTTCTCTGTATCTATGAGTCCTTTTCTGTTTTATTTGTTCCTTTGTTTTGTTTTTTAGATTCCACATGTAAGTGAAATCATAAGGTATTTGGTCTTTCTCTGACTTATTTCACTTAGCATAATACCCTGTAGGTCCATCCATGTTGTTGCAAATGGCAGGATTTCATTCTTTTTATGGCTGAGTAATATTCCATTATATAAATATATACCACATCTTTTAATCCATTCATCTATTGATGGATATGGGTTCTTCCATATCTTGGCTATTATAAATAATGCTGCAATGAACGTGGAGATGCATATATTTTTCAAATGAGTATTTTCATTTTTTCAGACAAATACCCAGAGGTGGAAGTGCTGGGTCATATGGAAGTTCCATTTTTAATTTTTTGAGGACCCTCCATACTGTTTTCCATAGTGGCTATACCAATTTACATTTCTACCAACAGTGTATGAGGTTCCCTTTTCTCCATATCCTTGCCAACACTTATTATTTTTTGTCTTTTTGTCTCATACTAATCTGACAGGTGTGAGGCAATATCTCATTGTGGTTTTGATTTGCATTTCCCTGGAAATTAGTGATGTTGAACATCTTTTCATGTGCCTATTGACCATCTGTAATGTCTTCTTTGGGAAAATGTCTATTCAAGTCCTGTGTCCAACTTTTAATTGGATTATTTGTGAGGGGTTTTTTATATTGAGTTATGTGAGTTCTTAATATATTTGCGGTATTAACCCCTTATTGGTTACATTATTTGCTAATATCGTCTCCCATTCAGTAGGTTGCCTTTTTGTTTTGTTGGTGGTTTCCTTCATTGTACAGAAGCTTTTTAGTTTGATGTACTCCTATTTGCTTATTTTTGCTTTTGCTTCCCTTGCCTGAGGAGACAGATCCAAAAAAATATTCCTCAGACCAATGTCCAAGAGTTTACTGCCTGTATTTTTTTCCAAGAACTTTATAGTTTGTGGTCTTCATTTAAGCCCTTAATCCATTTTGAGTTTATTTTTGTTTATAGTGTAAGGTAGTGGTCCAGTTTTATTCTTTTGCATATGGCTGTCGAGATTTCCTAATACCATTTATTGAAGAGATTGTCTTTTCTCCAGTGTATATTTTTTGCCCCTTTTTAAAAGATTAATCAACTATGTAAGCATGAGTTTATTTGTGGACTCCATTCTGTTCTATTGATCTGTTTTTGTTCCAGTGCCATTCTATTTTGATTACTATAGCTTTGTAGTATAGTTTGAAATCTGGCACTGTGATAAATCTAGCTTTGTTCTTCTTTCTTAAGATTGCTTTGACTCAGTGAGGAGGTTCCTCAAAAAGTTAAAAATAGAGCTACCTTATGACCCAGTAACTGCACTACTGGGTATTTACCCCAAAGATACAGATGTAGTGAAGAGAAGGGCCATATGCACCCCAATGTTCATAGCAGCAATGTCCACAATAGCCAAATCGTGGAAGGAGCCAAGATGCCCTTCAACAGACGAATGGATAAAGAAGATGCAATCCATATATACAATGGAATATTACTCAGCCATCAGAAAGAACGATTACCCCACATTTGCATCAACACGGATGGAACTGGAGGAGATTATGCTAAGTGAAATAAGTCAAGCAGAGAAAGACAATTATCATATGGTTTCACTTATATGTGGAACATAAGGAATAGCATGGAGGACATTAGGAGAAGGAAGGGGAAAATGAAGAGGGGAAGATCAGAGGGGAAGATGAACCATGAGAGACTATGGACTCCAGGAAACAAACTGAGGGTTTCAGAGGGAAGGGGGTCGGGGGATGGGTGAGCCCAGTGATGGGTATTAAGGAGGACATGTATAGCATGGAGCACTGGGTGTTATAAGCAAACAATGAATCGTGGAACACTACATCAAAAACTAATGATGTTCTGTATGGTGACTAACACAACATAATAAAATTTAAAAAAAAAGATTGCTTTGACTATTTAGGGTATTTTGTGGTTCCATACAAATTTTAGGATTATTTGTTCCAGTTCTGTGAAAAATGCCATTGGTATTTTGATAGGGATTGCATTGGATCTGTAAATTTGCTTTGGGTAGTATGGGAATTTTAACAGTATTTCTTGCAATCTGTGAGTACAGTATATCTTTCCATTTATTTGTGTTATCTTCAGCTTCTTTTATCGTGTCATAGTTTTCAGAGTACAGGTCTTTCACCTCCTTGGTTAAATTTATTCCTAGGTATTTTATTCTTTTTGATGAAATTGTAAATGGGATTGTTTTGAGTATAGTTGACACACAATGTTATGTGAATGTTAAGTGTACAGGATATAGTGATTTGACAAGTTTATATGTTATGCCGTACTCACCACAAGTGTAGCTAATGGATTGTTTTTTGAATTTCCCTTTTTGATAGTTCATTGTTAGTGTATGGAAGTGCAACAGATTTATCTATATTAATTTTGTAACTTTACTGAATTCATTTATTGGTTCTAATAGTACTTTTGTGTAGTCTTTAGGAATTTCTATATACAGCATCGTGTTGTCTGCAAATAATGACGGTTTTACTTCTTTTCCAATTTGAATGCCTTTTATATCTTTTTCTTGTCTGATTGTTGTAGCTAAGACTTCCACTACTATGTTGAATAAAAGAGGCAAAAGTGGGCATTCTTGTCTTGTTCCTGATCTTAGAGGAAAGCTTTCAGCTTTTCACTGTTGAGTATGATGTTAGCTGTGGGCCTGTCATTTATGACCTTTATTGTGTTGAGTATATTTCCTCTATACCCACTTTGTTGAGAGTTTTTATCATAAATGGATGTTGAATTTTGTCAAATGCCTTCTCAGAATCTGTTGATATGAGCGTGTGATTTTTGTACCTCTTTTTGTTAATGTGGGGTGTCATGTTGATTGATTCGTGGGTCTTGGAAAAAAAAACCCTAAAATATGCCAGAGCACTCAGTTCTTCTTTACAAGTGCTGTCCTCAGGGGAAACTAGTTAAACAGAGGAGACAAACTTCTAGGGTTTTATCAAAGCCTAACTGACCTAGATAAGGAAAATGCCCAACTCCAGCTCACTCGATCCATCCTGTCCCCACTTCAGGAGGGAGAAAAACACTGAAAACCACTTGTAAGGTTCACAGTCCAGAAGCATGGACTCACTAAAAGACTGAGATCTAATCATAGACATATAGAATGACTCCCCTCCTCTCACACCATCACATCCCTAAAGCGGTGGTTTACATCAGTTCCTTTTTTTAATTGAAATATGTTTGACGTATAACACTATGTAAATTTAAGATGTACAACATGTTAATTTGATACATTTCTATATATATGATTGCCATTATAGTAATAATTAGCAGCATTCTTATGTATGTAATTATCCTTGTTTTAGTCTCTTAGCAAATGTCTTGATTATAATACAATGTTGTCTGTATCCACTATGCTGTGGGTTAGGGTTCTAGGGCTTATTTACTACCTGTTGTAAGTTTGTATCTTTAAACAACATCTGTCTTGTATCTATTGAGATGATCATGTGATTTTTATCATTCACTCTGTAATGTATATCACAATTATTGATTTCTGTATGTTGGACCATCCTTATATCACAGGGATAATCCCACTTGATCATGGTCTGATCCTTTTAATGTGCTGTTGAATTCAGTTTATTAGTATTTTACTGAGGATTTTTGCATTTTGTGTTCATCAGGGAGACTACCCTGTGATTTTCTTTTGCAGTGTCTTTGTCTGGCTTTGGTATCCGTTAACGGTGCCCTCAGTTTGGAAGTGTTCCCTCTGCAATTTTTTGGAAGAGTTTGAGAAGAATTGATCTGTTTCTTTCTTGATATTCTCTATTTGGGGGGTATAATTCTTACTTAGTTTTTAAATGTCGTGTCCTTTAATTATTTATCTATATTTAAAATAGCTGATATAAAGCCTGTACCTAATAAGTCAAATACATGTATTTCCTCAGGGACTGCCTATTAATTGCTGTCTGTTTTCCTACATACAGGTCATCCTTTCTTTTTTCCCTTTTCTTCATTTCTCATAATTTATTGTTGAAAAGTGAACAATTTAAATAATACAATGTAGCAATCCTAGAAACCAAAATTCTCCCCTTTACCAGAAATACTTTGTTACTATTGCTTGTTTTTTATTTTGTGTTTCATTTCTTTTTTACTGGCTTTTCTTTTCTTTTTTTTTTTAAAGATTTTATTTATTTATATGACAGAGAGACAGCCAGCAAGAGAGGAAACACAAGCAGGGGGAGTGGGAGAGGAAGAAGCAGGCTCCCAGTGGAGGAGCCCGATGTGGGGCTCGATCCCAGGACTCTGGGATCACGCCCTGAGCTGAAGGCAGATGCTTAATGACTGAGCCACCCAGGCGCCCTTTTACTGGCTTTTCTAAACTAATTTGGGTTTTTTTGGTGTTTTTTTTTTTTTTTCATGTGTAGCCATTGCAGTCTCTGTTAGTTAATTTAGTGGCCAATTGTGTTTGGACAGAGATTATCCTAAATGCCTGGAATTTATGTTTCTCCGTCTTTACTAAGTGGTTATGTGTGCATATTGGGACATGTACTCAGTGGTTATCCTCTGCTGAGTTGACAACTCTGCCACAACGTTCCTTTCTAGCCTGCAAAGTGCCTCAAGGTCAGAGGCAAGAACTTATGGACCAAGGTCTTTTCTGAACATGTGCCTAAACCTGAGCATATATACATTGTTATGCATGCATATGGCTTTCTAGATACCTGTAATGTGTTTGGAGCTTTTCAAAGTCAGTATAGACATTTCATACTACAGCTTTTTTTTTTAAGCTTTTGGTTATTGTTTGCCCCAACTTTAATTTACTACCTCAGAAAGTTGCTAAGCGAAACCATTACCTCTAAATATTGTTGACACGTACCCTTTAGGAAGGGTCTTTTCTCACTAGAAGAGTTCAGAGTCAGGTCAAATAAAAGCAGTTTTGCAGGTGGAGTCTTTCAGAGAACTATTAGGTTAAATGTTGATAATTCTCTGAGAATGATGTTTTGAAGGCACTCCAATCCCATTTTGTCCCTTCTGGCACCAGACTCCTGGATTACCATGATTTGGGGCTGTTGGCTTTCAAGGCTACTACAGAGGTAGGAAGAGGACATGGGAGTAAGAGAAATTTAAACTCTATCAAGCTTGCTGTTCTTACTGAGAGTCAGCCATTCTTTTGAATAAATGTTCTTTGGATTGTTACAAGCCTCTGATTAATTTCCAGAGTTCTCAGAATTTATTTTGACAGTATTTGCTATTTTTCTCTTTGCTTTTAGGAAGAGGGAAATTTTCAGACGTCCTTTTCTGTACTTTTCACTGGCATCACTCCCCCTCTAGCAACTTGCCAAATATTCTTGATCTGGGTCAAAATATAACCTGAGAGACAACATACTAACTTGCATTAGGATATTTCACTCATGAATATCATGCACCTTGAAATAACTGTCTATATGAATGATAATATCTTTAAAAAATTTTTTTCCTAAGTTTCCTGAATTTTCCTAGAATTTCCTAAATTCTCTGAGGGATACATGTTGATTTGTGATTCTTGGCAACTTACAAGTCTTGGTTCAGGTTACCAGCTCTCTATCCAGTTGTCTGCAATCATCGTATAACTCTTAATCAACATGCAAGTAGTTTTCCGTTTGGTGTGTCCCACCATGTTCCTCAAATAATCAAATCTTGTGATATATGTCATGCAATTCTTAGTATGAATAGAATCCATTACAACTATTACGGATGGTTTGAGAGTTTTTTATAACATCTCAAGAACTCTCAAAAAAAGCTCAGTAAAACCAGAAAAAAAGAGAATGTCATCCTTATTTCTGGAAGAATGGTGTCATCAGAGTAGAATCCAATTTGCCTATGTCACATCAAATCCATTCATCTAATTACTGTGGCCAGAGCAATGGAGAACTTTTGTTGTCCAGGCCTGTGTGATATGTCATCACCTCTGCTAATGGCTGGACAATGTCAGCACTAAACAAGCAAAGAAATGAATCTCCCATCAGAGAGACTGATTCTCTTGCTAGAAAAATTGAGAAACCGTAGTAGGGGGCAAAAACAAAATATGAACGATACCACCTATGTGCCACTATGTAATGTTTCATAAAAATAATTCTAGGGGCACCTAGCTGACTCAGTCAGTAGAGCATGTGACCCTTGAATTTGAGGTCATGAATGTGACTCCCACAATGGGTGTAGAGATTACTAAAATAAAGAAACAAACTAAAAAAATTTTTTAAAAACAATTCTAATATATTTAGTCCTAAATTTGTAGCTGTTGGATCATTACATATAGTGCCTCCTAAATCAGTGTGAGGTAAGCATAACAATTCTCATTTACACGAAAAATAGGTATCAAGATAAATGGGAAATATAAAGTATCCTATATGATTTTTATGTACTTGGAGAAAAGCTGAAAAATCACATTAGAGTATTTGAAGAATCAAAAGAGGAGTGGCTCTTTTTGTTTATGCAAATGTTATTCAAATATTCTTCTCCTGCCCTAGACAGTGTAATAGATCACTAAGTGTTTTAATGAATACAGACCCTTTATCAGATTACTTGGAATGCACATACCTGAAAATAGAGGACAATTTTTACATGAGACAGTCACACGGTTCTACAGCAGAGGGCAGTAAGATATCCGACAATGTCACTTGAGAGAAAACATCATGGGAATAAATCATGGTGGACCAGTGTTGTGCTACCGAAATTAGTTGACAGGAAGTGAACCCAAATCTTCAAGGGTAAACACTCTATGAATACAAAAACCTTAGCTAATATAATCTTGAACAACTCTTAACATTTTTTTCCAAAAACTTTATAGCATGAAAACTAGAAAGGAAGACAAAAGATTCAACCATTTCAAAGAGGGCTTTAAGTGAGAAAATTAAAACAGTCAGAAAAATAAATGTTTACATACCTAGTTAGACTAAATATGGATCACTGAGACTGTAGTTATTTTAAAAAGTACCATAAACCATCAAGTAGCTATAGGTGGTACGGACTAACTCAGACTATGACAAGAACCACCTCATAGGTCTGCTCTTGCTTCCCCTGATCAGAAATATGAAAATCTTGCATTATCTCAGATAAGGATATGGTTAAACTATTCTGTACTTACCAACATGTATCAAAATGAATAGATTTGGGGTGCCTGGGCGGCTCAGTCGGTTAAGCATCTGCCTTCAGTTCAGGTCATGATCTCCAGGTCCTAGGATCGAGCCCCACATCAGGCTTCCTGCTCAGGTGCGAGTCTGCTTCTTTCTTTCTCTCTCTCTCTCTCCCTCTGCCCCTCCCCACCTCTTGCTCTCTCTCTCTCTCTAATAAGTAAATAAAATCTTTATTAAAAAATGAATAGGTTTGACAGTAAGAGCATACCTCCATATAATTTAATTAACTAAGCATATCATGTATGCCATGAATATTCATTTGGAAGCCAGTGAATTCATTTATCTTAAGAGAAATTATCTGTCACTCAATAATTAAACAATTATTTTCCTTCCCAAAATTATTTTAAGAACATGGTTATTTGTTTCTCGGTCCTAATTAGCACAGAAGGACTGATGGTGAGTGACGTAGCCATCGGCCACAAGAATCCGTACGTGAAGATGAACCGGGTCATTGTACCACACCGTTCTTGAGAAGGAGACAATGCAATCCAAAAAGTACATGACCACAAAGAAACCCATGAGCAACAGAATGGTTTTGGTGGCACCTTTTCCCAGGGATGCTTTTGAAGAAAGGTTGGTGCTATAAAGATGCTGAGTCTGCCTCAGCATCTTATGTCTATAGAAGGGAATTACCATGTACCCACATGCGAGGGCCATGAGCCCTATAAAGACGACATCCTGGAAGGTGAACAGTGTGAAAAATATTTGCCTGAGGAGGTAATCTTGGGGCCAAAGAGAACAGGATTCAGTTACAAACAGAAGATGGGCAGAGGTCACATTAGGAGTAGAAACAGTGGATATTATGAAGCAACTACTAACAAACATATTGTAGACCCATAGGGGGAAAAAAAAGAACACTGGCTCTGATGTGAGGATTTATGTTTGAACTTTGCCAAACAGGGGCTTCTGGGGCTGAGGATGATGGCCTGGAGGACACTCCGCAGGCAGGTGGCACAAATGGAGAGGTCCCTCATCAACTTATGCAAGTAGATAAATGATTTACAATTGAAGTCATTCCAAAACCTTGGAGACCCCAAAATGCCTGTAGCCACAAAACCCACTGTTATCAGCATCACTGTATGAATTAAGGCCAACTGAATGATAGGTCAGTGGGCTTTGGCTTGTTTTTAAGAAGTAATGTGAGGATGTGGATGAGAAGAAGGACATTATTGGCTGAGATCCTAATGCCAGCTTCCAAGAAAAAGACATTTTTTATGGCAATAACATCATGAAATTTGTTGTTTTCACCCATATTTATGGGGAAAAGAAGTATATGGTAAATAACTGAAGAGAAAAACAAGAAAAATGATCTTTCTCACAAATCATTACCTTCATCAATCTCAAGCAACACTACTGCTGTCATCACAATAAGTGGGTTAATCCTGATGATTCCTTTTTCCCTGTCAATACTCAAGTTCACCATCATACCATCCTGGAAGCCATCCCCACCCTCTCCCACCATGGAAAGTCCCACCACTTCCCAGTCATGCCTGGATTATGTATGTCATCACTGGGTTTCCACAGTGCAAGAGTTTTCCTCTACATTAAAAGTTGCAATAAATATACCTTGGATAATTGAATTTAAATTACAAAAAGAACAAACCTTAGAATAACATGCAAGTAAGAAACAAAACAAAAAAATAATAAAAGTTGTCATAAAACTGAATGGGAAGAAATCAGAGAGGAAGACAAACCATGAGAGACTCTTGACTTCGGGAAATAAACTGAGGTTTGTGAAAGGAAGGTGGGTAGGGGGATGGGGTAATTGGGGGATGGACATTAAGGAGGGCATGTGATATGATGAGCACTGGGTATTATACATAACTAATGAATCACTGAACATTACATCAAAACCTAATGACGTACTATATGTTGGCTAATTGAATTTGAATTAAAAAAATTAAAGTTGCCATATTTTGTGGAAAGCATTTCTTTATTTTTACCTTATTTTTCAGTTTTTCTAGGAGCAGGGACAATATCTTGTGTCTGCATCATCTTGATCAAGTACTGAATACATAATAAGAGCTCTACAATTTTGGGTGAATTTGAAGGATGATTGCAGAAAAGTGGAAATATGACCCTCCCAAAGAGTATCAACCGGATAGCCTACCACATAGTTGTTATCTCAGTGCTATCTCTATTCTGCCGTTTTTTTATTGCCAAACGATTATTCTTAATACATAACAGACCAAATGCTGATAAGTGTGGGTTCTGATGTCAGACTGCTTCCATGTCCATCCTTGATCTGCAAGTTACTAAAAGTGTATCTTGAGCAGTCAACACTTCTGAGCCCCATTTACCTCCTCTGTAAAAATGGAAAATCCTGTTACCTTCACCTTAGAGATGTTATGAATATAAAAAAGATTTAAATACCAAGCATGGGAGCATTTCTGGCACATAATAATCCCCATAAAAATATTAACTATTATTTGTATGATTGTGTAGTTCTTTGTACATATGACATGAGATTATTAACTCAGTTCTCTTAAGGATTTCTTAAAATTGTCCCTGCCAAAAGGAGAGAGGAGACATAACAACCAAAATAGTAAATTCATTTAACAACCTCTGTTCACAGGTTCTGATGACATTTTAAGTCTTTTCACTGAGTCCCCAAAGATAATTATATAGCTTACAGATTTCAATTCTCGTGCAAGAAAAAAAAAAAACTAGTTTGAGCAGAGTCAAATTCCTGATCATTAGCTGGAATGCATTCAAAATTTCTTTTCTCTCCATTCTTGGCCATGTGGTACCATGTGGTAAATATAACCACAATTTAACTAGATTTCGAGTCATTTCTTTTTAAGGTTTTAATTAGAAAATAGGTATCCATCCCCACCCTGAAAGACAGTTCTCCTAGATGTCCAAGATTTCATGCCTCCTTCCAGTGAGCAATAATATTTCTCTAAAGTCATGGGGCTCATGAGTAAAATTTTACTAGAAAATTTTGTGAGAAACTACACATGGACTATTTCCCTGTGGAATGCAGCTATGTGCCTTAATTCAAGCCTTATAAATAGGAGGTACATAACATTGTGAAATGGGTCCAGATACATTCTTGCATATTTGTCATCTGAAAACCGAGAATGTAAGGCTAACTTTTCACAGCTACTTAGAGCATTGTGGTTGGTTCTACAAGGTAAATGATTAAGGGGAATCAGAAATGTTAAGAAGCCATGAACATGGGATAACACTTATGAACTGAGGCCCAGGTAGATACTTGATTTGAAACATTTGGAAAATTTGGATTTTCTAAAATGAAAATCGCATAGTAGCATTAGAAATAGTTAACCTAGGGGTGCCTGGGTGGCTCAGTTGGCTAAGCGCGTGACTCTTGATTTCGGCTCAGCTCATGATCTTAACTGATTGGGTCACCCAGGCGCCCCTGAGCTAAATAAATGCTGGGTCCTCTCTTAGCCATGCCTCATGATGCCAACCATCTAAATTGCACACCCTGGATGACAGCATAAAAACTCTGCCATCTGCAAGATGATCTAAGAGACCTTCCTCACATAAGGCACTGAGGCATGGTTGATAGTGGGATGGTACCTAACTCGCCTAATCTAACAAGCAAAAAATCTCATTTTATACCCTGGAGAAAACAAGCTGCACTTAGGGAGACTAGAGGTTCTGAGTATAATGAGATAGATCACAGAGATTATTAACTCCGTTCTCTTAAGGATTTGTGGAGATGCCACATTGTGAAAGAGGAGAGAAAGACTTCATGAGCAAGTTAGGAAAAACAAAACATAATGGAATAAGAAACGTCAAATGGAAATGGGAGCATTCATTTTGAAAATTCACTACCAGGAGCTCTTCTAGTTAATAGTGAAGGCTGGGGTACCCCAGGCAACTAGTAACACACAATTAAGATTCCCTTTTATACTCTGACCAAGGAAATATTTGCTTTAGACATTGTGTCATCCTGCAATTACCTGTATCATGGATAATCATGTCATACATATATCATTAAATGGACCATGAACTAGTGAAGGTTGCTAAAGTCAATGCACTGGAGCCAATGGTTGGAAGAGAAGTGGAGAGTGTTATGGAAGGAGGAAACCCCTTCCCAGAGCCCAGTGCAAGTTTGGGCATCTATGCCCTTGTAGGTGGGACAGATTACAGGGTGAAGGGAAGGGAAGAAGGGTGATCTGTTTTCTCATCTGCAACAAGAACATGATAATGCATATCTCTTAGGTTGAGGTGAAGTGTAAATGATAAGATTTATATCCAGCACTTTGCAGTGTGCCTTAGATACAAAAAGAGCATACTTTGATTTGTCCTTATCATATGGATCAACTTCACCATCATTGTCATCACCATCATCATTTTCCATAAATTAAAGTAAAAAAGAGACAAAAAGAATCTGGACGGTGATATTGATTATGCACCATGAGCATGGGTTTGGGCTGTGGATATTTGGGCAACACGCTCTACCAATTGTAGCTGAAAAACCAATGAGAACCGTGGAGAAACAACTCACAGTAAGGAAAGGTAAAATCGTAGCCAGCTGGATGCCAGTGCTGTGACACTGTTCACTGTTTCACTAAGATATTTGTGAAATGGGCAAGCTCCAGGAGAATGAAGAAGGAAAACATGAAGAACACCAGGGCAATGGATGGTAGCTATTCTTCAACACCCAGTGAGAATTATCCATTGTTTGAAAATTGAATGTATAAGACCACTCACAGTACTCACTGGCACACAGGAAATTTATAGTGCCAGGACTTTTAAATCTATTTTGAGAAAAATCAGAAGAAAAAGTGTTTTTCCAAAGTATTGAAACCAGAGACCCTTGAGTGCTTCATCACACTCGACTGTCAGTCCTGGCAAGTCCTGTATGTGAATTCGTTTTCTAGTCAACCCAATAATGAAACAAGAGCCAAGACTGGCTTTCTTGCTTTATAAATAGCTTTTACTTTATTTTTTAATACCATTCTTTTTTTCTTAGTAAGGAGAGAGTATAATTGATTCGTATTTATCTGTTCACTATAAGTGCATAAGATATAGGCTGGGAAAAATATTCTAAAACCTGCACACAGATATCAGAGCCAGAGGTGGTTCACCTGGTCCTAAATTCTGCCCCCAACTAAATGGGTTCTGGCACATCCATTGTCAGTGAAAAGGGAAAGGCTATCTTACAATGAATAATATACAAAAAAATAATAGAAATACTCTTTTTCCTTGCCAGTTTCCATGAGATTATATTCTTATGTCCTAGGTGCCAGGCAGAAAAATCACTCGCTTTGTTTTATTTTTAGTGTAACTACAGATCATTGTCACTGTCCTCTTTAAAAATTTCTTATTAGAAGCTTAAGTGCTGACATCATTAATGTGAAATTTTTGAAATTAAAGCTCCGACAAGAAAGGTCTTCATGAGAAAATAGTTTTAGATATTTTTGTAATGTAGGATTAAACTCCTTTTTAAGATGATTTTATGGGGAAAAAACCCCTCATTTCTTTGTAAACCGAAGTTGGTTGTATTAATTTATTTTTAATTACACAAAGTACTAAAAAGTACTTTAAAATTAATAGTTCTAATTATTTTTTGAAGATGAAACAAGCAATACTAATTTCTTTTTTTAATTTAAATTCAATTAGCCAACTGATAGTGTATCATTAGTTTCAGGTGTAGTATTCAATAAATTATAAGTTGTGTATAACACCCAGTGCTCATCACATCACGTGCCCTCCTTAATGCCCATCACTGAGTATATTTCATTAGAACTTGGAGTTAAAACTTATTCTTAGACTATGGAATCTGGGAAACAAACTGAGGGTTTCAGAGGGGAGGGGGTGGGGGATTGAGATAGGCCGGTGATGGGTATTAAAGAGGGCATGTATTGCGTGGAGCACTGGGTGTTACACGCAAACAATGAATCATGGAACACTACATCAAAAACTAACGATGTACTGTATGCTGACTGACATAAAATAATAAAAAATTAAAAAAAACACTTATTATCCAATCTGATGAATATGAGTGTGAATACAAATTATAAAGTTTTAGTCTAAATAACTAGATAATATAACATGTACTTAAGAATGAAATTCATTTTATTCAGAGAAATGAAGAGGAAACTAAAATTAATTATTTCACATAAAAAAATCAACTAATTTATTTTATTTTATTTATTTATTTATCAGAGAGAGAGAAAGAGAGCACAAGCGCGGGGGGGCAGCAGGCAGAAAGAGAGGGAGAACCAGGCTCCCCAATGTGGGACTTGATCCCAGGACACTAGATCATGACCTGAGCCAAAGGTGGACGCTTAACTGACTGAGCCACCCAGGGGTCCCAAAAATCAACTAATTTTTAAGAAAATTTCCCATTGCACGGTAGAGAAAACAAACCTCTGAGCTGTGGGAGATGGTTAGAGTTGGATGGCTCATCGGAAGCTACCAAAAACTTCACCATTAGACCCAATTTGCCTGCTTCTACCACCTATCTAGAACTCTGCCCACGCACTGATTCTAAGTCTGGGGAACAAAGAGGAACTTACCCGGATGGATGTGTAGGGCCATCTGTGCTCGCCAGAAGAACCTGCACAGTTTAAAGGCAAGGATGTCATTAGCTCATCTCTCCGCAGGCCTGTAATTTTAGTGTCTGTAGAGAGGTGACAGGGACAGGCTGGGGAGGACATAGCCACTGGGTCCCCAATGGCAGCATTTCACCTGTCTCTTAAGTTTACTTGATTCTCTCCTGGAAAATAACAATCTGGGAAGAGCTGAGCTGAAAACTTTCTGAGTTCCCTTGCTACATCTGCATGAGGAGATCAGAAGGGTCACAATCATGGTAGAAGTTACTAAGTTCTCTATTTCGATCCTAAAATCAAATGAGTACAATCCTATTTCAGACTTTGTAACGCCACCATACTGGAGTGAGAGATTCCTGGAGCATGATGTGAGCTCAGTGTGGCTCTAGTGTCTTCTCTCTATAGTGTGTGATGGGCACCCTCATCCCTAGGTCGATTCTCAGATGGAGCACGTGGTTTCCAAGTATTATTAGTCATGTATTCCATGATTCACAAGCTCACATGTTCAAGCTCTCTTTCAGTTAAATAAGATTTAAAATATTCCTTACTGACATAGGTGAAGGCAGAAAAATCCATTTGAAACCAATTTCTTTTCATTTTCCAGGAGTCCTTAGAGTGGCCCTGAATCTGATATAAATATGCACCCCAAGCATACTGATGCCCCCAGGTCCTTTCTGAGATAGGATACAGATGTGTGCAAAGAGCTGGGAACCTTCTGCATTCCTTGCCTGAGGTACTGGGAAATCCAATCCTTGAGCCCTCCAGGGCAGCAAATGAGAAATAGATCATAATGGACCAGTGTGGTGCTGACCAAAAGACACTGTCAATATTCAGAACATTTCCATCACCACAGTGATCCCTCATGTTGCCATTTTATAGCCAAATTCACTTACCTTCCTCCCTCTGCACACTCCTTAACCTTGGGAATCACTAATCTGTTCTCCATTTCTCAAATTTTGTCATTTCAAAAGTATTACATAAAGGGACTCATATAGTATGTCACCTTTTTGGATTGGCTTTCTTCACTCAGCATAATTTTCCAGAGATGCATTCAGGCCATCTGTGTGTCAATAGATCATTCTTTTTCATTGCTGAGCAGTATTCCAAAGCATGAATGTACCACAGTTTGTTTCACTCTCCATCTTTTAAATCATGTCTTGTTTGCTTCCGGCTTGGGCCTATTGCAAATAAATGTGCTATAAACACTTGGGTATAGGTTTTTCTGTGAAGCTATTTTCATTTCACTGTGATGAATGACCATGAGTGCAATTTCTGGGTCTATGGTAGTTTGTTATTGTATGTTTAATTTTTTTGTAAAACTGCCAAACTGGGGCACCTGGGTGGCTCAGTCAATTAAGCATCTGCCTTCAGCTCAGGTTGTGATCTCGGGGTCCTGGGATCGAGCCCCATGTAGGGCTCCCGTCCCAGTGGGGAACCTGCTTCTCCCTTTCCCTCTACCCCTCCACCCCCACCCCACTTGTGCGCTCTCTCTCTCTCTCTCTCATCTCTCTCTCTCTCTCAAATAAATAACTAAAACCTAAAAAAAAACCCTGCCAAACTGTTTTTCAAGAGTGGCTATAACATTTTATACTCCACCAGTAATGTATGAGTGATTCAGTTTTTCTTTATCCTCATGAGCTTCTGGTATTTCTAGTATTATTTAGTTTAAACATTGTGAAATATGTGTAATAAATCTCATTGTGCTTTTAATTACCATTTTCCAAATAGCCAGTGATGATGGCCATCTTTTCATGTGCTTATTTGCCATCTGTATCCTCTGCAGTGAAATGTCTTTTCATGTCTTTTGTCCATTTTCAATTTGAGCTTTTAATTTTTTTTCTGTTTTTAGAGTTTGTTTATATATTCTAAATATCAGTCCTTTGTTGGATTAGTAGTTTGAAAATATCTTCCCACTCTTTAGCTTGTCTTTTAATCCTCTTATCTTTCACGGAGAAAAAGGGTTTTTTTTTCTTTTTTTTTCTTTTTTTAACTTTGGAAAAATATAAATTTTTTTTGGTTTGTTTTTCTCATTTCATGCCTTCCTTTATTTATTTATTTATTTATTTATTTATTTATTTATTTTTATTATAATATTTTTTATTATATTATGTTAGTCACCATACAGTACATCCCTGGTTTTTTATGTAAAGTTCGATGATTCATTAGTTGCGTGTAACACCCAGTGCACCATGCAATACGTGCCCTCCTTACTACTCATCACCAGCCTATCCCATTCCCCCACCCCCTCTCCTCTGAAGCCCTCAGTTTGTTACTCAGAGTCCATAGTCTCTCATGCTTCATTCCCTCTTCTGATTACCCCCCTTTCTTTATCCCTTTCTTCTCCTACCGATCTTCCTAGTTCTTATGTTCCATAGATGAGAGAAATCATATGATAATTGTCTTTCTCTGCTTGACTTATTTCACTTAGCATTATCTCCTCCAGTGCCGTCCATGTTGCAGCAAATGTTGAGAACTCATTCTTTCTGATAGCTGAGTAATATTCCATTGTATATATGGACCACAACTTCTTAATCCAGTCATCTGTTGAAGGGCATCTCGGCTCCTTCCACAGTTTAGCTATTGTGGACAATGCTGCTATGAACATTGGGGTGCATATGGCCCTTCTCTTCACTACGTCTGTATCTTTGGGGTAAACACCCAGTAGTGCAATGGCTGGGTCATAGGGTAGCTCAATTTTTAACTTTTTAAGGGACCTCCACACTGTTTTCCAGAGTGGCTGTACCAACTTGCATTCCCACCAACAATGTAGGAGGGATCCCCGTTCTCCACATCCTCTCCAACAATTGTTGTTTCTTGCCTTGTCAATTTTTGCCATTCTCACTGGCGTGAGGTGGTATCCAAGTGTGGTTTTGATTTGAATTTCCCTGATGGCTAATGATTTTGAACATTTTTTCATGTGTCTGTTAGCCATTTGTATGTCTTCATTGGAAAAGTGTCTGTTCATATCTTCTGCCCATTTTATGATTTGTTTATTTGTTTCTTGTGTATTGAGTTTGAGAAGTTCTTTGTAGATCTTGGATACCAGTCTTTCATCTGTAGTGTCATTTGCAAATATATTCTCCCATTCCGTGGGCTGCCTCTTAGTTTTTTTGACTGTTTCCTTGGCTGTGCAGAAGCTTTTTATCTTGATGAAGTCCCACAAGTTCATTTTATCTTTTGTTTCTCTTGCCTTTGGAGATGTGTCATGAAAAAGGTTGCTTTGGCTGATGTCGTAGAGGTTGCTGCCTATGTTCTCCTCTAGGATTTTGATGGATTCCTGTCTCACATCGAGGTCTTTCATCCATTTGGAGTTTATCTTTGTGTATGGTGTGAGAGAGTGGTCAAGTTTCATTCTTTTGCATGTAGCTGTCTAATTTTCCCAGCACCATTTATTGAAGAGACTGTCTTTTTTCCACTGAATGTTTTTTCCTGCTTTATCAAAGATTAGTTGCCCAAAGAGCCGAGGGTCCATTTCTGGGTTCTCTATTCTGTTCCATTGGTCTATGTGTCTGTTTTTTGGAAAAATACAAATTAAAAATTTCCATTTTAACCATTTTTAAGTGTACAACTCAGTGGCATTATATTCATAATATTGTACAATTATCACCACTATTTATTTCCAAAATTTTTCCTTACCCCAACAGAAATTCTGTACCCAATAAGCAATCACTCCCCACCACCTCTCTTCACAGGCCCTAGTAACCTCTAGCATACTGGCTGTATCAGTTTTATTTGTTCCAAATATTCCATATAAGTGGATTCATACAGTACTTGTCCTTTTGTGTCTGGCTAATTTAACTTAGCGTAATATTTTCAAGTTCATCCATGTATCAGAACTTTATTCCTTTTTATGGTTCAATAGTATTCCATTGTGCAGTTTATACATACAACAGAATATTATTTATGCATTCATCTGTTCATGGATTCTTGGGTTGTTTTCGCCTGTTGGCTATCATAAAAAATGATGCAATGACAATTCATATACATGTATCTGTTTGAGTTTGTTTTCAATTCTTTATATTTTGGGGTCTGTATCTAGGAGCAGAACTTCTGGGTCATATGATAGTTCTATGTTTATTTTTTTGAGGAATCATCAAACGATTTCCTTCAGCAGTTGCACCAATTTACATTCCCACCAGCAATAAGAAGTTCCAGTTTCCTGTTTCCTCACCAACACTTGTTCCTTTTTTTTTTTATAGCCATCCTAGTAGGTTTACAGTGTGTGTTATTGTGGTTTTGATTTGCATTTCTCTAATGACTAAAGAGATTGTGATGGTAAATCTTATGTGTCAACTTGACTAGGTACAGTGACCAGATATTTGTTCAAACATTATTCTGGATGTTTCTGTGAGTGGGGTTTTGGATGGGATTTACATTGAAATCAGTGGACTTTTTAAAATTTATTTAAATTAAATTAGCCAACATATAGTACATCTTTAGTTTTTGATGTAGTGTAGTAGTTGTGTAACACCCAGTGCTCCTCACATCACGTGCCCTCCTTAATACCCATCACCCAGTTACCCCATCCTCCTATCCACCTCCCTTTCCACAAACCTCAGTTTGTTTCCCAGAGTCAAGAGTCTCTCATGGTTTGTCTCCCTCTCTGATTTCTTCCCATTCAGTTTTCCTTCCCTTCCCCTATGGTCCTCTGTGCTATTCCTTATATTCCACATGTGAGTGAAACTATATGATAATTGTCTTCCTCTGACTTATTTCACTCAGCATAATCCCCTCCAGTTCCACCCATGTCTATGCAAATGTGGGTATTCATCCTTTCTGATGGCTGAGTAATATTCCATTGTATATATGAATCACATCTTCTTTATCCATTCATCTATTGAAGGACATCTTGGATCCTTCCACAGTTTGGGTATTGTGGACATTGCTGCTATGAACATTGGGGTGCATGTGGCCCTTCTTTTCACTACATCCATATCTTTGGGGTAAATACCCAATAGTGCAATTGCTGGGTCATAGGGTAGATCTATTTTCAACGTTTTGAGGAACCTCCATACCGTTTTCCAGAGTAGCTGTACCAACTTGCATTCCCACTAACAGTGATAAGTTCTTAATAGATTTTGGATACTAACTTACCTTTATCAGATATGTCTGCAAATATCTTCTCCCATTTCATAGGCTGCCTTTTACTTTTGTTGATTGCTTCCTTTGCTGTACAAAAGCTTTTTATCTTGATGAAGTCCCAATAGTTCTTTTTTGCTTTTGTTTCTCTTGCCTCTGGTGACATGTCTAATAAGAGCTTGCTATGGCTGAGGTCAAAGAGGTTTCTACCTATATTCTCCTCTAGGATTCTGATGGTTTCTTTTCTCACATTTTGGTCTTTAATCCATTTTGAATTTATTTTTGTGTACAGTGTAACAAAGTGGTCCAGTTTCATTCATCTGCATGTTGCTGTCCGGTTTTCCCAACACCTTTTGTTGAAGACACTGTCTTTTTTCTTAGTTATTCTTCCCTGCTTTGTTGAAGATTAGTTGACCATATAGCTCTGGGTCCATTTCTGAGTTCTCTATTCTGTTCCCTTCATCTGTGTGTCTGTTTTTGTTATAGTACCATACTGTCTTGATGACTACAGCCTTATAATATAACCTGAAATCCAGAGTTGAATCCAGAATTGTGATGCCTCCAGTTTTGTTTTTCTTTTTCAGAATTGGTTTGGCTATTTGGGGCCTTTTATGGTTCCATACAAATTTTAGGATTGTTTGTTCTAGTTTTGTGAAAAATGTTGGTGGTATTTTGATAGGGATTGCATTAAATGTGTAGATTGCTTTGGGTAATATAGACATTTTAACAATATTTGTTCTTCCAATCCATGAGCTTTTCCATTTCTTTGTTTCATCTTCAATTTCTTTCGTAAGTGTTCTATAGTTTTTAGAGTACAGATCTTTTACCTCTTTAATTAGATTTATTCCTACATATCTTATTGTTTTGATGCAATTGCAAATGGGATCATTCCTTGATTTCTTTTTCTGCTGCTTCATTATTGGTGTATAGAAATGCAACAGATTTCTGCACATTGATTTTATATCCTGTAACTTTGCTGAATTCCTGTATCAGTTCTAGCAATTTTTGCTGGAGTCCTTGGGTTTTCTACATGGAGTATCATGTCATCTGCAAATAGTGAAAATTTGACTTCTTCCTTACCAATTTAGATGTCTTTCATTTCTTTTTGTTGTCTGATTGCTGAGGCTAAAACTTCCAGTACTATGTTAAATAGTAATGGTGAGAGTAGACATCCTTGTCTTGTTCCTGACTGTAGGGAAAAGGCTCTCAGTTTTTCTCCATTGAGGATACTAGCTGTGAGTCTTTTGTAAATGGCCTTTTTGGTGTTGAAGTATGTTCCATCTATCCCTACTTTGTTGAGGGTTTTTATCAAGAAAGGGTGCTGTATTTTGTCAAATGGTTTTCCTGTGTCTATTGACAGGATCGTATGGTTCCTATCCTTTCTTTTATTAAAGTAGGGTATCATGTTGATTGATTTGCAAATGTTGAACCACCCCTGCGGCCCCAGAATAAATCCCACTTGATCATGATGAATAATTCTTTTAATGTACTGTTGAATTCAATTTGCTAGTATTTTATTGAGAATTTTTGCATCCATGTTCATCAGGGATATTGGCCCGTAATTCTCCTTTTTAATGGGGTCTTTGTCTGGTTTTGGAGTATTGCTAGCTTAGTAGAATGAGCTTGGAAGTTT
Source organism: Ursus maritimus (assembly GCF_017311325.1). Classification (NCBI taxonomy): domain Eukaryota; kingdom Metazoa; phylum Chordata; class Mammalia; order Carnivora; family Ursidae; genus Ursus; species Ursus maritimus. The sequence continues at coordinate 4,256,355 of NW_024423786.1, forward strand.
TCTTTCGATTTCTATTTTTTGGAACAGTTTGAGAAGAATAGGTATTAGCTCTTCTTTAAATGTCTGGTAGAATTCCCCTGGGAAGCCATCTGGCCCTGGACTTCTGTTTGTTGGGAGATTATTGATTACTAAATCAATTTCTTTGCTGGTTATGGGTCTCTTCAAATTTTCTCTTTCTTCCTGTTTCAGCTTTGGTAGTTTGTAAGTTTCTAGGAATTTATCCATTTCTTCCAGGTTGCCCAGTTTTTTGGCATATAATTTTTCATAGTATTCTCTTATAATTGTTTCTATTTCTGTGGTGTTGGTTGTGATTGCTCCTCTTTCATTCATGATTTTACCTATTTGGATCCTTTCTCTTTTCTTTTTGCTAAGTCTGGGCTAGAGGCTTATCAATTTTATTAATTCTTGCAAAGAACAAGCGCTTAGTTTCATTAATTTGTTCTATTGGGTTTTTTCTTTCTATATCATTTATTTGTGCTCTGATCTTTATTATTTCCCTTCTTTTGCTTTAGGCTTTATTTGCTGTCCCTTTTCCAGCTCCTTTAGGTGCAAGGTTAGGTTGCATATTTGAGACTTTTCTTGCTTCTTTAAGTAGGCCTGTATTGCTATATACTCCCCTTTTAGGACTGTCTTTGCTGCATCCCAAAGGTTTTGGACTGTCCTGCTTTCATTTTCATTTGCTTCCATGTATTTTTAAATTTCTTCTTTGATTTCCTGGTTAATCATTAATTCTTTAGTAGGATGCTCTTTAACCTCCCTGTATCTGAGGTCTTTCCAAATTTTTTCTTGTGGTTGATTTCAAGTTTCATAGAATTGTGGTCTGAAAATATGCATGGTATGATCTCGATCTTTTTGTACTTGTTGAGGGCCGATTTGTGACTAGTATGTGATCTATTCTGGAAGATGTTCCGTATGCACTCAAAAAGAATGTGTATTCTGTTGCTTTAGGATGAAATGTTCTGCATATATCTATTAAGTCCATCAAGTGTGTCATTCAGAGCCAATGTTTCCTTGTTGATTTTCTGCTTAGATTATCTGTCTATTGCTGTAAGTAAGGTGTTAAAGTCCTCTACCTTTATTGTATTATTATCAATGAGTTTCTTCATGTTAATTATTAATTGATTTATATATTTGGGTGCTCCCAAGTTGGGGGCATAAACATTTGCAATTGTTTGATCTTCTTGATGGATAGACCCTTTAATTATGACATAATACCCTTCTTCATCTCTTGTTACAGTCTTTGTTTTAAAATCTAGGTTGTCTGATGTAAGTATGGCTACTCCAGCTTTCTTTTGATGTCCATTAGCACGATAGATGGTTCTCCACCCCCTCACTTTCAATCTGCAGGTGCCTTTAGGTCTAAAATGATCCTCTTGTGGGCAGCATATAGATGGATCTTGGGTTTTTTAATCCATTCTTATACCCTATGTCTTTTGATTGGAACATTTATTCCCTTTACATTTGGGGTGATTATTGAAAGATTTGAATTTAGTGCCATTGTGTTACCTATCAAGTTGGTGTTTTATGGTGATGTTCTCTGGTCCTTTCTAGTCTTGGCTGCTTTTGACTTTTTTTTTTTCTCCTCAAAGAGATCCCCTTAAAATTTTTGCAAGGCTGGTTTAATGGTCACAAACTCCTTTAGTTTTTGTTTGGGAAATTCTTTTATCTCTCCTATTCTGAATGACAGGCTTACTGCATAAAGTATTCTTGGCTGCATATTTTTCCCATTCAGCACGTTGAATATATCCTGCCACTTTCTTCTGGCCTGCCAAGTTTCTGTGGACAGATCTGCTAAGTTTCTGTGGACAGGTCTGCTGTGAACCTGATCTGTCTTCCTTTTTAGGTTAATGACTTTTTTTTTCCCTTGCTGCTTTCAGGATTCTTTCCTTATTTGTGTATTTTGTGAATTTGACCTGTTATGTGTTGGTGATGGTTGGCTTTTGTTGAATTTAATGGTAGTTCTCTGTGCTTCTTGGATTTTGATGTCTGTGTCCTTCCCCAGATTAGGGAAGTTTTCAGCTAAAATTTGTTCAAATAAACCTTCTGCTCCTTTTACCCTCTCTTGATCTTCTGGGACTCCTATGATATGAATGTTACTACATTTTAAGAAGTCGCTAAGTTTTCTAAGTCTACCTTCTTGATCCATTATCTTTCTTTTCCTCTTCTTTTCAGCTTCATTATTTTCTATAATTTTATCTCTAAATTACTGATTCACTCCTCTGCTCCATCCATCTCATGTTTATGGCCTCCATTTGTGTTTGCACAAAGTATTTTAAATTTTGGCCAGACTAGATTTTAGTTATCTTTTCAGTAAGGGATTCTCTAGTGTTTACTATGCTTTTTTCAAGCCCAGATAGTATCCTTATAATCATTGTTTTAAATTCTAGTTCAGACATCTTACTTATATCTGTATTTATTAAATCCCTGGCTGTGAGTTCTACTTGCTGTTCTTTCTTTTGGGGTGAATATCTCTGCCTTGTCATTTTGTCCAGAAAAGAAAGGAATAAAGAAAAAACAAAAAAGTCCAAAAAATTAGATCGTAGGTGTGTTTTTGTCTGTTTGTTAAAAGAATCAAGATGTCAAAAGAAAAAGGGAATAAAAACCAGGAAAGAAATAAAATAAAATGAAAATAAATAGAAAAATAAAGGAATACATATGATATATATAAATAAAAATTTTTAAAAATTAATAATAAAAATAAAAGAAGGAATTGAAAAAATAAATGAAATAATATTAATAATAATAAAGAAAGAATAAAAGTAAGAAGAAGCTAGATCCTGTTTCCCCCAGAGCTGGAGCTTTGCAGCACTCTATGATCAGAAGACTTGGTGCAGGCAAATTGTTTGTGTCAGTTTTCTGTGGGAGGGGCCTGCTGCACTGATTCTCAGCCGACTTGTTTCAGTGGAAAGGTACCTCCAGGGCGCAGATGGAGCAGGGCTAGATGTAAGTGGCTCTGGCCTGGCCTCCACGAGGTGGTCAGTTTTGCTCCCCGAAGGCTTTCAGTGCTGATGGACGTGGCAAATTTGGCTGCGCTCCTCTCTCTAGCCCCCCACTCTTCAGTGAGCCCTCACAGAAGAGCAATCAGTCACCCTTCTTGTGTCCTCAGTTTCCATCTGCACCCTGTGTTCACCCTGCTTTTATATCTCAGCTTTTATATCCAAGCTTTTATATCTCAGGTGCATGACTGAGTTTCAAAACTTCAAATTTTAGGAACTCCCATGGCGCAGATCCCGGCTGTTCCATAGGAGGAGATACATGCTTTTGCCATTTGCTGGCGGGTCCCAGGAAAGCAGTCCCACAACCACACAGCAGTTTGCAGTTTATGGCAAAACAGAGCAGAAAGCTGGTACCAAGACCCACAGTTCTCAGCTGGCTTCCCCACTCCTATGCCGGAGAATAATGCAGCACTTAGGCACCACTGGTTCTGCTCGCAACCCAGGAGATCCTCAGACCACCCTGTCACTCCTGGGATTCCACCCCGCTTTACTACCTGCGCACCTTCAAACCAGGCACGTCCCCCACAGTAGCGGACTTCTAAAAGTTCAGATTTTGCACTCTGCTGCTTATAATACTTTGTAGTAACCTCCATAAGCAGGCTCCCTTCCTGCCACCTTATCCACAGCTATATCTCCTCCAAGAAAACTCTCCGTACTTCCTACCTTCCTAAAGGCTGTCACTTTTCTACTTGTATACTTGCATTTTCTGTTCTCTCAGACCTCTGATTGATTTCTTGGGTATTTAGAATGATTTGATAATTATCTAGCTGTGTTTGAGGGACAAGACAAGCTTAGGGTCCCCCTACTCCTCTGCCATCTTAACCACCAGTGTCCTGATGATGGATTTTAAATACTTGGTTTTCCTAGAAATTGACCCCTTCATTCACTTGTTACGAGAATGTGTATGTAACCTATTCCCTTCCACTATCTGCTGAGATACAAAAGAATTGCAGGTTGTATAACGAAAACCCCACTTTATTCTTTGCTACAAAAACATCTCAAGATTCAACGTTTAGGGTTCTAGTTAAATTTAGCACTGTATTTGTGACAGAACTCCTCCTGTTTTCCCATCTCCTGAGTCTACAGTACCATTTTCTGCCCTTCTACTTCACAGAACACATATCAATGCCTTGGGGTAGTAAATTCCAGTAGCAAGGAAGACTACTTGCTCCACCTCTCATTAGAGTTAGCTTCATTTGTGACTCTCTGTCTCTTCTTAATATAACCCAAAGGTGTCTCTTTCTCTCTTCTTAATATAAAGATATAAGAGTTTGACAGTCAAAGAAAAGCATCACACTTCCTAAAGACATAAGCATTCCTCTTCTCCTAGTCACATGGCATTTGTATATTCACAGAGGGTATATTTGGCCTCCCTTAACTGTGCCAAGTTGTTTCTCTGTATTTCTCTCAGTGGTTTTGGCATTGATTTCATGAGCATTATGTCAAGGGCATGGATTCTTATTACCCTGGGTTCCATTAGAAATGTATATTGATAAAATTATGGGGCGCCTGAGTGGCTCAGTTGGTTAAGCATCTGCCTTTGGCTCAGGTCATGATCTTGGGGTTCTGGGATTGAGCCCTGCGTCAGGCTCCCTGCTCAGAGGGGTGTCTGCTCCTCCATCTCCCCCTTCTCATTCCCCCTCTGCTTCTGCTCTCTCTCTCTGTCAAATAAACAAATAAATAAATAAAATCTTTTTTAAAAAGAAATGTATATTGATAAAATTAGATGGCTATACTAGATCTTTAGAATCACTTATTCCACCATTCTTACTGTTCACATGGAAATTCTGAGGGGAAATATATGTATGTTACATATATATGTGTATATACATATATACACACATATATATATATATATACACACACACACACACACACACAACATTATATGTATATACAACTTTCTGAACCCAAAGTTAGGTGGTGATAAATAATAAGTCAATTGTTAACAAGTCTATAGCACTTCATATATGTCATGCATTTTCTAAATGTTTTTCATATATTTACTTATATATTCCTCTAACAACAGTGTGATGAAAGTACTATTATTATCTCCCTTTTACCTGTGATGTTAATGGAAACAAAATTAGTTAAGAGAGTGAACAATGCTCACCCAGGTGGTCAGGGGTGGAATCTGGGTTTATTTTTTATTTTTATTTTTTTTTATTTTATAATGATTTTTTATTATATTATGTTAGTCACCATACAGTACATCCCCGGTTTCCGATGTAAGGCTCGATGATTCATTAGTTGTGTATAACACCCAGTGCACCATGCAATACGTGCCCTCCTTACTACCCATCACCGGCCTATCCCATTCCCCCACCCCCTCCCCTCTGTGGCCCTCAGTTTGTTTCTCATAGTCCATAGTCTCTCATGTTTCATTCCCCCTTCTGATTACCCCCCCCTTTCTTTATCCCTTTCTTCCCCTACTGATCATCCTAGTTCTTATGTTCCATAGATGAGAGAAACCATATGATAATTGTCTTTCTCTGCTTGACTTATTTCACTTAGCATTATCTCCTCCAGTGCCGTCCATGTTGTAGCAAATGTTGAGAACTCGTTCTTTCTGATAGCTGAGTAATATTCCATTGTATATATGGACCACAACTTCTTAATCCAGTCATCTGTTGAAGGGCATCTCGGTTTAAACAGAGGCCATCTGGATCTAGAGTACAAACTACTAAATTCTTCATAATTTTGCACTTCTATAAATAAATGGTGAGAATGGTCCTGTTGGGATTTGCTTACTTGGAAGATTCTTATTTCTCCTTGTCCACAATTTACATCAACAGGCTTTAGTGAATAATTGTTATGTAAGCATCAGTGTTCCAGATGCTGTGAATCCAAAGGTAAATAAGACAGAATCTCTGCCTTTGAGGAATTTGCAGGAGAGATAGAAAAGTAAAAAGAAAAACTCCCATTATATAATGTGTGCTGTAAAGGAGACTGTAAGTACTATAGGCCCACAGAGAAGGGTGTGATGTTAGTGCCACCGTGAGGTGAAGGGGAGATACACAAAAATGATTTCCTTGGAGGCATGAGTCAGTTGAAACTCAAATGAAACTCAAATGCTGAATAAGGGCAAGTCATATTTATGTAGAATTATTATGGTTAAAATGATGATTCTAGAGATCAGAAAGGATGATGTGATGATTCATAGGATAATGAAAACACTACTGTTGTCAGAATCTCTTATTTTTCTTTCCAGAAATAACATTGTTTGCTTTAACATTCACATGAAAATGAACAAATGTTCCAGTTATGTTGTCATTAGAAAATGCCTTTTATCTTTATGCTGGTATAGGGATCTCAGAAAACACCTCACTTCTTTCCCCCTACATTTCAGTTTTCCTTGTGGGATCTAAGCCCAAGCTCACTGACCTGACCATTACCCACTTAGCTATAATCCTTATAATGATACTCTTCACCATGGGGTGCTTGTCTAGAGACATCTGGGGACATGGGATATCCAAAGCAGCTTCAAATGTGGAGTGATTGTCTTCCTTAACAAGGTACTGAGGGACCTCTCTATTTGTAACCACCTGCCTCTTGAGTGTGCTTCAGGCCATCACCATCAGCCCCAGCAGCTCCCGGTTGGCTCAATTCAAACTTAAATCTCCAAATCCTATCCTGTGTTTATTTCTCTTCTTATGGGTCCTGAACATATCCACCTGTAGCAACTTGTTCCTCTGTACTATGGCCACACCCAATGAGACCCAGGCTAGTCTTTTGTTCCTCACTGAGCACTATTCCTTTTTGCCCCTGAACTAAACAGGGGCCTGTTTTTCACACTGATGGCTTTCAGAGATGTCTTTTTCATAAGTCTTATGCTCCTGTCAAGTGGATACATGATAATTCTCTTGAGCAGATATAGACAGCAGTCATAGCATCTTCATGACAAGAGTCTCTCTCCAAGAAGCCCCCCAGAAAAAAGGGCTACCCAGACAATAGTGCTGTTGATGAATTGTTTTGTGATCATATATTGTGTGGACTTCATCATTTCATTTTCCACGGGCAAGACACGGACAAATGACCCAATTTTGCTATGTATCTACATGCTCACGGCCAATGGCCATGGCACAGTCAGTCCTTCGGTGCTGATCAGTGGTGAGAAACAAATAACAAAAATTATGCAAACCATGTAGGGGAGGAAAGGTCAGTGTTTAACAAAACAGCAATAGAAATATTTTAAGAGAAATATGTTTCCACTCTCATTAGAGCAATCTTATGTTTCACAGAATTTTCTCTCTGAAAAAAAATGATTAAATATGGTATTACAAATTTTCTGTCGTAACATGGTAATCTTAATATATATGTGGCTAAAAAGTACATTACAGATAATTTGGGCAGTCTTTTTTTTAGAATTATGCTGTCTTTATGAAAATTCTTTTTAGGAAAGATTGTTTCTTTATCTTTTTCTTTTTAGGAAAATTCCCTCCACTCTTGGTGGTTTTAATTTCTTGTATTAAAGTATTCTGTATTTTCACTAAAATGTATCTACATGTGGATATCCTTTCTATATTGAGATTGTTATGTGTCTTATTAAGCCTCAATCCATGTAAGTGATTATCCTTCCTGGGAAGTTCTAAGTCTTTATCACTTCAAATACTTGTTCTCCTTTTCCCCAGTATTTGTGAAGTTCCAAATTCAGTGTGTCTTAAACCTTATTATTTTATTTTCTATATTCCTTAATCTTTTTCATATTTTCTATCATATTTTCCATATGTTCTGTGAACTACATCCTGAATAATCTCTTCAGTCTAATACTCTAGTTCACTAATTCTCTCTTCAGCTGTGTTTAATCTGCTATTTCACACATCCATTAATAGTGTATTATATTTATTTTATTTTTTTCCGTAAGAGTTAGTTTCATTTGTTTTTTTAATATACTGATACTGTTTTATAATTATGTATTTTCTTCATATTTTATTAATTTCTGTATGTATGCCTTTTAAAAAATGTTTTACTCCACTTAATAAACACTATCTGATATCCCTGGAAATATAATTCCACTTTAGTTTTTGAGGGCAGTTCTTAGCATTTAAAAATTTTAAATTATAGTTTCATATTTGGCAAATTTTAAATCATAGAGAAACTAAACATCCTAGTTGAGATGTATTTATCCAGCAGGGATTTGCATTTTCTTCCTCTTATTATATGGCACAAGTCTGGGGAATTTTCTTTTGTTTCGATTTTCCTGGACTCCACACACATGGGGATAAATCTGAACTCCAAGCCAACATGAAAGCAAGATTTTGTTCCCCAAAAGAAGCCAACAAAGTGGCAGAGTAATTTCATTGTTAAATTCCCTTACCAGATTTTCCTAACTCACATTTTTGTTAACGACATCAATCCTTATGAACACAGACTTTATGTAGGAGTCCTGTTCCTCCTTTCTGCCTTGTGTGGATTCATGACATTGTCTCTTGTCTGTGTATAGCTGTTAAGATCCCCATTTCTAGGTTCAATACATAACTTAAGAGGAACCCCAGTTTCTCAGTTTCAGATCCCTCTTCATATCAGCCCCCTGAGGATTTTCCACACTTTTGTAAACTATGCATTTTTTAAAAGGTTGCTTTACACATGGCTTATAACATATTAGTACTGGAAAGTTCTTCTGTGTTTCTAGTCTGTTGTGTTACCAGAAGAACCACTACATGTAAATGAAAGAAAAACCTTTTAGACTAACTATATTATACTTTGTTAGGCCATAGTGTTTCATGAGAAATACCAATTTTGTGATGTCCTTACAAATGCTTCAGAAAAATTCCAAAGGATCTCTGTTTCCATTTTTACCTTTTAATTTGAGAAATGGTATGTTAAAGAATAATAATTATTATCTTAAATAGAAATAACCCTATTAAAACCACCACACGGCTTATTAAAAAATGGGAGTCTATTCATATATTTGAAGCCCTTGTGCATCTTTCTCTAAATGCATTGAACCAAAAATCAAACAAAAAATAAAAAACTTCTCCCAAATGAATTGCTATCTTGATTATTGCAATTATTTTCCTTGCTTTTCATTTTAAAGTTGTTGCCATATATGTGTATGAATATATCATTAAGGTATGTAGTTCCCGGAGTGCTTGGGTGGCTCAGTCAGTTAAGCATCTTTCTTTGGCTCAGGTATGATCCCTGCCGTTCCCCCTGCTTGTACTCTCTCTCTCTCTGTCAAATAAATAAATAAAATCTTTTTTAAAAAGATACATAGTTCCTTTCATAGATTATATATGTAGATAATTCTTGATGAAGTCCCAATAGTTTATTTTTGCTTTTGTTTCCCTTGCTTCTGGAGATGTATCTAGTAAGAAGTTGCTGCAACCGAGGTCAAAGAGGTTGCTGCCTGTGTTCTCTTCTAGGATTTTGATGTTTCCTGCCTCAAATTTAGGTCTTTCATCCATTTTGAGTTTATTTTTCTGTATGGTATAAGAAAGTGGTCCAGTTTTATTCTTTTGTATATTTCTTCCCAGTTTTCCCAACACCATTTGTTGAAGAGACTGTCTTTTTTCCACTGGATATTCTTTCTGACTTTGCCAAAGATTAGTTGACTATATAGTTGTGGGTCCATTTCTGGGTTTTCTATTCTGTTCCACTGATCTATACATCTGTTTTTGCCAGTACCATACTGTCTTGATCATTAGAGCTTTGAATGTAGCTTGAAGTCCAGAATTGCAATGCTCCAGCTTTGCTCTTCTTTTTCAAGATTGCTGTAGATAATTCTATATTCATTCCTGGTGACTTGGTTCCTATGCTAAGCCTTCTGTTTTGAGAATATCCTTGATGCATGAAGCTGTAGTTCATCAGCATTTCCATGGAATGGCATCACATGAATATAAGAAAATGTCTTTATCCAATCTTCTGACTATGTGCATGGAACAAGACTCCTCTGAATATTACTCTAGATGTTTCCTGGTCACATGTGTAACATTTTCTCTAGGATGCATACCATTGAGAGAATTTGCTTATTCCTAAATTATGCCTGTGTTTATTTATATTAGTTTATCCTAAATTGTTTTCCAAATGGTTCTATAATTTAACTCCTACACTTGGCAGTGTGTAAGGGTTTTCATTCTAGCCAACACTATGGTCAAAGTTTTAAAATTTCTCCAATCTGGTGAGTTTGAAATTATATCTTATTTTTGATTTTGTATTTCCTTGATTAATAATGAGGATAAAAATATTCTCAAATGCCCATTAAATATTCTTGTTTCTTTCTCTCTGAATAGTCTGTTCATATGTTTTGCCCATTTTCCCACTGGGTTATTTGTAGTTTTATTATTAGGGGTCCATTTGATATTCTGTATATTAATCATTTGCCAATTATTGTGTTTTTTACCCTGTTCATCGTATATTTTTCCAACTTTTAAGCTTTTTATTTTATAAAATATGGGATATAAACTGAAACGGGTTAGTATAATATCAGTTATGTTTGTACTCATTACCCTGCTTCAAAAATATCAATTCATGGCCAATTTAATTTCATTTATAGCCACCACTCTCCCATCTTATGCTGAAACAAACATCATTAATAAATTATCAGTAAAAAGTCAATGTTTCTATTAAATATAGGAATTTTCCCTTTTAAACATAATCACAGCATCATTGTCACACCCAAAAATTTAACGTTGATTAGATATATCATCAAATATCAAATGGTCATATTTTCTGTATTGTGTTATATATTTCCAGTTTGTTTGAATCTGGTCCAAGTAAAGTACCTATATTGTGATTGATTGATATGCCTTTTAAAACGGTGTCCATACATCCCAAGAGAATAGTCTGAGACAGTTTTGGTTTTTATCATTTAGTTTGTTTCCTAGCACTATCCAAAGTGACAAAAAAGTTATTTTTGTATTATTATGAATTCAGAGGCTTAAACATATTTAATGTGTTTCAAAATATTACATTTATTATCCTTACTGATGATCAAACTATCCCGTGTTTGGTATATAGAAGTCTATTCTTTTGGCTTCTGGATCCTTTGATCCTCATAGTATTTGATAGCATAGCATCCACATTTCTTTGTATAAGGAGTTCCAAGTTCATCTGCCTTTTCTGCTCCAGACTTGAAGTCAGCCATTTCACCAAGAGGTTCTGGGCCCATTTAGTAAAAATGCTTTGTACAGACGACAATCTGGGTGCTAGAGAAATTCATTGCTCTTGGGTTTGTAATTTTTTCTGGGCATTCTTTATAAAAAACTAAAAAATATTTTATTAAAAAATACATATGAGCTTACACTGATAATTCAAGTTCAAATTAGAACTAAGGGTTTTCAGGGGCGCCTGGGTGGCTCAGTCATTCTGGGATCAAGCCCCGCATCGGGCTCCCTGCTCCGCTGGGAGCCTGCTTCTTCCTCTCCCACTCCCCCTGCTTGTGTTCCCTCTCTCGCTGGCTGTCTCTCTCTCTGTCAAATAAATAAATAAAATCTTTAAAAAAAAAAAAGAACTAAGGGTTTTCACTATGTTTTATCAATTTTATATATTTGTTTCTTTCTGATATTATACCATCCTTTCTGCTTTTGTTTCTATTTCAGATTTTGTATAATAAAATGTTTAAAAGTTGGAAAAAGATCATAAATGGTAAACAACAACAAGAAGTTGCAAACCAGGTGAAGGTATCTGTAGGACATATAATGGACCAAGAATTAATACTTCTCTCAATTTCCAAAATTCCTAATTCTCAAAGGCATGAACATCATTTCTCATTTGCATTATCTCACATGACAATCTTATCCATTTACAGTATGACCTTGGACTAATTAATTACTTCACGAAATCAGAAAGGCAAGGAAGAGATTTTCTACCTTTCTGGTTTCACTATGAGATTTCTAGAGGGGCTCTTACCTGTAGTCAGCCTATTCATGTGTGAGAAGCCCTGAGCCATGTCACCTTACTTTGGATTATTTCCCTGGGCTTCATGACTTGATCTTATATTTTGCAGAACCTGATAACTCATCTGTTTCCCTGCATTTCTTCCTTACGTCCGTACTCATTCTAAATATATGCCATCAACTTCAAATTAATTTGTAATACATATACAAAAAAACTTCACATATTTAATGTATACAGTGTGATGGGTCTGAACATATGCACATACCTGTGGAACCAGGATTAATTTGTGAGCAAAACACATGCAGTCACTGCCTGCATAAAGCTTACGGCCTAATAGGGGAGACAGACATTAATAAAATACTCCCACAAATAAATGTAAAAGATAAATATGGTGAATGCCATGAAGTACAGATGTAATATTTGAAGGACAGAATATGTCAAAGGTATCATAGGGATTTTGAGCGATGCCCTCTGAGGACTAGAGAGCGGGTAGAAGCACAGAATGCACATCCCAGAAAGCACGCAGCTCATGCAGACACAGGATCTACAGGTAGATGATTTGCAGAGAGAACCATAGCCATTTTTTAGGAATTAAAAGTAAGTCAGAGAGTACAGTAGATCTCTGCAGGTGAAAAGTACCTCAATTACTCACTGCAAAACCAGCCTTCCCCCTCGCTCACTCCACGTAATTCCGCAGAGTGGGCTCCACCAATGAATTCACGAGGAAGACCTCTAAAAAGGTCAAAGCCGGAAAGTTTATCTCGTCTACACTGACTGATGCATAGATAACCACGGGAACCATCATGAGCCTATCAGGGAAATGAACTTTGTGTTAGGTTCCAAAAATGACATTATTCTTTCTACCAGATGTGCATAGGAGTTGATCCTGCTGCCCGTGTCTGAAGCCAGATTCTAAAGCCAATACAGAGGCACCAAGACCTCCAAACCCACCAAGCCCGAGGCTGCAAAAACAGGAAACAAAAATTCTTCAAGTGGATTACTACGTGTAATGATAAAACGACCTACCTCTTGCCTCAGGTTTCCAGATCTGCGCCCTCTGGCTTTGAGGTAAGCAGCTCCATTTACTGAACATACAACACTGTGTGCAGCAGCGTCCCAAACCCACAAGGGTTTGCATGTTCACAAATGGTTGTGCAGGGAGATCTGTGGGCAGGGACGTCAAATCCATACTCAGATTAGGTCTACCCCAGCGAGTCAGGTATCACCTTCCTTCCCCACCCCCTGCCATGATAGAAGAGGTCCAATACAGTCAACCCGTCACCATGGAATATTTCCATCTCGAGGACTCAGCATCAGCCTCTACGGTTGGAAGGTTGGGTGCACAGCAGAGGTGGTAGCCAGATAGCCTTGGTGAGCGGAATGTCCCGGTGTTCACTCCGCGCAGAGCCGTCTCTGCCGCCGCGGCCATTTTGTGCGTGGTCACAGTGAATACGGAGGAAGCCGGGCAAGAAGCTGAATGGTATCCATGGGATCATGATGATGGAGAATCCCCTCTGCCGTGGCTGCCTCTGGTGGGCATTTGTGTGCTGATGACCATCTTCATCTCCTACCTACCCTGTGGGATTGATGCTCATACCACCCCCCAACCTCCACTGCTGAGACCTGCCGGTCACCAATTTTCCAAGACTGTTTCTTCCAAGGCCTTGATCAGCAAAGGCAAACTCTTAGCCACTGCGGACAAATCACTGTAGATCTATGCCTCAGGCCATCTTTTCTTCCCTACAGGGTGTCCAACCAGATGCACCCCGAGTTCTGTCTAGTAGGAATGTTTCTTTATACCACTCAAATCTCAGAGACCATCTCTGTGTGAAGTTGTAGAATTACAACTGACCACTGCCAGCTGGTGCTGACAAATCATGGAAATCTCTCTGTAAATCAGGCCCTGGCATGTTCCCTGTACTCTTGGCTGGTCGTAGGGAACCCCCGTGAGACTGTAGGTATGAACTGAGGGAGGGAAGGTAAAGCAGAGGAGAGAGAACCAAGATCGTCTGAGTTCCCAGTCCATGAACTTTACTTGTGTTTTCAGAACGGCTTTGGCCCAAACTTGCATATGCCGAAATCAACTTATATTTATTTGACATGCGTTTTTGTGGTTCAGTGGGTCACATTATACCCAATTCAGAAGAAGTTCAGTTCACTTGTTGTCCCATGACCAGGTGTCTAATCTCTTGCAGTGTTCACAGAAAGTGGGAGCAACTTTTAAAACAGAGAGTAGTGGACACAGAAAAGGAGAAAGGCACAATCTTACTCCTTATGGTCAGCATTGATTCCACTGTAGGTTTTCCCAGCAGAACCCTCCAGCCATCGGTCTGCCACAAGCACCTCTGATACAGTTAGTTTTGCTGGGGCTTTAGGACCAAGAACCAGAGCAACTCGTTCCTGTTGCAGAGACCTTTCTTGTTCTGAGTCCCATTCCAAACTGGGAGCCTTATGGATTACCTCGTAAATGGATCAGCACTGCATGTCCCAAAGTAAAATATGTTGCCTCCAAAATCCTGAGACACTCACCATTATGTCTCTTTCTTTGTTGTGGATAGTACAATATGCAGCAACTTTTCTTTCACTTTCCTGTGAATATCCCCATGTGCTCCAGAATTTTGGACTCAGGAACTCCAACTATTTGACAATGCTACTGAACTTTAATTTCTCTCCCACCTTCCGGCACACTTCATTGTCTTATTAGGACAGTTATCTAGAGTGCTTCCTAATGCCCAATCAGCAGATCCCATCAGCATGGCATCATGAACCAGCATGATGATCCAGTGCATATGAAGACGAACAAGCCCCCCCCCCAGACTTTATTATAATACAGAGGAGGGGGATGGGTATAGCACTAGGATGAGATAGTCAAGGTAATTTTGTCCTTGCCTCATAAATGCAGACTTTTCTTATTTTATTATCGGTGGGAATGGGAAATAAAGCACATGGCTGGATCCATCCCCCATGTGCCCCACACCACAGCTGCGTCCGCTCCACTGGCCGTCACCTGTGCTCGAGCCCCACCTAGGTGCTTAGAATCACAGTTACAAATCATCACCACGCGATTATATTTACAGTAACCTTTGGTCATTCTCCATCACCTGGGGTCAAGCCGTCGAGTAGTCCCTGATCGGCAGCATGGTGGCTCACAGGGCCACAGGGATCACTTACGTAGCTGCGAGGCTGGCTCGTGACACTTCCACAGTCAACCAGAAAGGATGCAACAAGCCCAAATGGGAGGTACGTGTTGTCAGGGCCCCATGCACTTGGTTCCGTAGGACGGCATGGAAACGGAGGGGCCACGTGTCAAATAGCACAGGTGGTGGTTTGCTCTGCCACCCGAGAGCCAGCTCTAAAGTCCAGCCAAGTCATTTTCAGGTTCACATGGAAGCAGGAGAGCTGTTTCTGACTAGAGTTTTTCTTCTTGTTGAAAAAATGTCCTTTAGAATTTTTAAATTTTCAACAAGGCTCTATGTAAGTACTAAGATTTCATATATTTGCAAATATTCTTGTGCCTTTTTTCCCCCCAATAGTTTTAATTGTATGTAGATTCTATTGGGAGCTACCAATTACTATGACCCCTCTGCATTTTGGGGACATTTACTCACTTTATTTTATTACTCATCTATTTTGCTGATGAGAGATCCACTGTCATTTTTACTGTTACTGATTTTTTGAGAAGTTGTCTCTTTCNNNTGTAGATATTTAAGATTTTTTTTCTTTATTCTTGATTTATCAGTAGCTTCTCTACTTGTATGCAGCCTCTACCTGAGGCCAAAAAAAAAAAAAAAAAATCTGTGCTGCATTCTGGTAAAGAAGCTCCCCAAATCCTATAATTTGTGGGATTTTGCAAAGGTCCCATTATGTGGGCACAATGGATTAAACCACTGGCCACTGGTGATGAGACTAGTTTAAACTTGATCTCAACTTTTGAAGAATTTTTCCTTTCAATGACCTTTTTATATTTCTAAGTGTTCCATTTTTTCGTATCTACTTGTATTTATTTCTGCTTGTTTTTTAAAGTTTTTGTTTAAATTCCTGTTAATGTACAGTGTAATATTAGTTTCAGATATAAAATGTAGCGATTCAGCAATTCTGTATATTACTTAGTGCTGATCAGAAGTGTCCTCTTAATCCCCGTCACCTGTTTCACCCATCCCCGCTCCCCTCTGGTGACTCTCAGTTTGTTCTCCGTAGTTAGGAGTCTGTTTCTTGGTTTGCTTCTCTCTCTATCGCTCTCTCTCTCTCTCTCTCTCTCTCTCTCTCTCTCGTTTATGGCAGCACTATCTACAACAGCCAAATGAAGGAAACAGCCCAGGTGTCCATTGACTGATGAATGGATAAAGATGTGGTACGTGTATTTACAATGGAATATTATGCTGCTTGTTTTTTGTTTTTTTTCTTTCCTGGGATAAAATATTTTTTTTTTAAAGATTTTATTTATTTATTTGACAGAGATAGAGACAGCCAGCGAGAGAGGGAACACAAGCAGGGGGAGTGGGAGAGGAAGAAGCAGGCTCATAACGGAGGAGCCTGATGTGGGGCTCGATCCCGTAACGCCGGAATCACGCCCTGAGCCGAAGGCAGACGCTTAACCGCTGTGCCACCCAGGCGCCCCTGGGATAAAATATTTTTTTAAAAAGTTTTATTGATGTATAACTGATACACTGTGAATGTATCTAAAGGATGCAGTTGGATGAGTTTTGACATATGTTTGCACCCACGACACCATCACCACAATTAAAACAATATATCATCACCTGCAAAAGTTTCCTGAATTGCCTCTTCCCTCCTGGTCCAACCCTATCCCCAGGCAGCCACCGATCTGTTTTCTTTCTTCTTTAAAGATTTTATTTATTTATTTGAAAGAGATGGAGATAGATGGAGGGATGGGAGGAGCAGAGGGAGAGAGAATCTTAGGCAGTCTCCATACTGACTGAGCCACCCAGGTACCCCTGATCTGTTTTCTATCATTTATGTTTGCACTTTGTAGAATTTTTATAGAAAGGGAAGCACACAGAATGTACTTTTTATCTGGCTTCCTTAATTGATTCATCCATGTTGTATCAACATTTCACTTTTTATTGCTGAGTATTCCATTGTATGAATATACCATAATTTGTTTAACCATTCATCTGTTAATGGACTTTTTAGTAGTTTCCAGCTTTTTGTTATTGCAAACAAAGCTACTGTGAACACTCATGCACAAGTTTTTGTGTGGACATATGCTTTTATTTCTCTTGGATAAATAGGTAGGTGTGAAATGCCTGGGTCATATGGTGGGTGTATATTTAAACTTTCTAAAAACTGCTAAACGTTTTCCCCCAAAATGGTTGTTCCATTTTGTACTTCTAGCATTTGTTCTTGATTCCTTTCTCCCCGTATTTGGGATTTCAATTTTTAAAAAATTGAGGTGAAATTCCCATAACATACAATTGTCTTAAAGTGTACAACGTGGTGTTTAGTGCATTCACAATGTTGTGCGACCACCACCTCTCCAGTTTCAAAACTTTTTCATCACCCCCAAATATCTCATACCCATTAAGTAATCACTTCCAGTTCCTCCCTACTCCCTGGCAACCAGTAATCTGCTTTCTGTTGCTTTGGATTTGGCTATTCTAGAAATTTCATATAAATGGGACTCACATCATATGTGACCCTTTGTGTCTGGCTTCTCTCACTTGGCATGTTGTTGAAGTTTATCCAACTTGTAGTATGTATCAGTACAGAATTCCTTCTGATGATTGAATATATTCCATGTATGTACATGTCACAGTTTGTTTATCCATTTATCCACTGATGGATATTTAGGTAGTTTCCACCTTTTGTTTACAGTAAAGAGCGCTGCTATGAACATTAATGAACAAGTGACTCAATAACCGTTTTCAAGTTGGGGGGAATATACCTCAGGAAATTGTGGGATAATATGCTCCTTCTGTGTTTAACTTCTTGAAGAAACTCCAAGGTTGCTATGTTTCCATATGCTTACCAACACTTATTTTCCTGTTTGTTTGTCTTAATAATAGCCATCCTAATGGGTGTGAGGTGCTTATCTCATTGTGGTTTTGATTTGCATTTCCCTAATGACCAATCATGTTGAGCACCTTTTCATGTTGGCCATTTGCATATCTTTAGAGAAATATCTATAGGGCCATTATTTTAGACAGCAGTAATCTGGCTATGAGCCTCCACTGGCTTGAGGCTTAAACATTCTTGCTTAGCATATGCTTTTTAACTTTCTATTATGGAAAATTTCAAACAGATATGAAATTAGAGTGATTCAATTAATAGTTATACCCCTTGTAGTATAAGCCCTGACAATGTTGGGTTTTCTTTCCTGCCTGGTTGAAGCTTTGATTGCCTAGGCATCCACTTCAAAGATGGCAATCTCGAATAAACACATTGCCAGCCACACCGTAAGCAGCCAGGCTGTACTCGCCCCTGCCCCAAGCTCCTTAGTTGTAGGGATCCTAGTTGGTTCCTATTAACTGACCACTTAGGCCACTTGCTTTTTCTCTTCCAGCACTTTAAATTCCCACTCTTACGATTTAAATACACCAATAAAATTTGAGCCCATGAAACCCTAGGCCCCACCCTCAACCCCAATAAAATCATAAACCCAGGCCTGCTCATTCACTCTCTCCCTTTCTTCTCCTCCCCAACTTCCCCCCAACCTCACCGTGTGGCACATGTAATTTCAGGTCCTGTAATAAACTTTCTTCTTCAGTTTCTTGATGGTGACTGCTGCAGGGGATCTTGTAAACATATAATTATATAAGAAGCATAAGGGCTGGTCCAGTCACAGTACTGATTGATAAGCTGCACACGGCACCAAACAGCTCTACTCTGTTTTCTTAATGCCTGATTTTGATGAACGATGTGCTCTTTTTCTCTCCTCTTTGGTGAATTAGAGGGAAAGTCTGTCTACTTACATCACACTAACAAGTGATTTCTACAAATGCTATTCTGGGCCTATAGCAGCAGATCTTGAAAGTTATGTGTGAAATTATCTGATGCATGTGATTTTTCTTTGGATCTTACAGGTGAATGAGAAGGCTTTTATGTTTATATAAGGGCTACTTTCTAATAGTTTGGGCTACTAAAATGTTATTATTTTAATAACATTTACGGGTCACCAAATTGTTAAGTTAAAATCTGTACGGTCATAGAACTTGATGAGAACAAAAATGAGAGCGGAACAATGTTCTGCTAAGAAGCCTGGCTGATACGCTGCACCAGCCTGCACTGCAAAATAACAAAACACAGACAGAAAACACTGTGTGTAGGTAGCTGGTGCAAATCACTGTCATTCTGAGTCGTGGCTTCCATCTTGCTCTCACTTGCTCTCACGGAAGCCGCCTCCATGTTATGAGCTGCCCTGAGCACAGGCCTATATTGACCGGGAACTGAGGGAGGACTCTGGCAAATAGGCCATGAGGAACTGAGGGCCTCAGCCCAACCACCCACAAGGGACTTTTGGCCAAAACCACCTGAGTCATTTTGGAAGGCCTGTCAAGCTTTGAGATGATCACAACCCTGGCTGACACCTCGATCACAGCCTCATGAGACCCTGAGCCACGGACCAAGGTAAGCTGTGCCCAGACCTCTGACCGGCACAAGCGGTGAGATAATAAATGTTTGGTTCAAGCTGCTAAGTTTGAAGGTAATTTTTTACATGGCAATAGATAACTAATACACCGGGACAAATGAGGTATTACTACATCCTGGCCTGAAATTTGTCCTGCAGTTGCCTTGGGCTAGTTACTCAACCTGTGAGGGATTGCAGTTCCTTATCTTCAAGATGGGAAGAGCCTTCCCCGCTTCACAAATTAACTGTGGTGGTATCTGTACGAAGGATCTGCTCATTGACAAAAACAACTGGCTTGCTAGGAATTCAACAGAAAATTTTAACAGACTCAAACTGGTTTACCAGTACCTTCAAGGAGGAATTGCAGGGAAATTTTCATATTTCTATGTCCTTATATCAAAAGTATTTATAATTAGTAAAATATTTATAATTAGTAAAATTATATGTATATAATTATATATAAATATGTAATATATAAATTATATATATATTAAAATTATATATATTAATTAATTAAGATAAAAATATATATTTATAATTAGTAAAAACAAGGACATATTTGACATCAGGTAAAAATCAAGTTTTCCTTTAATCGATTCTTTAATTCACACTGTTTCTTCTCTTGGCCGCTACTTTGGTAACAATTAGGTCCCCACCTCTCAAAAACACTGCATCTGAACAGGCTGACACAGAGCCAGTGTGAACACAGGCCCCAAACCAGGGCTTTTGGAATAACAAGAACAGCAAAACCAGCCTTTCTCTTCACTCAGAAAGGGATTTTGAATCAGAGGGTCTAAAGCTCCAGTTTCCAAACACAGAAAACCTGGAGCTCAACGTAAAAATGGAAACCAAAATGCATCAGAAATGAAACATAGTACCTCCTCATATACTCAAGGTCAAGATGGTTCTTGAGAAATAAGTATCTGATCGGCTGGCCTCTTGTGTTAGGAATGGCCCCATCCAGCATTTTTAAAGGAAGCTGTTTTTGTTTCTATTTCATTTCCCAAAGGGGTATAAAAATCTACTAAAAGGGATATAATCAATCAGAATAAATCAGCTCACTCACAAGACACTCCCAGATAATGATTTTTGGTTGCTGAGCACAGTCAGCACATTATTTCAAAGTGGCAAAATTCAGGGTAATCTGAGAAGAGAATTCAAAAGTGACAGCTACATTTGCTGATAGGTTTCTGTGAGACACACATTTTTTCCAGTGTATATGTCAAAGGACCAAGATCCCTGATCATCAAAATAAGTTATTTTGTACATTATAGTGCACAGAACACCAGAGGGAAAGACACTTTCTCAGAGAATGACCAAAAGGCATTTTGCAAAAGGTTCATATCACTCTGAAGCAGAAGGACTGGAGCCTAGTGCCTTGTGGCCTTCATTAGCTTGACCCCTCCTCTTCTTTGGTTGCAGCGGCCTCAGTGGCAGCTGTCTCTTCTAAACGTTCTGCTGGCTTCTTCTCTTCCTCTTCCTCCTCGTCCTCTTGGGGATAGAGGTCGGGATATTTCTGCATGCATTCCTGCATGGCCCGGAACTGGTCTACACAGTCTGACCCCTTGACATCCTCTGTGCTATAGTGGAAGCAGGAAAAGGCTGACTTGAACTGTTCCCCACAGGGGCCACTGGCCATTCCCCCAAGGCATGGGCAGTTCCAGTTAATGTCTCCATTTGGCAGGATCAATCCTAGAACAGGAAAATGGGCAAGCAAAATGTGAGACAGGCTCTTGAAGGTTTCTGAAAAAGCAAAACCAAGTCCAGTCCTCAAAAGATACTTGGGAGGTACAGAACAGTAGGCTCTGCTGCCTGGTAGGCCCTTGGCTGCGGACCTACCCCTCGATTTGGATTGGGTTCAAATGCCTGTGCAAGTAAATGCAGCCCCCCTTGCCTTGGCTGGAAAGAAGCCGCCAATGGCAACTTTCTCCATGCACTACCCTGACCTATAGTCTCAGCCGCCTTCCAGTGCGATGGCCGTGGCTGTGCTACAAGAGCTAACGCGGGAAACCGTTTAATCCAAAGAAGGAACCATCATTGGGTTGGTTAACAAGAAGCTTTTTCAAAGCCCCAACACTTTAAGAAGCTGAGGTATTGATCGCCTTTCTCTCTCTGCTCTGCTTCTGTTCAAATGATCAGGACCAGACCATCCCCTGCCTCCAAAAAAGGCACCTTGCCCCCTTAAGCCCCTCTGGCTCTGCAACTGCTCTCAGAAGCTCAGCTCAGTGTGAGGACTGGTAAAGAGGGGGCTGAGCCTTCTGCACTGGCGGGAAGATATCTAAGACATGTTGTATAAGGAAAAAGCCAGTGGCGTACAAGATGGTGCGGTTCTAGCCTTGTAACAGTGAAAAACCTAGAAGGACGTTACCCATGCTAACCCAACTGCTAAACAGCACCTGTGTTTCAGGGAGGGGTGCAACTACAGACTGACGGTTCAGCTGCAATATTCTACAGGCCCCTTACTTTTGAATTTTACACTTTTGAACCTTATTCACATCTAAATAGTATTTCCTGGTTTTCTAAAATGCTTTCAAGATGTTGGCTTCATTTCCAGCTTTGTAATAGACAGGGAAATAGGATTCATACAGAAGTTTCTTACATGAGTCTTCTACAAGACCGAGAGCACTCTGCAAGACTCTAGAATGCCCAGTGAAAGTACAGTTTTCCACTCTAACCAAGTACCCAGGCGTGGCACTCTCAGCGTCCAAAGTCCTAGGCCTAGGCTGAACCCCCCCTCTTCACTCTTGCTCAGGAAACTCCAATGATCAACAGATCTGCCGCTGCAATTCCTTACTTGTAAAATGGGCTAACAGTATAGACGTCAGTTCACACCCAGCAGGTAGTTCACCACTAGACCATCAACAGCTGCAGGGTACGCTCTCGAGTACCAGACTATCTGTGGGCAAACACATAGTCCTTTTGGCAAGCTTCTTCAGTACGTACTACAAATCCCAGTTTGCACAGATTTCTGTGATTCAGTGGGGTCTAAGTCAGGACTACAGCCAGGGTCCAAAGGATTCCTGGAGCCCAAGCTGTCTCCTCACCTCTCCCTCTCACCACCTCTCCCTCCGCAGGCCAGCATGGTGCTGGAAACGTACAGGTACACCTCAGATATACTGCAGGTTGGGTTCCAGACACCACAGTAACGCCAGTATCACGTAAAGCATGTCAAATTACTTTCCTGGTTTCCCGGTTCCTAGGAAGCTATGTTTGCACCACAGTGCATTCAGTGCACGATAGCATTACGTGTAAAAAACAACGTACATACATTCATTGAAAATACTGCTGCAGAACGCTAACCATCATCTGAGCTTTCAGCGAGTTGTAAATTTTTGCTGGTGGAGGTTCTTGCCTCGATGTGGATGGCTGCTGACTGATCAGGGTTGTGGTTGCGGCAATTGCTTAAAATAAGACAACGATGAAATTTGCTGCATTGACGGACTCTTCCTTTCACGAACAATTTCTCTTTAGCATGTAATACTGTTTGATAGTATTTTACCCCGAGCAGAACTTCTTTCAAATTGAAATCAGTCCTCTCAAACCTTGCCGCTGCTTTATGTCATATTCTAAGTCTTTTGTTGTCGTTTCAACAATCTTCACAGCATCTCCACCGGGTGTAGATTCCACCTCAAGGAACCACTTTCTTTGCTCATCAATCAGAAGCAACTTCTCGCCCAATAAAGTTTCTTTTTTTTTAAACTGAAGTATAATTAACATACAGTGCTGTATTAGTTTCAGGTGTACAACGTATAATTCTACACCGTTCTCAGTGCTCATCAAGGTAAGTGTACTCTTTTTTTTTTTAATCTTATTTATTTATTTGAGAGACAGCACAAGCCAGGGAAAGGGAGAAGCAGGCTCCCCCCGAGCAGGGAGCCTGACATGGGGCTCGAGCCCAGGACCCTGGGATCATGACCTGAGCTGAAAGCAGACGCTTAACCGACTGAGCCACCCAGGCGCCCCAAGATAAGTGTATTCTTAATCCCCTTCAGGTGTTTCACTCCGCCCCCAGCAACCATCAGTTAAAGCTTGATCAGGAGATCACAGCAGTTCGGTCACGTCTTCAGGCTCCACTTCTAATCCTAGTTCTCTTGCTATTTCCACCACATCTGCAGTTACTTCTGCCCCTGAAGTCTTGAACCCTCAAGGTCATCCACAAGGCTTGGAATCTGCTTCTTCCAAGTTCCTGTTCATGGTGATATTTTGACCTCTTCCCATGAATCACACATGCTCTTAATGGCATCTAGAATGGTAAACACTTTCCGGAAGGTTTTTACTTTACTTTGCCCAGATCCACCAGAGGAATCGCTATCTGTGACAGCTGCAGCCTTAGGAAATGTATTTCTTAAACGAAGGCTTGAAATCAAAGTGACTCCTTGATCCATGGAATGCAGATTGGATGTTGTGTTGGCAGGCATGAAAACAACAGTAATCTCATCGTGTATCTCCATCAGAGCTCTTGGGTGACCAGGTGCATTGTCAATGAGCAGTCCTATTTTAAAAGAATCTTCTTTTCTGAGCAGCGGGTCTCAACAGTGGACTTAAAATATTCAGTAAACTACACTGTAAGCAGCTGTGCTGTCCCCCAGGCTCTGCTGTTCCAGGCACAAAGCACAGGCACAGGAGATCCAGCACATTCTTCAGGGCCCGGGCATTTTCATCTAGTAAATGATGGCTTCCCCTTTAAGTCACCAGCTGCGTTAGGTCCTAACGAGACAGTCAGTCTGTCCTTTGAAACATTGAAGCCAGGCACTGACTTCTCTGTAGCTCTGAAAGTCCTGGATGGCATCTTCTTCCCCTAGAAGGCTGTTACATCTGCACTGAAAATCCCTTGTTTCATGCCGCCACCTTCACGAATGATCTCAGCGAGATCTCCTGGGTGACCCGCTGCGGCTTCGGTATCAGCGCTCGCTGCCTCACTTTGCGCTTTTATGTCACGGAGGCGACTTCTTGCCTTCACCCTCACGAACCACCTGTGCCAGCGTCACACTTCTCTTCTGCAGCTTGCTCACCTCTCTCCGCCTTCACAGAAGTGAAGAGAGTCGGGACCTTGCTCTCCTTTAGGCTCTGGCTAAGGGAATGTTGTGGCTGGTTCGATCTTCTCTCCAGAACACTACAGCCTTCTCCGTGTCAGCATTCAGGTCGTTACACTTTCTTACCACATGTGTTCACTGCAGTAGCTCTTTTCCTTTCCTTTGCATCCACAACTTGGCTAACTGTTCGGTGCAAGAGGCCTAGCTTTCACCCCATCTTGGCCCCTGAAAGGCCTTCCTCACTAAGCTCAGTGGCTTCTAACTTTTGATGTGACATGAGAGGCAGCACAACCTCCCCTTTCACTTGAACACTTAGAGGCCACTGTCGGGCTATCAACTGGCCTAATCTCAGTATTGTCGTGTCAGGGAATGGGGAGACCCGAGGTGAGGGAGAGAGACAAGGACGAGCCAGTCTGTGGAGCAGTCAGAACACACCCAACATTTACTGACTGAATTCCCCATCTCACATGGCTAACGGCACCCAAGACAGTTGCAATAGTAACACCAAAGATCACCAGTCACTGATCACCGTAACAAATTCAATAATACAAAAGGAGGAAATACTGCAAGAATTACCAAAATGTGACACAGAGACATGAAGAGAACAAATGCTATTGAAAAAACGGCACCAGCAGGCTTGCTTCAAGCAGGGTCGCCACAAACCTTCAATTTGTAAAAAGCGCAGTATCTGCAAAGCACGATAGAACGAGGCCTGTATACAAATGCTGCCCTCGGAAGGCTCGAGACCAGGCAGCCTGCACAGCCCATTTCCAAATGAAATCTTCATACAAACATTTTAAAATAACAGCCCAGGTTTACGGGAGTCTGTGCTCCCTTGTCGGGGAAGGCAGGCTACACTGCTCCCCCCAGAGGCGCTTACACAGACAGACATCGACATGCTAAAACTAAGCCCAGATGCAGCAGGTCTGGAACACACAACCAAAAGCCTGCGGTTCTAGTCCCTGCCACTAACTTCCTTGGCCAGTCCCCATCTCCTCCTGGGCTCTCAGTTTCCCCCCGGACCAGGTGATTTTTAAAAAGGCCCTCCTCCAGTCTTATTGAGAAAATTCCTTCTGCTACCCTTCTCATGGCTCTCTTAGCCGCTCCAAGTGCTACCTCAGCCACAGAGCTGGGGGCCTGGATGCAGGCGGCCGGCGTGAATCGGTGGCCTACCTAGTCTGCTGTGTGATTCTGCCACTGAGAGCTCAGAACCCAGGTCCCAGGGCTCTCTGTTGTATATGCTTCTCGGTAGAATCGTTCACTAGAAGGGGCTGCAAAGGCAAATACGTCTACAGTCCAAGCAGACCTATTATAGATGACAGAAGCAGGTAGGACAGAAAACAAGGGGGACGATAAGGCCTGGCAGGAACCGGAGGGGAACGCACGGGCTCAGCACAGACACAGTCGATTTTTAAAGCGCCATGAGGCAAACAGCACATGGCCCGATTTGTTCTGTAGGCCCCACAAAATGTGCTTAACTAATACGGACCTCGAGAGGCAGAGCGCTGGAATTGACAGGCGACTTACTTCTCTTTGCCAGAGTGCTGATTCAAGATTGCTCCCACAGCTGCCTTCTCGTAGAACACCTGTGCCTCCCACCATTCCCAGCGGGGCGCTCGACACGCACGCTCGGCTCGACTTTACTTGCCCCCCAGGAGCCGTAAGATGTCCTCCCTGAGAACACGCGCTTCGGTGAGCACCTGCAAAATTCTAACCGGGGGCCGACGCTCCACGGGCTGCGGCTGCAAGCTCTTTCGTTCACTTTACCACCAGTCAGCACTGGAAGGGTTGCTAATTATCATCACAGATGTCAGAAATGGCTTTAGATTGGTCGAGTACTGTTTACGATACGGACTGTTTATAAATCCTGCACGCACGCTGGTCAGCCTTACACGCCCGGGGAAGTTCCAGTGAGCCCAGCAGCCTAAAGCCTTTGGAATGGCATCCTAGGCCCCAAAGACCGCTGACCATTGATAAGTGGTATGCAACAGTTCTGACTAGGTGAGCTGGATCCTGCTGCTGGAAACGGTCCCTCCGTCTCGAGTGAGCTTTTTGTGCGGGGTCCTCGCCGGAACACTGACGAAGAGACCTCACAGAACAAGGTGTAGGACTCTCCCGTGCCTGCTTGCTAATGGTCTGTAGATGTGGCAGAATTCCGTCTGGTATCCTGACCGACCAGGAGGATCCCTGTCCCCTTAACCTGCCTGCCATGCTGGATCCATGACCACCCCCCAACCTCGGCCTAAAACTTCATCATCGGGAAGCATCCAACCAGCTTCAGTCCATGTAAAACCTCAGAAGAAAAAGAGGCAGAAGACTTCAGTTCAGGAGAAACTTAGGTTCTGGCCTAAAAGCCAGGGGGGTGCAACAGCAGGAGGGCTGGAAAGCACTTAGCCAGCCCCTCACACCTTTGAGAAAGCTAAGCTCACTGTCCTTGGAGACAGTGCGTGGCTGGGAAGGACACCTGAGAACCCCACCTTGGCCAGGACGAAATGGGAAAACAACGTGGACATTCTCCCCAGGAGGGTCTGTGGATCCCTGGGAGGCCCGCGGCACTTACCGTGCTCCTCGTACGGATCGTTGGGGTCATCAGCCACCAGCTCTGCATTGCTTGGAGTTTCATGGTCCTCTTTGGTCACAAATATGATTCGATCCTTCCCTAGTTTGGAGAATAGAGGATGAAACATTTCACTCAAGAGCAGCCAAACAGCCCCAACCCCAAAGCAGCCGCACAAACCAAGTTTTAAGACTGTCCTATGCAAAACCCCAAAGCAAGGTGACCATCAAACTGCCCTTCCTGGGCTGCATCACGGAGTCTGCGTGACGGTCGAGCAGCCACTTTGACTGAGTGCTTGCAACTGGAACAAAAACTCCACCAAGGTCAAGGGTAAGGAAGAAGATGCCTTACCCTCCAGGTAGGAGACAAGAGGTCTGATCCCATGAAATGCAGCTGTTTAGTCCCCAGATTTGCTGGTAACACAATGGTGCAACAACTTCTTTCTTCTTAATTCTTCTGCCCCCAAGAAAGGGGCAGTCCTGTCTCAGAACTCCCATGGCGCTCGGACTGTCCCCATTATGTCCCGTCAACCTATGAAGGCCTCATCAATCTGCCGCCGTCTCCCCTCCTCCCCAGGCCCGGCAAGGTGCTGCAAGCTGTCAGCCTTCAGACAACTCTAGTGGAATAACGAAGACTCACTAGGGCCTCAGAGTGCCTGCCTCTGGGTACCCCGCCCCCCTCCACTAGGGCTAGAGTGCATGTGGGCAGGGAAGGGGCGCAAGGGACAGGAAAAAGGCAGACAGGAAAAGACTTGCTTCTAGCCCTGTAAGGGTTTACCCATAGCATTAAGAATGCAGACAGGTCTGAGGAGACTGAGAACTTTGACAAGAGGAGACAGCAGTGATGTGGGTGCCCGGCCAGCAGCCCACCACAGCCCACTTGGCTGATGGAGCCACTGAAGTGTGTCTGAGAAGATGCCCTGTGCGAAAATATCCCGGTCACCTGCCTCTTAAAGGCTGGGGACATGGGTCGTCTGAGAGTGCCCACAATCAAGATTTCCTCTGGCCTCCTGGCCTCTAATCGTGGCCAGAAAGAAGGGGTCGTGATGGTGGGGAACACTGTGGCAGTTCCCCACGGCCCCTGAGTCCTGGGGCGACTTCCCAAAGTGTGGAATGACGGGGGAGGACACAAAGTGCCGACGTTATCAACTTCTGTGCCAATCTGCAGTTTGTTATTCTTTAGAACAATCACCCAACCTAAACATCATAGGCTGAGCAGCAGGGTCAGGACGGAGGCTCTGCAAGGACCAGCAGCATCAGGAAGCCAGCTCTTGAGGTGAATGTCGGTCAGGCCAGAGCCCCCGGCCCTATGTGCCTGGCTGCCAGAGGGTCCTGAGCCTCCAGACTGGTGGGGGCCAAATGCACGCTGTGTGGGAAGCTTCTCACGGGAGGCTGCGTAGCCACGGGAACGGGAATCAGGGTTGACAACCGGGGTGGGTGAGACCCGCGGCTTTTTATAAAACAGCAAACCAAGCCCAGAATGGTTACTCAAAGTCCACCGGCTGGAAATGGCGAGGCAGGCACCTCTGCTATCCGACACCCTCCCGGCTCTCTCCCCTACACCTTCCCGCTGCCCACACTAGCTCACCTTCCTAGCACCTGTGGCCCGCAGCTAACCACACAGCAGGTGTCTGTCTGATATTCCCGTTGTGGCTGCGAGCACTTTGTCTTCGGCAAGCCCCACGCTGCATGTCATCAGTTTCCCCTGCAGTCCCTGGAGAGCAGACTGAGGCCGGCCCCTCTCTGGGTCCTGTGTGTCAGCTAGCTCCTGCCATCCCATCACCACCCTGAGAGGAGCAGGAGGAGCCCCGTTCTACAGCGGTGGGCCTAGGGCTCCGGGAAGCGATGTACCTGAGCTCTCAGCGGGCTGGGATTTGACCCCAGCTCTGTGTCTCCAAAGGCCATGCTGTGGGGATCCTTTACCCAGACCCCCACTGCCCCACCCCCAAGACACACAAGCATAAAAACAGCAGCTAACACTGGGTACTTAGCATGACTCAGACGCGGTCCTGAGAGCTTTGTGTGCCTGGGGCAGGAATGTTTTGTACAATAAGCCCCAAGAAGCTGAGAACCAAGAGAATGTTTGCTGAGTGAATGAACAGGCGCTTTCTTCGAAGCTACTGGGTACCAACCTGGAGAAGGGCAAGGACAAACTCAACAACCCTACTGACTCCCCGTTCTCACCCAGGAGATGTGGGACAATGGGACCTCATCTGGAAGGGGATGGGAAGTGCCTGGCATTTAAGAAGACTCCTCCAGGTCCCATCCAAACTGGCCCTAGGACAGGGCCTTCATCAGTGGCCTGGGGGCAGAGGCTGGGCCTGTGGAAGTGTGGCTCTCTGGGAGCTGCTGGCATTTTCTCTGATTATTTCAGTTGGTTTCCCTTTATATTTAGGGAAGTTCAGTCACAGGCTTGTTAAGAGAAACCAAGGAAAAGGGTTTGGGCCCACACTGAGCTGGAGTATTTAGGGAAGAGGCTTAAAGTACGGGGGCTAAAAGCAGAGCAACAGCTCCAGAGAAGACAGTTCAGGGGACAGAGGGAAGGCACCCTTCTCATGCGTCCACAGGGTGTCCCACATGGGGTAACAAACAGTAAGGACAGCCGACCCTTGCACACTCAGGGACCGGACCTCCAGCCCACCCATGGTCCTGCCGTCCCGTGACCACCTCCTTCGTGCTTGTCAAACTAGCTCTCCTTCCATGCGCTGAACTGCAGTCCTGTCCCTGACCATGACCCCAGGTTGGGTTCCTCAATTCCTCTATCCGGCCAAGGCCACACAGCTGGTAAGTGTAAGAGAAGAAGCTAGGGCCCATCTGCCTGCTGTTGGCACCAAAGCACCATGCAGCCCCTCTGGGTCCTTGACTGAGGTTTGGTGCCCTCATTGGCACCCACGTTCTATCATTACATGAACAAAAACAGCTTCATCTGGACCATCCTTCGGATTCCAAGAGCCTTGAGAGCAAAGTCCTGGATCTCGCTGCTCCTTGCCTCTTCCACCAGTCTTTTACTCAGTGGATGTTTACTTACACATTTTAAATCGAAGTGAAGTTTATCGGTACCTTTAGTTGATTACGGTGGCTTCACCTAAGTCTTAGAGGCTTCACGGACAGAAATGAAGTGGGTGGGGGGGGAACAGTCTCGCTGAGCTGTCTCGCAAAGAAAGTAAGGACTCCGAGCCTCCCTGAGTGGCACTTTTCCTACCCTGGATGGGTGTCTTGGTCCGTTTAAGCAGCTATAACAAATACCACCACCAAGGGAGTTCATAAACAACAGAAAGTTATTGCTCAGTGCTAGAGGCTTCAAGTGTAAGATCAAGACCCCAGCACCGTCACCTTCTGGTGAGGGCCCCTTCCTGGGTCACAGCAGCTGCCTTCTCGTTACGTCCTCACAGGGTGAAAGGGGCTAGAGATCCCTCCGGAGCCTCTTTTATAAGGGCATTCATCCCATACGTGAAAGCTCCACCCTCATTCCCTAAGCACCTTCCAAAGGCCCCATCTACTAATACTATCACCCTTACAGGTTCAGATTTCAACCTATGAAATTGGGGGGGCACATTCACACCATAAAACTGGGGAAGAAGATCCCCTGGGTGATCTGACTGTGGTTTCTAAGCAGGGATGTGTATCTTTGCATCCCGAATCCAGGTATCCAGATGGAGGTCCTTTTGTTGCATGGACAAATAACAGTAAGGGCTAGAAACTATCTGTAGAAAGAACAGAAGCACAGCTCTGAGGCTGAGATAGAAGCCCAGCTGCGGGAGGTCTGGTTCAGTGGCATCGATATTACAGAGTTTAAGGCCTGGGGTTCAAATCTGAGCAGAAGCACGTAACAGCTATGATCTCAGGCAACTTCTTGTGGCCTCAGGAAACAGATCCCCCAGCAGCTCAGCCTCTCTTCCTCCCGTGGTCAGGCCAAGAATCACGAGACTTTGCTTAAACGAAAGAGGTGAAATGAGTTTTTGCTCTCACCTGAAATCCCGCTTGAAAGACAGTAATTTTTTAAGTGGCATTAAATGACAAGGACAAAAGGTCCAAGAAAAGAAACAATGACAAGCTAGAGAGGTCAGTCAAGTTTGGGAAGTGGGCAAGCTGAGATCAGAGTGCTTTCTGACTTAACAGAAAGCTGAACCCAAAGTCACAACGAGGGGAAGTCAGCTAGAAGAAAATCCATCCTCACCCCAGGACCCTGGTAAAGGTCAGGAATCAGGGGCCCTAGGGTTCTGAAAGCAGGACTTAAGGGTGAAGCTGAGAACAGAAAGCCTGATTGAATAGGTGGATACTGAGACACCCCAATTCAGTATTTTTACTCTCTGTACAGCGATCCTTGACTGCTTTCTCTCAACCTCCATCATCAAATCTGGTTGGCTCTACCTTCAAATACAGCCAGAAAGATCTGCATCTCTCAGCGCCAAGACCCCATCTCCCACCGCTCACTCCTTCCATTCCCACACCTTGTTGCCTTTACTAGACACACTGGGGACACACCTACCTCTAGGCCTGGGCCCAGGCTGTCCTCACTTCTGGGACACCCTCCAGATACGCCCACAGCCACCCTCTCCCTGCCTTCATACGTCCTGCTCAGATGCCGCCTTCTCCGACCACTCCCCGTCTCCCTTGGCCCGCCTTTTCTCTGAAGCACTTTTCTTCACCTAACATGGGATTATATATGTGCTTACCCCGTTTCCCCCACTGAAATATCAGCTCTTCTGGGGCAAGGATTTGTCTATTCCGCTCATTGCAGTATCCCCAGAGCCTAGAACAGTGTCCAGAACATGGTGGGTAATCAATATTTGTTGAACAAATGAAAGGAGAAACCAAACTGAAGACCTCAGCAGAGAGCAGGCAGACAGAATGGTTCTTACCATTAAGTAGATTACAACAAAACAAAACAAAACAACCTTGGATGGGTGGTCTCATTTCCCCCAGAAAGGGGAATAGGAACACGCACGAGATCCTTACATGTCAAAATCTTCAGCTGATCCACCCCAGGTGGAGCGCCCATCTCTTCCCCAACGCCATGAAGCAGATGATGTCACCTGCGCTCACGAGCACCTGCTCAGGGGCTGGTACACCACAGGTGCTCAATAAATGTTTGTTGAGGAACTGAAGAAGGCAGACAGCAACAGAAAAGACGATACTAAAGAAGGGATCGATGTGGCACTGATACAGAAAAGTGTGGATGGTCTAAGGCCAGGGAGAGAGGCTGAGTCCATGCTGTGGAACACCCTGGATGCCAAAACTTTTCACCTGAAAGCTGGGTGGTGAGGGGGCCCCTGAAGTAAATTTGCTAGGCAAGGGACTCACTCATAACTGAGAATGATGGGAAGAGCTGGTGGACAGATGTACCAGGCAAAGGAACAACCAAGACGCCCGTGGAGCTCAGCAGTGAAGGGGTAGCTAGAAATTGGGCTGGAGCCAGATCACACAAGGGCTTGCGATTCTCATCCCCAAACTAAGAGAGAGATCTCTGACCCAGGAAAAGATAAAGATCCATGTTTTGGGTGGCAGACGGAAACCGCCTTTCCTTCCCAAAGAACCTGTGACTCCTAGATCCTCATGGGCAAGGAGAGGGCTTATTCATCTGGCACAGCCTCATTATACCTAAAAAGCTCGAATTATTTGCTAAATGAAGTAAATTAGAAACCCAGAGAAAGAAAATTAAAAACAAGAGACCTACTAACAAAGTGGTGAGGGCAGAGGACTTTTGTTCATGGCACAATTATTCATCAATAAAAAATAGTACTCAGGAGAGACATCAGTTGAGTATTACAACCTTATGACCCAGGAAAGGAGTGGTTCTAGAAGCAGAATGAGGTACTGGGGAAAAGCCTTGACATTTTAGATTGAGCTGCTCTCCTAAGTGGATGTATGACCTTGGGTAGGTCATCCCCTTCTCTGGTCTTCAGATTCTCTGAATTAAACTGAGGAAACCAGACTGACTATTCACCAAAGGATTTCTGGGTGAGTTCCAACTCTCTTTGTAGCTTTACACTCTCATGTGTCCACCATAATTGCCAAGAGAAGTTGCCTGTGAGTATCTGCTGAATGAATGAAGACCAACTTTTCATTTTACAAGATTGGAAACTGGGGCCTGGAAGGGTCAGGTGGCAGCTCAGAGACAAAAAGCCAGTTAGTGAGTGTGTGGGGAGGCCCTGGGACTCCAGCCAAGAGACTCCTGAGTTCTTCAGGAGAGGTAAGAACAGAATGAAGCAAAGAGGAGATAGGTGGAGGAGGTGGGCACTTTGTGGGAAAGGTGGGGGCGGGGGGGTTCCCAGCAGAGAGCTCCCCGGAATCCAGCGGGCACCAGACTGAATGATGCAGTCTCTGTGATCAGACTGCTGAAGCTCGAACCCCAGCTCCAGGACATCCTGGGTCAAGTGCCTGAGGCCAAGTCACCTCTGTGTCTTAGGGTCCACTCTAGTAAAAGGCAGATAATAGAGCCTCACTTATGATTATAAACATCGCTGCGAGATCAATGAGAAAAGCCATATAAAGACTCTTGAACAGTGCCTGGCACGTAGTAGGGGCCCAATAAATGTCCACGTGGGTGGCATTTTCACCTCTCCAGCACAGCCCCTAACCCGAGGGGCAACTTTTCGGGGCAGTTAAAAGGCGCGTACAAATGGAAACGCGTGGTGTAGGGTAAGAGCGATAGTAAAAACAATAAATTACCAATTACGAGCCAGAGGAAGCGTGCTCAGCACTTCCCGTGCCCCCTTGCCCTAGTTTATGAAATCTCCCACGTGCGGGTTGTTCTGAGGTACGGGTTCGAGTCTCCCAGTGACCTTGGACCAGCCTCGTTCCTCCCGGTCTCGGTTTTCTCATCTGCAAAACGGAGGTGGCGACCCCACCGCCCAGCCCTCCCAAGGCTCCCGAATAGGGTACCCCGGGCCGTCCCTCGAGCCGCCCGCGCCTGCAGTGGGGTCGCGGGGCGCCGGGGCCTGCGTGGCTGCGGGGGTGGCAAAACCGCTTGTCCCCTGCAGGCCCTCGTAGGCCGGTCTCCATGGTAGCCCGCCCTCCCTACCTTCCTGCCGGCAGTAGGCCATGGCTGCAGCTCCGGCACTCAGACCTCGCGGCGATAGCGGTGGTGGCGGCACAGGCGGCGGCGGGCTCACGCTGTGACCTCTTCTCAAGCAGGGCGGGCGGCTCCGAGGCCCATGCGGACCCGCCCCCTCCAGGCCTGCCCGCCGCGCGCCTGCCTCTGCGCCCTCCCAGCCCCAGCCTGGCTCCAGTCAGCCGGGAACTACATTTCCCAGAAAGCCGCGCGCTGCTCTGTGACTCCTCGAGGCAGGAGGAACTACATATCCCGGAATGACTTGCAGTGCGCAGGCGCATCAGTGAGGTACAGGGCGTGTTGCAACTTAGTGGCTAAAGCGCCTGATCCCGGACTACATTTTCCAGGAGGCCGTGCGGCGCGCATGGGCAGAAAAGCTGTGGCTCACGGGGCGGCAACTTTTGCACGTCCTCCCTGATTCTAGGGTTCACGCAGATTTTCGCAGCTCTACGGTGGGCGAGAGACCTCTGGGCTCTGCGCTCAGGCCGTCAACCCCTTCCGTAGCTGAGCAGAGCTAGGGTGAGCGCCCAGCCGGGTCCCACCATGGCCGCGAACGTAAGTGTCTCCTGGTTTGCCGGACCCCACCCATACGTCCCTTTCTCCCCGAAGGGGCCGCCTGGGTCCATCCTGCCTGCCTGGCCCTCGTCGGTGCGGCCAGCCCCATCTACCTCTGCAGGCCCTTGTTCCGGCTTTCCGGCAGCTAACCCGTCCGAACTTCACCTCTCTTGGTCTGTCCGGACCTCCTCGTCCGGCCGCACGTTTGCGGGGAGGGAGACTCAGGAGCTGTTCCCGGCATTGGGATCTCTTTGTGCTAGGAGCCTTCCCGCAGCCCCTCCTTTCATCCTCAGTTCCCGCCTGGGCCCTTGGGCTTCTCATTGACGGGCTCTGAGAGCTGGACGCGACCTCCGAGGGGTCCGCGGGAAGGGCGGGGAAGCCGATGCCGCTCAGGTGGAGCTGTCCATCAACTGACAGACTGGATTGTGCGGGCGGGCTGGGAGCTCCCCACCCTAGGGAAGCGTGTAAACCGAGGCTGTGATGCTGCAAAGGGGTGCGGGCGAGATTGGGAGCGGAGGAGTTAGAATGACTGTGAGAGGGAGTATTTGCCTACTGCCCGGCGCATTGTCTTCCTAGGTGTGTTTGGTTAGAGAGGCCGTGGCTGAAGTTGGTTCCCTTCAAAAGCCTGCTGGCCGTTTCTCCCTGCAGCCAGCCTCTCTCGGGAACCTTTCGATTTAAGCCCAACATTCATTCAACAAACCGAGCAGCACCTCCCACCAGGGTGCTGGGTGTGGGAGAGTCTGGTGACTCACCACTCCCCTCTGTGAAAGTGCTTCTGGAGCCAGCCCTGGTGCCCTGCCAGCCCCAGGACACTCCCTCCCTCCTGCTTTGCTGGAGTGTCCTAGCCACCCTCCCCTGGCCTGTTACACCCTTCTTCCAGCCTCTCCTCTGTCCCCAAGAGCCCTCTCTGCCCCCCCCCACACACCCCTGGAGAGGAGGGTTTATATCACTGACAGGCCTAGTGTGCTCCGCCTCAATTGGAGTTGTCTGGGAGACCTAGAAACTGTGAATGCTGCATCGAAAAGTCTCAGAGGCGGTTCAGACCCAGGGTCGGCTAGGGGAGAGGACAGTCAGGAGACCAGCCTACCCTCAGAGGTAGACTCGTGTCTGCCCCATACCATATTTTACAGATGGAGAAATTCCCCAGTAGGCGAAGGCACTCACAGCCAGCTTGGCCAGCTACTTCATGGGAAGATGCTGAAGACAGCAGGCTTTGGAGTCAGGCAGACCTGGGGGCAAACCCAGTTTCCTCCTCTCAGAAGCTGTGTGGCCTTAATCACTCTGGGTTTGTGTTTTGTCATGGGATCTGTTAGTGTGAAGTTGAAGGGAGTCAGCCTGTGCTTAGCACAGGGCCTGGTGCATAGACGGTGCTGGATACCTGAAAAAAAAAATCGATGTTCGCAGTCTGACCCAGATGGCCCCGGTGGGCAGAGACTGTCTTGGGGTATATTGGCACCTGACCTTTGCCAAGGAATGTGTATGCCTGTGGGTGTCTTCTGCAGCCCAATCTTTGCTGAGTCATCCAGGAGCTGTGTGCACGTTTACAGGGGCCACAGGGCCCGGTGAGGAAGAAGGATCTGAAGATAGTGGGGTGGAGCAGGGAGGTGGCCGAATTTCTTAACTGGTGTGACAACAAAACTGCCCTGCGACCTGGGTACTGTGAACCATCTCCATTTTATAAATGAGTCAACTGGATCAGAGAGGTGGAGCAACTAATGCAGGGTTACACAGCAAGTAATTTTCAGGGCCTATGTGTCAACCCGTATTCCATCACTCATTGCTCTTTGCTCCTGAGCCTAGAAAAGCTGATAATATTCCCACCCTTAGCACCTGTACCTTATGTCCTGTGTCCTAGGTACTGAGCTGTCTGATGATTAAGTCCTTTGGTTCTCACCACAACCCTATACACTGGATTTTTATCCCCATTTTACTGATGGAGGAAATGGAGGGCGTAAAGGGGTTAACTGCTCACCCAAGGTCCCATAGCCTGAATTGAAGCCCACTCCTTCTGGCTCTGGAATTTGGCCCTTGACGATGATAGTCAGTCAGCAGCAGACACACACTTCAAACCATGCTTCTGTTATTGGCTGGATGAAACCTGACCCTCTGACGCTGGAGCTTGAGGCCTCCCATGAACCTGCTGGATGTGTCTAGCTGCCCTCATCTCCCTCCACCCCGTGCCTCCCTAGACCCAGCCAGAGCAGATAGGCAGCTCTGCTCCCAGAACCACTTCCTACTCGCTCCCCATTGCTCAGACAGGTCCCCCTGCTAGGGATGCCCGTACTCCAGAGTCTGCCTCAGATCCCAATCAAATGCCGCCTCCTCTGGGGAGCCTGCTGTGACCCCCCCCCCACCCCTGCTGGAAGGGGTCCCTCGTTTGGCACCGGATCTGCTCCTCACCAAGCACTCAGCATGGCCTAGTTCTGTTTGTGCCTGCGGCTCAATAGCCTACAGCCTATCATCCCCTTCCCTCACCCCTGCAAGACCCAGCATGGCCCTTGGGAGGCCGAGCCACCGTTTGTTGAATTGAATTAATAATATATGTCTAATAACCTCTTTGTAAAACAGTTTGGCAGTTTCTAAAAAACACACATCAGCCCTGTGATCCAGCAGTTTCACTCCTACGTGGGTATTCATTACCCAATACCCAAGGTAAATGAAAGCACAGGTCTTCATAAAGACTTGTACAGGAATGTTCGTAGAAGCATTGTTTATAAGAGCTAAAAACTGGAAGCAACCAAAATACCCATCCACTGGTGACAGAGTCAACAAACGTGTACTCCTAGATGGAGTGCTGCTCGGCCATGTAAAGGAACGGGCTGCCACCACACACCACAGTGTAGGTGACCCTCCTCAGAATCTGGACGGAAAAGACTTTGTGCCGTATGATGGCCCCGTTGGTATCGGGTTCCGTAATCTATAATGATACAAGTTCAAATAGTTGTTACCACTGGGGGGTGGGGAGCTGGGAGTATTGGCAGGAAAGAGGCACAAGGTAATGTTCTGTGATGATAGAAACGTTCCGTATCTTGATTTGGACGTCAGTCAAATGGGGTAAGCATTTGTCAAAGCCCATCAAACCGTATGCTTTGCATTTTTACTGTGTGTAATTGAAACTCAATGAAGACAGTATGTGCAAATAGCAAAAATTCAATTTACTTCTTAAAAAACGGATTTTCATTTTGATTTTTTTAAATATTTTTTTCCTCAGTATTCCAGTACAACTAACAGGAGAGAACATGTCAAAACGACAACCAACCCCCAGCCAGGCTTCTTGGAACGGCTTAGCGAGACCTCGGGTGGGATGTTTGTGGGTCTCATGACCTTCCTGCTCTCCTTCTACTTAATTTTCACCAACGAGGTAAAATGTCTGGCATCCCTTTGTGCAGAGTGAGGGTCCCTGCGGTATTAGCAAAGGCTATAAATCCAGAGGCCGGATGTGGTAACAGGGCCTAGATTTTACAATAGGTGGGGTGAGGGCGAGGGTGATGGTGCTGAATGAGTCAGAATTCTTTGCCTTGTGACCTATCTCATAACTGACCTAAGTAGGAAGACGAATGGATTGGTTCACATGCCTGAAATCCTGCGGTAGCAACAGCTTCAGGCATGGCTAGATCCAGGTGTTCATGTTGGGTCACTAGGAATCTCCATTTTTCCATCTGCTGCCTCTTTTTCTCTCTTATGGATTTTTCTTTGACAAGCTCTTCCTTTGTGGTGGTTAAGGTGGCCCAGCAACTCCAGGGTCACATCCAAACAGCTTAGCAGCCGCATCTCTTCCAAAACCAATTTAGCAACAGTTGCAGAGAGATGTCTCAGTGTCCCAGCTTGTCTTAGTCCTCTCTCTGAATTAATCCCCGTGGACAGTGGACCCATGTTCCGATTGGCTAGGCCTGGGTCACATGTTTTGGGCAGCAGTACGGACGGGCCCATATAAACTACAAGGACTGAGGGGGTGAAGGGAGAAGGCAGAGGAAGATGGGGGAAGGGGCACACAGCAGACAAAAGCACCAGCTGTTCCCAGCATGAGGTAGTGCTGAGAATTAGGGGAGTGGGGTGTGCAGCAGGAAGAGGGCTGCCTGGCAAAGCAGGAGTCTTTGGCTCTAGTTCCACCTGTGCCACTTGCAAGGCCTCGGTTTTCCACCTGTAAGATGGGGAGATGAGTCTCCATGCTTCCCGAGGCTCCATCCTGCCGTGATACACCGCAGGAAGCACAACCGTGGTGAACCACACCTGAGTTGAAATCCTCCCTTTTGCTCACAGGGCCGCGCATTGAAGACAGCAACCTCCCTGGCCGAGGGGCTGTCACTTGTAGTGTCCCCTGAGAGCATCCACAGCGTGGCCCCGGAGAACGAGGGGAGGCTGGTGCACATCATTGGGGCCCTGCGGACGTCCAAGGTAGGTTTGGGGAGGGTCGCTGACCCCACCAGACGCTCAGGCACGTCGCTGGATGTTGTCTGGTTGAGGATTTTGAGCACAGGGGCTCTGGGGATGGATGCATGGGTGTGACTCCCAGCTGCCCCACTCAGCAGCTGTGTGGACCGATCACTCTCGAGTCTCAGCGTCTTCATCTGTAAAAGGCAGAGAACACCTGTAACAACCTGGGGGGCCAGCTTTGAAGAGTCATTAGATAGCTAAGCTCTTGGCTCGGTGCTTGGCACACGGCCGGAGGCTCGCAAGGAGGAGCTTTGACAGTTATGCTCAGCACGCGTGGCTCGTGCGGGGCTGGAAAGTACTCTGGTTATCGGACCTCTTCTGTTTGAACCTTAAATATGCTGTTGTCGGGCCGTGCCGCCCAAGCCGGGACCGTGAGACTCTCGGTCCCCAGGCAGTGGGTGTGAAGGACTTAGGACAGGCAGCTTCCCCCAACTCTCCCGCCCGAAGCAGCCCTGTAGTCTCCATCCTGTCCCTGTCCTCTGTACCTGTCTCTTGTCCAGCCCCGCTTCCTCCGGCCTCATGTGAGTCTTGTCCTGTAGTCCCTTTTTTTGACTTGTGTGATTCTTTTCGAAGCTCTTGTCTGATCCAAACTACGGGGTCCACCTTCCGGCTGTGAAGCTGCGGCGGCACGTGGAGATGTACCAGTGGGTGGAAACCGAGGAGTCCAGGTGAGGCGCCGGGGACCGAAGCCTCGAGCAGGGGTAACGGAGATACAGATGTTAGGATGTGATGCACATGGCTTTTGATTTTGACACTTCTGAAATTTAAAGTATTAAATCTTCCTGTTCAAGAAATGTCAGATTATCCCGAAATTCCTCATCAGTGATCATTTGTTCGAAGGTGGCAGAAATCTAACGAGAGTGGCTCCAAGGAGGAGGGAGGATGAATTAGCCCCCTTGTGCAGGACGTCATGCGGGGATGCCCAGGCCCGAGACATGCCTGGATTCAGGCCGCAGACAGTGCTTTCCTATGTGTGGCCTCTCCCAGGCCAGAGCAGAGGTGGCCCCAGCTTGTGTCCTGTCCATTCTAGCACAAGTCTGAGGGCAGGTGTCCTTAGGCAGGTGGGGGTCACTAAGCGGCATGGATTGCGAGTGAGGGGTGGGGAGGTGGCTAGGGGAGCCAGGGCAGCTGGAGGGGGGCCTCCGTGGGGCCGTCCTGGAGCACAGGGTACAGCCACGTCTCTGAGCCCCGAGAGCAGGGCTGCAGCCCTTGGTGTGGGCCGAGTGGAGGCACATTTCAGCTCAGGATGAGAAAGCTCTTTCCTCCAGTGTGGGCCTTTGAGGGGTGGAGTTGGGGATTTTGACCTGGTCGCCCCAAGGTACTTCCAGCTGCAGATGCTTAGAGATGGGAAAGCCTCCGGGGTGGCAGGCTGACTGTGGGGCTGCCTGTGCTTTCCCCACAGGGAGTACACCGAAGATGGGCAGGTGAAGACAGAGACAAGGTACTCCTACAGTGAGTACGGGGCCCGCCCCATCCCGCACACTTGTGGTCTCTGCCCTTAGCGGAGGCTGACGGCAGCGGGGGAAGGCGTGGAACGAGGCATCGGGAACCCTGGGTGCCAGTCCTCGGAGTCCTGCTCTTCCATCCATCCAGCGAGGCTCCAGGAGCCATCCCTTCGGCCCTGGAGTGGCCACGGGCTTGGATAAAAGGACACTGAGCCAGTGGGCCTCAGACACGTGGCCACTCTTACCATAGTTTCTGAGTTGTTCCCTCTCCCTGTGACAGACACCGAATGGAGGTCAGAAATTGTCAACAGCAGAAATTTCGACCGAGAGATTGGCCACAAGAACCCCAG
This sequence comes from Ursus maritimus, assembly GCF_017311325.1. Lineage (NCBI taxonomy): Eukaryota > Metazoa > Chordata > Mammalia > Carnivora > Ursidae > Ursus > Ursus maritimus. Next base: position 4,297,204 of record NW_024423786.1, read on the forward strand.
GTGAGAGCCGGGTGCCCAGGCCTGAGCGCGGTCTTGCCTGCCACTCGCAGGTCCCAGCCTCAGCTTCCTCATCTGAGCGGTGGGATTGAGTTCCTTCTGCCTCATGAGCTGATGAAAGTCTGGGACATAGTTCTGAGGCCAGCTGCTGTGCTGGGCACCAGGAACACGGAGGCAAGACCTGACTTCCTGAGGCTCCCCTCAAACAAGTCAGAATGTGAGGCCTGGACTGAGCGCCTGGAGGGACTTGCACGTCCAGCGCTGGGGAAGCGTTTTGTTAATAGCCGTGGGGGTGGGAAGACAATCAGAAAGGGCTTTCAGAAGGCAGTGGCATTTGATGTGGGCCTTTGTAGGATTTTGGCCAAGGGCAGTTAGCTCAGAGATACGGGGTGGTGAAATGGGCTTAGTGCTGGAGCGTGGCTGGAGCTGTGGGCGGGACTGTGCCAGGAGGGGCTTTGGGTGTGCACAGGGGGCTCGGGAGCTCCCTGGGACTGGGAAGGCTCAGAGAGGGTGTGAAGTCCACAGAAGGTCCATCTGACAACCGGTGGCTGGGGTGGGACAGGCCGGTAGGGCTCTAGGCAAGGAGGTATGAAGCTCTGGGGGATACGAGACACCTCCACTCAGGTGAGGGGGACAGGAGCATCCCAGGGGGGAGGTCTGGTGAAGACAAGATGTCCACAGTGCCTGGGCTGGTCTGGACTCGCAGGAGACCCCTGGGCGGGACCCCTGCCCGGCATAACCCAAAGAGAGCAGAGAGCTCCTGGCTGGCGCCCTGCCCCGCCAATAGCTCCTTCTCTCTCCCACAGCGCGATGGCAGTGGAGTCGTTCACGGCAACAGCCCCCTTCGTCCAGATTGGCCGATTCTTCCTCTCGGCAGGTGAGTCTCTGCCCCTTCGGATGAGCCAGCGGCACCCAGAGGCCCCGTGCTTCTACTTGGCCACCTCCCAGGAGCTGGGGTCCCTGCTGCGCTGGGTGTGGGATCAGCCTGCACGGTCCTGGCGTCGTACGTTGGGCCGGGGGCCAGAGGGAAGACAGGTCCCCAGGAGGTGGGGGACTTGTGTAGGACAGCCCCACCCCAGCCAGGCTGCTCTGAAACATGGTCTCTTTCAGAGAATAACTACCAGGCCCTGCTGGTGCCTGATCTGACCAGACAGAGCTGAGAGCCCCGCCTTAAGCAGCCCCAGAGCCAGTGGTAGAGACAAGGCTGCCCCCCAAAGGGTCCCCCTCTGAGCCCCACCCAGCACCTAGCAGTTCATTGCAGGTGTCCCTCCCCACCCAAGTGACTCCAAAGAGAGGCTTTCCAGGGACAAGGTGGTGCCACTGGCCACAGTAAGTCCTGGGGTGGGAGAGCAAACACACAGGCCCCAGGTAGCCAGGGTGAGGGAGGAGGGGTGGAGGCCCAGCGCTCCACCAGGATGCTCCAGGGCCTGGCTTGTCTGCCACCTGCCCTGTCGCTCAGCTGGTGGCTGCTGTGCCAGGCAGCTGCGGCCTCAAGGAACCGCATGCAGCCGGGGAGCCAGGTGCAGACCAGTGACTGCATCCGAGGCAGAAAGGGTGCAGGGCTCAGGCTGTTCCCAGAGCTCAATGGCTCCCGCTGGTCCAGACGGCAGGCAGGGAGGCTTCCTGGAGGAGGCGGAGACGGAAGGGGGCTGGCGGTATGGAAGGAGGGTTTGGAAAGGGCGCTCCTGGTGGGAAGGAAGTCAGCCGAGGGGTGTGCAGATCGGGGGCGGGGCTGGAGGGTTTGTTCGCACACCACTCTTGGAACCACTGCACGCTTCTCAGGCCTCATCGACAAAGTTGACAACTTCAAACCACTGAGCCTGTCCAAGCTGGAGGACCCGCACGTGGACATCGTTCGCCGGGGAGACTACTTCTACCACAGCGAAAACCCCAAGTATCCGGAGGTGCGCAGGGGCTTGGGCCGTTCACGTAGCAGAGATCAGGGCCCTGGGAGTGCTGCCCCTTGGACAACACACAGGAGGCACCTTCCTGCTTGGGATACCGATTTGGTTCAGTTGAATCCGCTTGGCGGAATGAGATTGGAGGGGAGAAGCCTCGAGGTGATGGGACCACCTGGGCAACAGTGTGGAGGCCGGAAGAGCATGTGAGCTTTGGGGTTCGAGGGTGGCTGCTCCCGGCCTCACTCAGCCCACTTCTCTTCCACCCCCAGGTCGGAGACCTGCGTGTGTCCTTTTCCTACGCTGGGCTGAGCGGCGATGACCCTGACCTGGGCCCAGCTCACGTGGTAACTGGCTTCCCCAGGGCACAGCCAGGCAGGGCCTCCTAGCCTTCCCCTGTGTGCAGTGCCCCGAGCGCTCGGGACCCTTCCCCTAGGCCATGCGGGCGTGCGCTCCCCTCCGCAAGGGGGCGGGCGTGCTTCTGAGCGGCTTCAGAGCCCTGTGTGCTCCGCACTGTCCGTGGCATCCGTGGCCCCCACGTTACGGGGCCTGTCCCCTGCTGCTTTCCAGGGCGGGACCTCCTAATGATGCCTGTGAGAGTTCTGCCAATCGCATGCAGCCTTTCTTCCCCCGGCCCCTAGTTTTTGCTCTGTAACTCCTGGTCTCAGGTGCCTGACCCTGTCACCTGCAGTCCCAGCCCTGGCCCCCGCCCCACCCTGATGCAGGCTGCTGCCGGGTCCACCCCCGCACTTGGAACGAAACCCCCCGCCGAGCTCCGGGCTGGCAGGGTCTCCTCCCTCACTCTCCCAGCGGGCACACAGTGCGAGGGCTGCTGGGCCGGGCCGGCGGATGCCCTCAGCTCTGACGCTAAGGTCTCTGACCAGGTCACTGTGATCGCCCGGCAGCGGGGTGACCAGCTGCTCCCCTACTCCACCAAGTCTGGGGACACCTTGCTTCTCCTGCACCACGGGGACTTCTCAGCAGAGGTGAGTTGCTGCTGCCTGTCTGTGTGGGGGAGGGCAGCCGGCTCCCTCCCTCCCTCTCCCTGCCCGGGGTTAGTCAGTCAGTGCCCGCATGAGAGGGCACAGCCGCGCGATGAGGCGGGGAGGAGACGGAAGGAGTAAGAGTCTCCCCGCGTGAGCAGCAGACTGTGCGGCACGAAGAACAGGAGAGGGGGCACAGCAGAGCCCTCCGCTCGGGCTTCCCGTCTCCTGCGGGGGGCAGGGCGGGGGACTTGTCCGAAGACCCAGTGAGTGAGGACCCCCTCGTGCTGAGTGTTGTGGACGGGGGGCCGGTGCCCTGAAACGCAGACAGGGGGACGGGAGATTGACTCTGACAGTGGTCAGGGGAGGCCTCTCTGAGTGACAGTTCTGCGTCACAGGTGAAGAGAAAGGGGTCGAAGCCAGCAGCGTGGGGGGGGTCAGGCAGTCACTGAGGCAGGAAGGGGAGCACTAGGAGTGCCCGTGCGGATGCCGCCCAGACAGGAGGCGGGCTGGGGAGGCGGGGCTGCCCAGCGGGCAGGGGCACCCCCCGAAGGGTGTGGGGCTTCTTTCAGAGCATCAGGGGACTGGGGGGGGACTTAGAGCTGCAGAATTCTGGGACGGGAGTGAGGGCCCCGTCCGCATCTGTAAACTGGGAAGGGTCATGCGTCACCTGACTCCCATCCTTGGGCCGATTATGCATAGTTCGGTTGCATGCCCTGAAACTTAGCCTCTCTTCTCTAGGCAGAAACCGTTCTCTTTCATGGAAAAATCGTTTTGTATTGTTGATGAACGCCGTGTGTCGCAGGTGGGAAGTTCTGTCCTTGCCTGGAGCAGGACTGCAGGACTTCTCAATCCCTAAAGGCTTGGAAAGGGAAAGGTAGTGGGCAGGGGGCCGGGCGTAGCTCTGGCCCTTTGACCCTGTTCCTAGGCCCTCAGCTGCCTTCCTTCTCACTTCAGCCCCCAGCCCCAGGGGGTGACGGGCCTCACCTTCTGCTTGATCCAGGCCCGGGGTGTGGCGGGCTGCTGCTCAGGGGTCCAGTTACCAGCTTCAGGGCGGGGCTGCCACCTCCCACTTGGGCGGGCATGAGTCACCCTTTCCATCAGTAGCTCTCAGGGAGTTTCTAAAATTAGGAGGCCTTGCCCAGGCCTCCTCTCTCTCCTGCAGCTCTGGTCCCACCCCACACACAGCCTCCTGCAGGTGAAGGCCCGTGTCTCTGAGCTGTCCCCCAGAGAGAAGTGGCCTCCAGATCTCCCAGGAGGGAGGGCTCAGCCTGGGCTGACCACCCTGGGCCTCCGGCACAGGGTCTGGGGTCTCTGCCAAGCAGGGAGAGAAGATCCTGAGCCAAAGAGGTGAGAGCCCTGAGGAGGAACCCAGACCCTGCGAGGCAGGATGCCCAGATTCTAGTCCCAGAGGCAGGAGGGGTTCTGTGTGGACAAGTGTGCACACTGGAGATGGCCCCAGCTCAAGGCCCGCTCTGCCTTCCGCGGGCTACAGGACCTTGAGCCAGTTGTTTATCCTCTTGGAGGATAAGAGAATTATGATCCCTGTTTTATGTGGTTGTTGTAAAGATTACGCATCCATTTATTCCGAACCTCAGTTTCCTTATCTGTAAACTGGAGATAAGTGTGTCTACCTTGTGAAGTTAGTTTGAGGACTGAGTAAAGCATTACTGGAAAGCACTGAGGACGGCCACTAATAGGTGGTAGGCAGTAAGTGTTAGCTGTTGTTACTGTTACTGTCCTAGATAGTGACGGTGGGGAGCGGGGGCTCTCTAAGGAAGCGGCATTCAGACCAACACCAGAAGAATGTGTAGGAGCCCGCCAGGCAGGACTGTGGGCAAGCCTGCTTCAGGCGGAGCTAGCACATGTGCAAAGGCCCGGGGGCAGGAGGAGGACACTCGGCCTGGTCCCCGGACAGGCGGCAGGGCCTTGGCAGGTGGCGGTGGGGAGAAGGTAACGGAAGCAGGGAGGCCAGTGGGGAGGAGGCTCCGGCAGTCGTCCTGGCGGGAGAGGCTGCCGGTGGTGAGCGATCTGGGAAACGTGGACACAGCACTGACAGGACTTGCTGATGGGCCGGATGCGAGGTGGTCCCTGTGGGGAGGAACGAGCCAAGTGTGACACCCCGGTTTTGGCTTGCGCAGGCAGGAGGTGGCTGCAGCATCCGTTCAGGCGGACGTGACAGAGAGGAACAGGTGGGGGAGGCTGCAGGGTCAGTGTCAGACGACACGTGGGCTGTGGAAGGCCCAGGGCTGCGGCTGGAAACCGGGGGCACTGGTGGCGAGGCGCCGGGGAAGTGGATGGCGCCGGCCGGGAGGGCGCGAGACCGAAGCTGCCACCGAAGTGCAGAGGGCGGAGGGCAGCCCAGCCGGGGGAGAAGCGGGGGAGCGCGGAGAGCGAGGCGCCCCGGAGTCACGTGAAGAGCGTCCGCGGTGCAGCAGCGCACACGCCGCCGCCGGGGGTGGTGGTCACTGAGCCCGGAAAGGAAGCACTGTCGTGAGGAGGGCCGCTTCGTTCCAGCTGAGGCGGCGGCCCGGGGACTTCTTCCCTTCCACACACACAGCTCCTGCCCCGTCCTGTGCTGCGCCCTCGCCTCCCCGGTCTGCTCGGAAACGGCCAGCGGCTCCTGGGTTGGCGTGGAGTGCACCCCTTGGCGCCGGCCCTGCCAACTGGGGAGCTGGGGGCCCCTCAGAGACATGAGGCGTGACACCCCCTCCCCACCTTGTCCTGCAGGAGGTGTTCCGTAGAGAACGGAAGAGCAACTCCATGAAGACGTGGGGCCTGCGGGCCGCTGGCTGGATGGCCATGTTTATGGGCCTCAACCTCATGACCCGGATCCTCTACACCCTGGGTAGGTGTGCGGAGACGGGTCGGGGGGATCTTGTTTATCCTCGTGCAGCCCGGGCGCCTGCTCTGTGCTTCTCATGCCACCGTGGCCCTTTCCGGCCCGCTCAGTGCTCCTCAGGGCGGAGACGGCACGGGGCCCACGTCTGCGTCCCACTCCACAGCGTTGGGATGAACGGGCCGAAGAAGGCAGACTCGAGGGACAGATGCTTTCGGGGGTGGGGGTCGGGATCGCTAACGCCTGGGAGGCTGGTCTAGGCCCCATGGTCGGAGGGTCTGGCCCATCTGTCCCCAGCTCACCTGCTCCTTCCTTTAGCCCTTCACAAGTGAATGGGCACAGCGAGGTGAACAGGCACGGCGAGGTGACCAGCCCCCGTTTGCAGCGTGCCAGACCTGAAATCGGTTCCGTCAGAGCTCTGGACACTTGGGCCTTTCCCTTTCCTGTCTCAGCTTCAGTTACCTCACACCTCATGGGCAGTTTGTGAATGTTTGGCAAATAGGAAATACCCCCAAACCGTAATGGTTCCCTCCCCCACCCCAAGACCTGGGCTCAACTGGGGGCAGCCAACAAGTCGGAGTGCCACGCAGAGCACTGGGCCGCTCGCTTGGCCAGAGTCGGCACCTGTGAGCCCAGCAGCTGCCAGATGACCCAGCCTGGCACAGGACTGAGGCCTCGGGTGATTGAGTAAGTGCTGGCCCCACACTGCTGATCTGGGAGGATGGCGTGTCTCGGGGACTTGCCCACAAGCCTTTACCCCAGTGTGCCTGTGCCCAATCTGATGATCCCATCCAGCCTGCACTGGGCCCCATAGAAACCTCTCCCCCATTTACCCTTTCCAGCTGGGAAGAGGTCTGGCCACAGTACCTCCCAGGCTAGGCGGGAAGAGGACACTTCCCCTCCAAGGCTTTCTCGGGACAGCTGGGTTGTGCTCAGAACAGCCAGCCGGATCTCGCGCACCATCTGGGAGAGATGAGGATCTGATCACAGTCCTCCATCTTTCCTTTGCACTGAGCCCCTCCTGGCTGTGGGACCCTGGGCTGGCCATCTCCGCACTCGGAGCCTCATCCCCCCATCGTCAGATGAGGAGGTGGGAGTCCGGCTCAGAGGGCCCTCCGATTCTCCGTTCATCTGGAATGCTGACGCTCCAGACCCAGGACAGATGTCAGAGCGCAGAGGGGTCGGAAGTGCAGGCGGAGTGATTGGGGGAGCTACAAGGCAGCACTCATTCACTGTGTTTGGGCAATAAGTACTTATTGAGTGCCTGCTGTGTGCAGGACACCGCTCTAGGCCCCGGAGACCTGCAGTGAGCAGGACAGACAAGGTCCCTGTCCTCTCAAGGCTCAGAACCATGGTCAAGAGCTCGGGCTCTGGGCTCAGACAGTCTTGGGTTTAAATCTTGGCTCTGGCACTTTCTAGCTGCAGGACATTGGGCAAGTTGAACTGCCTGGGCCTCGGTGACCTTGTGGGTAAAGTGAGGGTAAGAATAGTACCAGCCTTGCCGGCTGGGCATGAAGGTTTGAGGAGATGGTCCACATAGTGCCCGACGCATGGTCGATGCACAAAAACACAAACTCTGCTTATTAGGAGGGCCAAGGTGGGCTATATGTGGGGACAGACCAAGAAGAGCCAAGAGGTGGCCTGCAGGGTCCTGTAGTCATGGCGGGGCAGCAGGCCTTGCTCTGCAAACCCAGGGGCAGCAGACCACTGGGGCCTCCTGGAACTGAGGAAAGAGTCCGCGCACGGACTGACGTCAGCTATGGAATGCCAGCCTGGAGGGGGTAGACAGGCCAAGGACAGCGTGAGTGCAGACGGATTAGCTGGATCCTAGACTTTACCATACTGGGCCAGTGGCCAGTGACCAGTGAGATCCTTGAGGTGGGGGCCGGCTTAGCAAATTTATTTCCCTCTGCCCTGCACAGAGCTGGGCACAGAGATCCTTGGTAATGACTTGAATGAACAGATGCCTCCAGGAATGGCCGAGGAGCCCACACAGGCACCCACAGAAGGTTCTGCCCAGTCTGTGAGCGTGCAGCAAATGGAACGTGCCACCATATGGGCAGATGTCTTCTATTGGCCGCAGACTGACGGCAGCATCCATGGTTTTAGAGGCGACTGGGCACTTCCACCTGCCTGCTCCCCTGGAGCGGTGCACGGTACGCACGCCTTCTGTGGACCCGCCAGCTCTCGTGGGAGGCCGTTTGCCTTCTGCCCCGAGCCCTCTCCTGTCCAGACCAGGCAACGTGGGCCCATCCTGGTCTACGGACGGGAATGATCTGCTCACCTCACGTGACGCAGAGCGTGGTGGCCCCGGGAGCCTCACCAGCTTTCTCTTCCTCACAGTGGACTGGTTCCCCGTCTTCCGAGACCTGGTCAACATCGGCCTGAAAGCCTTTGCGTTCTGCGTGGCCACCTCGCTGACCCTGCTGACCGTGGCCGCCGGCTGGCTCTTCTACCGGCCCCTGTGGGCCCTCTTCATTGGCTCGCTGGCCCTGGTGCCCATCATCATTGCTCGGACACGGGTGCCAGCCAAGAAGCTCGAGTGACTCAGGCCTGGCGCCCGCCCCACACCTGCGTGATCCTCAGGCTCCAGCCCCCCCCGCCCCTCTTGACCCCGAGTCAGTCTTGGACTCCGCGCCTGCTCCACTGGCCGAGGGGCCAGACTTGGCAGTGTGCGTGCCTGTCGGGTCTGGCGCTCACCGCTTCACGTCCTGCCCGCCCTTTCCCTTGCCCGTGGGCGGCCCCGTGGGCAGAAGGCAGCTCCTGCTGGCGGTGGCCGGCGTTCTCCCTGCTTCCTTCCCTTCTCTCGGGACCGCGTGTGGCCGCGTCAACGTGTCTCGCTTAGCTGAAGTCTGCCGACAGGGAGGTGGTGACACGCCGCACAGACCCCCGGCTCCGTGAGCCCACGGGGCCAGCTCGGCTCTCTGCGCAGTGCCGAGCGCCAGGACCGACCCGGCGTGCGCCCCCCACGCACGGGGCCACACCCCAGCCTGGGCACAGGACCCGCCTCGGTACTTAAAACACAGGAACACTGAGGTCATGGTGAGGGACACTGGACATTCGTTGGGCTTGACGTGAATTTTATGGTTTGGCCAGAAACTTCGTGTGTAGGATTCCCAGAGGCCCCGTCGGCAGTGTTGGCCTTTGTCACACTTCGCGGGTATTCTCCCACCTGAGGAGGGACTTGTTTCCAATCCGCTTTAAAGAAACAAAGCGCTGCTTGAATGATGAGTTCAGACTGTTACAGAAAACTCCTTTTCATCTGTCCCTTGCGTTCATGGAAGGTATTCAACAGGGCTGTGACTTACGGGTTTAAAAGAAGTTACGTCTGTCAGTGCTCAGCTTGGAGGTGCTTTTGAAGCCAGAGTTAGCCAAGGGGCTCCACTCGGGGGGAAGACGGGAATTGGTACGAGGCGGAGAAAGGCATCTCCTTTCATCCTCTGGCAGCAGAAACTACCGATTCCCTTGAAGATGAATTCGGAGTTTTTAGCCAACCCTGAAAGGAAAGCTTTCTGACCCTGAGTGGGCTCCCCCACAAGTGCCCCCCATTAACCTGAAGCAGGAACCTCCCGGAGGCCTGAGGCTTGTGTCGCTCTCAGGCCTCATTCCTTTCATGGAGGAGGGGGGGGGGCTTCACGTTGGCCACTGGGCCCGGGCGCCCACCTCTGAGTGACTCCTGTCACGTCCCCGTCCGCAGCTTCCCTCCCACGTACAGTCTACCTGCACTGCACCCCGTTCCCTCTCACCCCTGCTGAAAGACCAAGTATGCCGTCACCTTGATGGTTAGAAGATCCTTCGTGCACCGTGTATCTTTTTAGGACTTGGACTTGTTCTGCTTGGCTGGGAGTGGCTGTTCCCGCAGGTTAGTTGCGGTTGAGTGATGGGAAGTCCTGAAGCAGCAGCCTCGCCATGTCTCGCTAGCCTGCGAGGCCTGCGGTGCAGCCGAAGATTCTTCACGCCGACAGCAGCCAGCCCGGAGAGGCCTTACCTGGGCTTCGGAACCGAAATAGTATTCACGACTGCAGTTGTCACCGCATCTCTCGACTCTTAAAGGATGCTTCCGGAGAACAGTACAACTGGGTGGTGGCTACATACAAAATCTGTGGGATTTGGTTTGTGTAACTTTTTCTAGTACAGATTTTAAATTACTACAAATTTCAGTATGTTTTTAAAGAGCAGAAGAATGTTAAATATTTGAAGTCTTTGGGAAATCATGAAATTTGTATTATCTTTGTATTTTTGGATAAAAATTGAAAATAAATTTTTTGATAGCTTTTATAGGATCTTGCCGTTACTTTTTTGAAATTTCTATCTTAAACAGTTCGGCCATGGAACTGATTAAGAACCGTATGAATTTTTAGAATTCAGTTCTAAGTAGCTTTTAGTGGTTAAAATAGGTTTCAATTTTTCTTAAAAGGGCAATTTGATATTTTTAGCACTTAGAAGCCTTACCTCCCGAAGCCCACTTTGTTTTGGACTGATTTAAAGGACTCAAACCTCCCCCAGCTTCAGAATGCATCAGAAGAGGTGGCTGCAGCCACAAGGGGACACCATGCGACAGCACCCCGTCTCCCTCGGGCTTTAGGTTGGCAGAGACCCCAGTTCCAGCCCCAAGCCTGCCACGGCCTGGCTGTGCGACAGTGGCGAGTCTGCGATCTCGGGGTCTCAGCTTCCTCATCTAGAAAAGGGTGGTGATGCTTTCCTCCCTTCGGCGCGGCGAGGCCTCGATGAGCTCAAGCCCACGCAATGCCTGCCGTATGGCACGGGAGCTCTTCCCTTTTGCCTCCTGTTCGGAAGCAGTGGGCAGCTGCTGACTGTCCACCCTGGAGCTGACAACGTGTGTACTTTCTGTGACAAGATCTGAAGCAGGTGATTTCCCAAACCTCTTCGCAGACCTGAGGTTCAGTTCCATGACGCCTGCAAGGAGTGGACATCTGCCCCAGTGACAAGTTGCTTACTGCCAGGCGAGAGCGGGCTCTGGTGCAGAAGCCGAGGCCCTGCGGTTTCCGTGGCAACCCCGTCTGTTTCTCAACACCAGCCCTCGGCCCAGCCCTGGCGGCGGATGAGTCACGCCCCAAGTGTTTTGTTTGTTTCCCTTGGATAGAACTGGCTCGTATTTTCAATGGCTCCCGTCCGAGGTTAAGTAACAGCTCTCCCCACTTAAACGCAGCAAGATTTCCACGCGTGGAATGAGGAGTTCCCGGTCTACCTGAGAACAAAACCTGTCTTAGTCTCAACGTGGGCGCGCATCACCGTCATGCGGGCGTGTTCTGAGCTGACCATAAATCTGGAAGAAAACGCACGGCTGAGTCTTTTTAGATAAATGTTTTATTTTTTCCTCAAAATGTTATAAAAGTTATTTCTCCTGAATATCTATAGTGTGTAGAGCTTTTATAAACTCATCCATAACGAATAAAATCTAGTTGAACACCGATCCACTTTGACTAACATTTCTTTATAACTCAGTGTTTTTCCTTTTCTTTCCTGATTTTAGCTTTGTTCGAGTCTTCTGTCACCCTGAAATACTACTTCGAAAAGTAGATCCCACCACCACCACAGTGTGAGCTGCCCACACTTCCCACCTGCTCTCCCCCACACCACGGGGCGGTGTTAGCACACCTGGCTGAGGGGACACGGCGTGGCCTGCAGAGAAAGGGTCCCACGTCTGCAGGAGAGGCAAAAGCACGAGGGTCTGAGAGATGGAAGAACTCACCTGGAAGAGGGGACTGGTACATTTCTAAACTGCCCAGTGGTTTCTGTAAAAAAAACCAACTCGTTTCCAAAGAGGGGCTGAGCGATGTCTAGGTGGCAGGGGAGTCTCCTGGGAAGTGTTCTGTAGCTCAAAGCATAGAAAGCCCTACCCCGCATCTCTGTGACAAGGCCTGGGCCCAGAGCAGACCCACGGCACCACTTCACCTTGACCCGTGTCCCCTGGCCCTCATCCGCGGCGCATGCTACGTCTAGGCCTTCTCAGACACCACCGCCACGAGGGCAGGCGCCTTCCCCGGGGCAGGTGCGGGGCCCGCACGGTACAGGGTTCGACAGGTGGCCATCGCCATCACAGCCGCTCAAAGGGGAACAGGTGGGAGGCCGCTGCCTTCTTCTCCCTTTTGGTCTTCTTAGGGCACTTTGGCTTCTGCTCTTCTTCAGCCTCTCGGTTTTGGGGCCAGGAGGCAGCCAGGATCCTCGATGCTTCTGCCTGAGAGCTGGTCCCCTCCTCTTCATCGGAAGAGAGTCCACCTCCGGCAGGTGCTGGGGGAGCTCCTGCCTCACTCTGGAGAGGGAGCGACAATGGAGGAACAATGGCAGGGAGCACCGCCAGGGGGCAGTAAAGCCCCCAGCAGCAGCCTGCCCTGAGCCAGTGACCCTGGGAGGACAAGGGCACCACGTGGGGCTGGGCGAGAGCCTTCCTCGCACTGGGGACTCCTCCTAGCAGGTACTGGAGAACTCGCTCGGGGCTCAGCGCTGGGAAACGCCAAGATGTTTATGCAGGAGACTGCCCTCAAGGAGCGTTCAACCCGATCCAGGAGAGCACCGGAGATCGCCGGACTGGGGCTCTGCACGTACTGACCTCACTTCTGCACAAGGCGCGCTAATGTCTTTAACCACACAGGACCGGCTCTGTGCGAATGCACTCCGACCATGGGGCCAGATGGGCTGGGGAGCTGGGCATGGAGGGTTTGGACGTAGAAGGTGAGAGCGTGGGGGTGGACGGAGTCAACATAAAGCCTGGTGAGAGGTCACTGAAGGGATTTGAGGGAGGGGCATGTCAGAAATATTCTGCCAATTTTAAAGGCAAATTGGCAGCACGGGGGTTGGAGATGGGGAGAAAACAGGTGTGGTTGTAGCTGTTCCCAGAGCCCATTTCTGTGTCTGACCCAATACTGATCTCACCGCATAACCGTGTGGAGGGGCCTCTCTGCCCCTCTGGGAGCCCCTTGAGGGCCGCATGTCAACGTTGCACCTGCGCCCATAGGCTGGCCCAGCCTGGGGCAGATGCCATGAAACGTGACTTCGGTGAGCAAGCCTAGGCCTGGAGGCCGGCCACAGGCACAGGGAGCGCTGCCAGGCTACGGGGGGCACGTCAAACACAGACACGCAGGGAGCCTGTCCCTCCCTGGGTTTAGCACGAGGTCAGACCCCCAGCAGGCACCTGCTATGGCAGACAGGAGCAGGAAAGGGGATGTCGGGGCGGGCTGGGGGCCTGAAGAGCTAGCTGCAGCGGACTCCAGGGACACCGTTCCCAACAAGGTAAGGACACAGGTGCCTTAGAGACACAGGCCTGTGGTGTCAAAACACAAGGCCTCTATGGGCAGAATCCGGGCCCATAGTCTGAGTCCCCCTCTCCCACCTGGGCTTGTCTTCTTTCCAAAAAAGCCACACCGACCTTGTCCCCATAGCGAAGCTTCAGCCTCTCCCTGATGAGCAGACCCCTGACCAGCAGCTTCCAGTTCCCCAGGGCCCGCTTCTCTCTTTTCTGCAGGCAAAAGGCAGCGGAGAACACAACATGTTAAGTACCGCCACTCTCGGCAAAGCGTCAGATGGAGCCTACGAACCTACAGAGATCCAAAGTAAGACCTTTCTGGTCAACAGAGCTTCCCGACCATGCCGAGGCTGTTTTAAAAGGAGTGTGTTTATAGAGCGACGCACGTGAAAGGCAGCAAACAGGAGCGTCTCTGTCACCGTGAGCGTCGAGCCTCTTCGAGGAGGCCTGGAGCACAGGCGTTCCCTTCAGCAGAGGCAGGTGTGGACGGCAGGGGCAGCAGCCCCCAGGGCCGGATCCAGGTGCACGGTGGACAGGGATGGTGGATGGTGAGGGGCAGACAGGACCCGGTTTATCCGGGGCTGGCTCCCTAGGGTGCCCTCCACAAAGTCCGGCAGCTGGAAAGCGCTTTGGGGCCCGTGGCCTCTCCTGTTACCCACAGTGCAAGTGAGGCACCTCCCCCACCTGGGGGCTCGCGTTCCCCTGCCATTCTGCCTTCGCACCGCAGGCCCCCACCCAGCCCGCCCTGCCCAGACGGCTCACCTCCTTCTCCCGCTTCTCAATGAGCGCCTGCTCGTTCTCCCAGGCAGCCAGGAGCACGTCTTTGTATTCCTCGCAGACAATGTACCCGTCGGTTCTGTAAGCATGCGACACGGATGGCCTTCCGTGAGCCTGCCGCCTGCTCTGGCCTCTCCTGCCCCATGCGGAGGCCAGCAGGCGGCTCCTAAGCCCTCGGGGCCCCATGGGACCTCCGTCCGCAGTCCCGGCCGCAGCTGCTGACAGACACCGGCCGTGCGGGAGGCACACCTGGGGACTCTGGCGCCGCGTCTTCCCCAGCACCCACCGGGGAGAGAGAGGCCACCTAACCAGGAAGCATGCTGACCTTGCTTGGTCCCCCGCCCCCACCCCCAGGAGACGGTTTTCCTCTCGCATCACGAGCGTGCTGTTCCATGGCTTCCGCGGCCTCTGGACGGAGGCGAGTCAGCCAGAGCGAAAGCGTGAAGCAAAAGGTAACGTGTTAAGGCTGACTTGGCAAATCCAGAGTCAAACCCAGAAAACGGCCTCCACCCCCACATCGACTTCCTGCCCCTTCTCCAGGAAGCCCAGCCCTCCTGCCGGCTGCCGCGGAAGGCCCCTCACGCACATGGGATGGGAATAGCCTTTATGGAAATCGAAGCCGGTGATGGCCTGGACGCAGTCGATGTCCAGCTTGCGGGCCACGCGGTGCAGGTTGGGCAGGTTGAGCTGGACACAGCCGACGGGCATCATGCTGGGCAGGAAGAGGTACACGTTCCCGAACTCATTCCGGGGCACCTGCGGGGGGGGGCAGAGCGGCTCCAGCCAGCGGCAGCGTGAAGCAGGCCGGCCCTGACCGCACGGAGCGCGGCCCTCACCTTGCCGTCCACAGCCACGGGCGGCTGGTACTCCTCCGTCTGCCACTCGCCGAACAGGCCCAGGTCGTTGTGATCCTGCAGCTGGGGCTCGGCAAGGCGGGCTTTCCGGGCCCGGTTGGAGTAGCCTTTCACCATCTGTGCCGGAGGGACAGCCAGTTTACGGGAGGACTACCGCTTCCGCAGCCCTTACCGAATCTGGGCACCCGTGGCCTCATTAACCTCCACAGCGAACCCGAGATGGGCGTGCTTGTTACCCCTTTACGGCGCCCAGTACCACCGCGACCCCGAGGACCGCCACCGCTAGCCAACACCTAGAGTGCTCCCTGCCTGGGCGCTGCGCCCAGCAGGGCGGTCCCACCACTGTCTCCACTGCACCGATGAACGACCTGGGAGCTGCAAACCATTTGCCTACAGCCACAGTCCCGGGGGCCAGAGCCATGCTTTACCAGCCATGCCACGCTCTCTACTTTGACGGCGGACAGGGTAACTGGGAGTCAGAGATGAAGTCACTGAAGGCCCATGGCCAGGTGAGTGACAGGGCCAGGATTTAAATCCGGGAACTAGCTGTGTCACACCCTGGAAGGCACTGACAGCTTGGGACCCCTCCCACACTCCCCGACCGTGTCTAGTGGCCAGAAGTTTCACTGGGGAGGACAAGCGAGAAGGCTGTAAGGAGAAGTGGGACGCACGCACCGGCCACCTCTAGTGCAGGGCTTGGCATGTTTTTCTGGAAAGGGTCACGTGCAGCCTGTTTTACAACCCTTAAAAAAATGTCACATCTTGCGTGCTCTGAGAGATCCAGCTTGCAAATTCCCCATTAGAGTAAGATATATTTGAATGCTTTTCTCTTCCTCCAGTCTTTCTCAAGCCAGAAAAGTCAGCCCTGGATTCCTCTCCCGGGCGCGCACTCAGCAGCCCTGAGAGCCGGGGCCTCTGCCCCCCTTACCTTGTAGGGCACTTCTCCCAGCCTCACCACTCTCGCCTGTTTCAGCCACGTGTCGCGCGAGTGCAGGGTATGCACGCAATCCCTGCGGGAGCCAACAGGGGGAGACACAGGACGAACTCCGTTCACAGAGGGCCTGAAGGAGCGCTGTGTGCACAGATGCTCGCCTCACACCGCCTGCCAGAAGGAAGGGCCTTCCAGAAGGAAGGGCTGGGTCCTCCATTCTCTCCTCAGGCCCGGCTCCCGAGGGAACCAGGGGACCCGCGTTAGGCATATGGCTAACCTGGACTTCCTAGCTCCTGGGGGATGTGTCCACTTACAAATCCTGACCCAGATGGAGTTACGGTGCCTGTCTTAGGCTTCATGCCAACGCTTCACCCCTCCTCCCACAGCGGGCGGCCCTTCGCAGCCCGCAGGGGACGAGGGGAAAGGCAGAGCAGCGCAGCGCGTTCCCCACCACTGAGCCAGAGCCTGGCTGCCCAAGGCCTGGTCTGCTGCTAAACACAGGTGGGGGGAGGGACGAGTGTCCAAAGAAGGGGCAGTGAACCCCAAAGACGACTACACGGGAACTATAAGCTAATGAGTGACCACGGAATGAAGATTCACGCACATGGAACAGTCGTAATTCCCGACAGCCTGTGATCACAGACCGCCTCTGGCTTCGCTCTCCTTCCAGAGCTAAGAGCTGTACCCTGGCCTTGCAAGGCCACCTTCCAATGAGTTCCAACTGCCTTCCTCGCTGAGCCTTGCTTGACGGGGCTCGCTCCTCTCTTGCTCAGTCTGCAGCCCCGCACTCTGGCCGGAGAACCGGCTCCAAGGAGCGAGGGCACTAAGCTCCCTTCCGGTGCGGAAACCAGGCCCTCCAGCTCCCGCCCCATCTGAGGCTGATGTTCGGCCCAGTCCTGTGCACGTGCGGCATGTGCCTCCTCCATGCCACAGCCTAGCGGGGTGACCCTGCACAAGCCACCTTCCCTTCCCGAGCCTCGGCGGTGTCCTCTCGGTCAGGGATAATGAGCTCTGCCCTCTCTGCCTGCCAGGCTGCAGGAGGACCGGACACTTTCCGGGCACTGGAGCAGAACCTGTCTGTCCACAGCATCCCTGTCAGGGCTGGGACCTCCACCCGCGCTCCCCCCGGCAGGCTGCACACCTCTGACCGCCCCGAGGAGCAATTATGTCACGGTCCTGTCCTCACACAGAAGGTGGGGGTGGGGAGCAGGTGGGCACTGTCGGGACATTCCAAGGAGAAGAGCGGGGAAGTGGACACAGCCCTGCTAGGATAAATGTCAGCTTCTAAGCACTTCACACCCATCGGGACAGCTATTATCCAAAAACCCGAAAGTAAGTGTTGGCGAGCGTGTGGGGAAACCGGATTCCTCGCACGCCGCTGGGAGGACTGTAAAAGTGCAGCCGTTGTGGAAGACGGTAGGCTGGTTCTTCAAGAAGTGAAACACGGAATTACCACATGATGCAGTTCCACTTCTGGGCACACACCCAAAAGGAAGGAAAGCAGAGTCTCAAAGAGGCACCTGCACGCCCACGTTCACAGCAGCGTTATTTACAGCAGCCGAAAGGAGAAGCAACGCAAGTGTCCGTCCCTGGAGGCCAGTCACAAGAGGACAAACGCTGCATGACCCCACTGACATACGGTCCCCCAGGGAGTCAAGTGCAGCGAGACGGAGCAGCAGGCGCTGCCGGGGGCAACGGGGAGCTACTGTTTCCCGGGCACGGAGCTGCAGTTCCGGGAGATGACGAAGTTCTGCAGACGGCTGGTGGGGACGGCTGTACGACCCAGGCGCTGTCCTGAACACCACGGACCCGTCCGCTTACACACGGTTACGTGGTCAACTGTGTATTTCACCACCAGGAAACTTGTCCACCTCTGATGCTTTCTGAGGACGGACATGGTGCTCCCGGCGCAGCGCGCCTGCACTTTCTTCCCCCGACCCGCTCTCCCCCAGGCACTTGACAAGCCTGTGCCTAGACCTCTACCTACCAGGGCGGCCGGGCCCCGGGGGCCTCTGACTGCCGGGAGCTGGGGCCCTGACCAGGCGTGACGCCTCCTGACCTGGAACAGAAAGCTCAGCCACAGACGCGGAGCAGAGGGGGAGGCGGAGTCCCTGCGGGGCCGCACGCGGGAAGGAGCCCCGCTCAGAGCCCTCCGCCACCTACTCGTGTCATTTCCCTGTTGCCTTGTTGTCTCTTTCTTCTCCCATTTGTCAAGAACATCCTCTACTCTATTTTTTGTCTTTCATTCCAGTATTTTTAAAAGCCACTTCTTTTAGTTATCATTTGTTTTTTAGACGCACATTTTAATTCATTTAATTAACATATCATGTATTATTGGTTTCAGAGGTGGAGGTCAGTGATTCATCAGTCTCACATAACACCCAGTGCTCATTACATCACGTGCCCTCCTTAATGTCCATCAGCCAGCCACCCCGCCCCCCACGCCCCCAGCAGCCCTCAGTCTGTTGCCTATGATTAAGAGTCTCATGGTTTGTCTCCCACATTTTGTCTTATTTTTTCCTCTCTTCCCCTATAATCCTGTTTTGTTTCTTAAATTCCACATTATCAGTGAGAGCATATGATAACTGTCTTTGATTGACTTACTTCGCTGAGGATAATACCCTCCAGTTCCCTCCACCTCATGGCAAATGGCAAGATTTCGTTTTTTGATGGCTGAGTATTCCACTGTTAATTTCTTTCTTTTGCTATTTTTTCTTGGACAGTTTTGCTTCTATTTTTATTTCTCTCTCACCTTAAATTGACATTAAAATTTTTCGTTTTAGGGGCTCCTGGATGGTGCCGTCGGTTAAGTGTCCGACTCTTTTGATTTCGGCTCAGGCCATGATCTCAGGGTTGCGAGACGGAGCCCCACATGGGGCTCTGCGCTCAGCAGGGAGTCTGCTTGAAACCCTTTTCTTCTACCTCTGCCCCCACCCTGCTCACATGCGCTCTCTCAATAAATAAATAAATCATCTTAAAAATTTTTCTTTTCATTTTGTATATATTTTACATTCTTTTTCTAACTCTTACTCCCTTCCCCTCTTCTTTGGCAATTTTTTTAGTGTGGACAAAATATACATAAAATGTATCATCTTGACTATTTCTAGGTCTGTGGCAGGTCCGTGGCGTTCAGTACATTCACACTATTGAGTAACCGTTCCCACCATGCACCTTTGGAACTTCTCCATCTTCCCAAACAGAAGCTCTGTCCCCATTAAAACATCTGCACCCTTTAATGATCAAATCTTGTATTCCCTCCTTTTTTATGTTTGTGACTTAGATATTATGGGTGTATTTTCTATTGTCCCACATAAACCTTGCTGTACTTTTAAATTTTTCCCCCATAACTCTTTTGTACCTGCTGGTCTTTTAACCCTTGCCGCTTTCATCTTCAAGCTAGAATCCTTCTGCATGTGCCCGCGCCTGCGCACACACCATAAAGCGATCCCCTTTGACAAAGGGCTGACGTAAGCAGCCCCTCCCCCGGAAGCTGCTGGTCCCAGGCCAGCGGGAAGCCCACAGGGCCCCCGGACTGCCTCACGCACCTGGAATAGACGGCTTCTCCACGACAATAGCCGAGAATCGCGGCTGTCTCGGGGTAGATGGCCTCGTACTTCAAGAGGTGCCTCTTGAGCGCGTACAGAGGGTGGTTCTTATACGTGCCAATGACAGTAGGCAAAGGCTGGCCCAGGTGCTTTGCCTGGAACTGCAAAGGCCAGAGAGACAACGCTGAGCAGGCTGGGAAGAGGAGGAGAGGTCTGAGGCGGGTGATCCCTGCACCACCCTGTTCAGGAGACCGTGGAGCAGAGGTTTCACGAGCGTCTGTAGTCGGGTACTAGGCAGGTTTTAGATAAATCAAAAACTACAGAAGCGTGAATCCTGTGGCCTGCGGCAACTCCAAACAAAGTGACCTAACCTATTCGTTCTCGGTGCGCAGACGGCCCTCGTCCTCAGGGAAGACACCGGTTCTCTCCGGGAAGGAGGCCCTACCTACTCTGCAATGCGGGTCTACTTGACCCTGCTCTCCCGGGAACCTCAAACGGGCCGTCCGCGCCACCTGACTCAGTCCCCTGTGATGAACACTCGTTCTCTCGGCACTTCTGTAAGGATTCCGATTTCTCAGCGGACAATTCCACTGCGGGAATTCACCTGTTCACCAAGGTCTCCCGAGCTTTCCCTGGCGTCTCTTCCACAGCCCCAGCAGACGCGCGCGGACCGGCCACGCGGAGTGCGGGAGCCGGGCTCGGTCGGCGTCCACCGCACACGCTTTCATTAGTCAGTTGTGACACCATCTACACGATTCCCGCTCACCCTGTCGCATCTAGGTCAAATGCACCAGGAACACCCCCTCTCAACGCAGAGGGAGCCGCACCGCTCCGGGGACGCTAAACAAACCCATGCTTCTCCCGTCCCGACAGAGTGGGACCCCCGCGTCGGCAGATCCGGGCAAGCGCCGAGGTCCCCCGACACGACCTTCACGCACAAGGAGCTCGGGTCGGCGGGCGGTGCTAGCACACCGAGTAGCGGTCTGTCTCCCAGGCACCCTCCCAGGTCCCTTTCTTCCCAGGAATGTTCTAGATCCAAGAAGTGTCTGTGTGTGGGCTTCTGTGAGTGCACTCGGGGCTTGTGCGGGGCAGGGAGACAAGCGGCCACTGCATTCATGAGTTTTGTCTTCGTTCACTCTGCAATTTATATGGCCGCATAAACTATTTTAAAGCTCCAAATTTAGAGCGAGGCAATAATTAAAAGTATGCTGTGTAACGGCTTTGAAGCCAGACAGACGTGGGTTCAAATACCGAGGCAGCTGATCTCAGATCCTCCCTTCCTAACTGGTAACCCTAAGGCGACAGCCACCCCGGGTCTGCAGTACTGTGATAATTCCAGGGGATCACACACAAAGATACCCCCACACGGGGCCGGGCATATACAAGGGGCGACAAGATGGGCCTTGGAGCCCGCGGCAGCCGCGGCCTTACCTCTGAGTCTTCCTTCTTCTCCCTCTCCACCAACGGGCTCTGGTACGGTCTCAAGGTTTCAGCCCACCACTTGGCATCGACCCGGCACTTGCGGGTCACAGTCATCCAGGCGGGGTCGTACCTCTGGGTGACATCCCGGACCCAGCCATCACCGTCGATGCCCACCACGTAGGTCATGGGCTTGGTGGCGTACTTGTAACAGGTCAGAGCCTGGCCCACCACACCATGCACACAGTCCACACACACCCACTTTTCCTCCTGTTCACAGAACACCTCTAGCCACTGGTCTACACCAGCTGCCTTCCCTCTTTCTGCCCCCTCGCCATCACTGGAGATTTTCTTGCCTCGCTTACTCTTATTGCTTGAAGAGCTCGTGGATGCTGCTGGAAAGCTGGGGTGCTTAGAATGCCTTCCACGTTGGGTCCTGGAGTCATTCTTGGACCCTGCCTTTGTCCTCTGGGGGGCTGGGGCCCTCCTCTGCCTGGAAAGGCCAGGCTCAGAATCCTCATCAGATGAATGATGGGCTTCCCCACTGGAAAGCTCGAAGTCAGAGCCGCTGCTGACCTTGTCACTCCCACTCTCTTCTTTGTAAGACACCTTGGAGGCCACCTGCCGCTCCCGGCCATGCCGACGTCTCCAGGTGTCCTCCTGCTGCCCTCCTGCCTTGTGCTCTTCCTCCCCGCTGCAGGAGGGCTCTCTCCGCTTCTTCCCGACCACGGCTGCCTTGCTCCTCTTCCCTTTGGCACTTGGACCTCCAGGGCCCTTAGAAGACGTGTCCTCCTGCCTGGTTCCTTTGCTGGTCTCGGGTTTGGTTTGGCTTTCTGGAACTGGGCTGCGAGTTTCCAAGGAGCCTCCAGGACTCTCTGCTGATGTCTCCTTGGGAGCTTTCTTTCCCTTAAACAGAACAGGAAATACTGTTTTTTCTTTTTGTGCTCAGGATGATAGAGATCCTACAATCTGCCAGGGCTAAGTCACTACATGGAACCAACACACCCAGGATGTCCCCAGCTCAGACAGGGTCGGGCCTGGCCGGCAATGCTTTAGGAATGTTAAGAATGTGTTCACTAAAATCTGGGGCATCTTAGCTAAGCCACAATGTAAGTCTTTGCGCTCTAGAGCCCAGGAGGGTGGGGAGGGAGTACAGGAAACAGATAATCCAGTTCTGCTTCTCGTTTGTTCTGTGGTTTCAGTCAACTATCTATACATTTATTTACATTTCTCAAATATGTATTACGTATGTGTAAACCTCTGAGTCTCGGTTTCCTGGGCAATAACACCCACCTCGCACATAACGCAACCTGCGAACAGATACTGACGGACTTGGTGAATGTGCCGCATTAAGATTATGGACTGAAATCCACGTCCGGACCACTAGGTTTCAGACGGTGCCGGCAGCGAGGCTGGTGCCGGGCCTCCTGCTCAGATGACGGCAGAACGCAGAGTCCCTCTCCCGCTACCACTCCGCACGGCCGGGGAGGAGGACAGGGCCATTGCGCTGTGTCATGAGGCAGAAACTAACCCATCAGGGAGCCAGGACCTCTCTCGGGCCCCTCTGTGCACACCAGGCTCGGGCTGCTGAAGGCCCACCGGTGTCCGGTCTTCCCAACACAGGGGAGGCCCACGCTCCATGAAAGCCAACCCATAAAAACAGCCTGATGACCAATTTTTTTGTTGTAAGTCTGATCATGCCTCCCTCCCCACGGAGCCAACTACCCTTGGGGAGAACCCCACCTTCGCTGTGGGTAACTTCAGAGGAAGCGGCTGCAGAGACAGCACCAGTCGGGTCGGGAGCTGCAGGGCCCGGAGGATCAGTAAAAATATCTGCGGGGAAAAAGAATGACGCGTTCATCCTAAGAATCCGAGATTTAACTAATTCCATGGCGTCTGTTGTGGTAGTTTTTTTGTAACAGTGAAAATTAGAAACAACCGAATACAGGAGCCTGGAACGCGGCACACTATTAAAAATGATGCCAAAGAGATTTGTCTCTGTAGAAAAATGGGAAGACGTTCACGACACAGTAGAGGAAAAAAGAAGTTTGGTTTTTAATATGTAATGTTAATTTTTGTTTAAAAAAAAAAAGCATATAAACTTGTATGTGTATTTAGAAAAGAGCCTGTTTTGGGTGTTTACAGGCGATTTTTTCCAGCTTACCTATCTCCCGTACTCAACGTGTGTGTGCTTACGATTACAATCAAACAATGAAATGAAAGATCACTTCGAGAAGAAGTAGAAAACACCGCTGTCACCAGATCTCCAAAGTCTATTCCATCTACCGTTCCCCCCACGAGTCTTTCCACCGGAGGCTGCAGTTCTGAAATTTCTGTTCACCTGTAGGGAGGGGAGCCTCCCCAGGGGAATGAACCCCCGAAACGGCGGCCGTGAGAGCGCCTGAGCAAGCCCGTCCCGCAGCGTCTCGTGAGTTACCGTAAGGCCCGACGGAGCGAGCCACACACAGGAGCCCACGGTTTCTGGGAAACGCTGCGTTACAACGAAAACAATAATGACTTCTGCCGACTTCTTTGGGAGTTAAAAGCAGCTGGTGGGTGGGGGGGTGAGAAAACATCAAAGAAACCCAAATCGAGGGACACTAAAAATTCCTAAGCAGTCCTCCGAAAAGTGTCAAGATAGGGAGGACGAGGGAAGACCAAGGCTGGAGCAGACGAAGGAGTCACGATGGCTGAAGGCAGTTAGAAGTAACCCACATGCCGACGGCCAACCGCTTGTGGACGAGGGTGCCGAGGCCATGCAATCCCCACTGAGAGACTTGTCTCTCCAACCAGTGGTGAAGATAACACAACAAACAGCTGGAAGAAGAGTCTCGTGGACAAAGGGCCTGGGACAACTGGACACCTACATGCAGAAAGGAGCGTCGAACACTGACCTCACAACACACATAAACATGAACTTAAAACAGATGAAAGAGCCGAAACTGTAAAACTCTTAGAGGAAAACATAAGGGGGAACAATTTCATGACCTTCGACGTGGCAATGGATTCTTAGCTATGATACCAGAAGTGTAAGGAATAAAAGACAAACAGAAAAAGCAGACTTCATCAAAATTAAAACTTCTGTGCCTCAACAGACTTTCTCCAGGAAAGGAAAAGACAACCTACAGACAGGAGAAAAATACTTGCCTATTTCCGAGAGGGAATTAGTATCTAGAATATAGAAAGAACCCTCACAACTGAACAACAAAAAGACAAAGAACCCAATTAAAAAACGAGCATAGGATTTGAACAGACCTTTCTCTAGGGAAGACATTCTAATGGCCAACATGCACATGAAGCTAAGTGAAGCTAAGCATCCCGAGTCACCAGGGAAATGCAAACCCAATCCACACGGAGCTACCACGGCACGCCTATTAGGACGGCTCGAATAAAAAAGAAAAAAGGAAAATACAAGTGTTGGAGAAGACCTGGAGAAACTGGAGTCCTTGTACACTGCTGGTGGGAATGTAAAATGGCGTGGCCGCCGTGGAAAAGTCTGACAATTCTTCAAAAAGCTAAACAGAAAACGACCCAGCAACTCCACCCCTGGGAATATACCCAAAAGAATGGAAAACAAGTACTCAAGTACGTACACGTGTATGGTAATAGTCTTTACGAGAGCAAGAGGTGGAAACAACCTAAATGTCCATCAACTAACGAATACACAAAGCGGTCTCTCCAGACAACAGGATGATATTCAGCCAGAAAAAGAAACAAAGTGCTGACACGCTACAACATGGACAGACCTTGAAAACGCTAGGCTAGGTTGAAAGCAGCCAGACACAAAAGGTCAAATGATCCTTCCTCCACGTAAAACATCCAGATTATGTAAATCTGTAGGGACAGAACGCAGACTGTGGCTGCCAGGTGCTTGAGGGAGACAGAGGAGGGAGTAGAATGGGGAGTAACTACTTCATGGGCACACAGTAGACTTTTAGAAGGGATAAAACATTTTGGAAACACAGGAACAGAGTTTGGGAGGATAATACTCAAATATTAATGCTTTTCCCTGGGTGGTGGTATGAGGGCACTATCACTGGCTGAGTCAGGTATCTTAAAGAGTTTTTCAAGACGAATCAGAAGAGAGGTAAAGATGTCAGTCATTTGGGCTTTTAAGATCCAAGAAGTCTGGTCTTTCCTTAAACAAACAGAAAAGCTGGGGCTCAGATCTAAGTATAGGTAATGAACAGGAATCTTCCAGGGGATAAAGCCATGTTTCTACTTCTATTTTCGGTAGACCGAACTCTCCTCACTGCACCGCTGGCGGCCAACGTCACTTCTCAAACTGGAATGTAGGGAAACGCTTTCTAACAGATTTTAGCAGACAAGGTTGGAAAAAACATTTCTTTGGGACTTCTGAACATAATTTTTGAATAGTTAATGGAAACAATTCTAGGGCACCTGACCAAAAATTAAGTACTTACTACTCCAGGACACCAAACGACAGGGTGCAGGCTTTCCACCCACATACTGGTCCCCAACCTGACTCCAGTGCTTACCAGCGGAAAGACCCTGAGAAAGTTCTTTGGCCTCTCTGAGCTTCAGAACCCACTTTTTATTTTACGAGGACTGAATAAGGAAGGACACGTGTAACACCGGAATGGTATCTGGCACGTGACTGCCATGGCCATTAGCTCCCCATACTAAAAATCAGTGCTGCCACGAGGAATCACTTACGTGGACCAACTCTTCATCATCCCGCGCCGAGTAAATAGCGAACCTCCTTTCCAATGTAGTCTGCAGACCATCGCCCTCGTTGGTTGACAGGTCTGCATTGACTGTAAATGTACCAATGAACCTGGAGAGACAGACACCAGGCGTTCCCCATGTCACAGGTCAGGGTGAAGAGAACGCTTGCTATCCTTTTACAGCCAAGGAAATCAGACAGGAGGGTCTTGGAAGAGAATCGTGAGCCTTGCCTGCCTCTGCTCTCATCTTCCCGGTCTGTGTGACTGAGCGTGGCTCGCCCCTGAAGACCCCGGCAGACTTCACACCCCCGGGAGCCTTCCTACACCCCCCGCTGCTCCGTGCCCCTACAGGGCCCAGCAGACCTCCTCCGAGCACCCCTCACGTGACCCTGATTACCGGGTCTTGCTCTTCCAGGGCAGAGATCGTGCCTGACGTGTCTCTAACTTCAAGGCTGTGCCCACGGCCCGGCATATAAAATCCCCTCGGGGAAGGTCTGTGGAACTGCCCTGCCCCCAGCCTCTGAGAGACACAAGTCCTACACGAGGGTCTGCAGGACGGGCAGGAGGGCCATACCATTTCACCAGGTTTGACAGGTAGCCGGCGTCCACATCGTGCGGTGGCACTCTGGTAAAGCGAGCCGGGATGATGGACAGGCCGACAGCAAGCAGATCGGGCTGGCTGCAGGTGTGACTGCGATAGAAACCGTTTGCCAGCAGGCACAACAGGTGAACCTGGGAAGAAGGGGAAGGTGGGAGGCTGAGAACTGGCGGGGTTTCTGCTGTCAAACTGAGAGACATTTTGTGGGCAGGAATTATCTGTTGTTATTTCTACACACGAGGAAGAAAAAATCCCATTAGCTATTTCCCAAGACTATGTCTTTCACCCTGTCTTCTCCCTGGATACTTATTCCCTCAAAGAGTTAACCAAATCTCAAAACTGCAGAATATAAACTTTTTTTTTTTTTTAAGATTTTATTTATTTGACAGAGAGACAGCCAGCGAGAGAGGGAACACAGCAGGGGGAGTGGGAGAGGGAGAAACAGGCTCCCACGGAGGAGCCTGATGCGGGGCTCAATCCCAGACGCCGGGATCACGCCCTGAGCCGAAGGCAGACGCTTAACGACTGAGCCACCCAGGCGCCCCTAAACTTCTTTTTTTTAAGAGGTCTTTCTTTTAGATATTTCCTGCGGGATTTATGGATGATGCCCAGCAACGTCTGGGACCTGCTCCAGAAAGATCAGGAGGCAGAGCTGAGTGGGGGGAGAGAAGGGAGAGACCCGCCATTAGCTGTCCAAGCTGGGGGACGACGCGGGTTCACCACACGGCCCTCTGCCCTTCCCTGGGTGCTGGACCCAGCCTCCTCCGCTGCAGACCCAAGGCCGGCCGGCCCCCCACCTGAGCTCCAACCGCCCCCCAACCTCCGGAGATGACCATGTAGCCCCTCGCCACCTCCTCCACAACCTTATCCCCTCTTCCCTTCAAAACCGGCTGCCTTCCTCCCCACCTCTGACCTCCCCATTTCAGTCAATGGCTCCGCTCTTCTCCCCTTGCTTAAGCTTCCCATCTTGGAGTCATATCACTCCTTCATTTCATCTCTTCCAAGAAGTACAAGCAGCACAGCTATCTCCCGTGCTCCTCAGGCCTCGGGGAGGCGGGTGTCTCCTCACTGCCCCTGCTCTGTGCTCATCTCTCTCCAGAGTTCCGCGGCTGCTGCAGACACACCGTCTCTTCCAGCCCTGCCAGCTCTCCCCGCTGCGGCTGCCCGCGGCCGATCAGAGCGGACCCCAAGCGCCCGTCCCTCTCGCCACGGGCCACCAACGCACACACCCTCTGAACGTGGTGCGGGCAGCCTCCCCCGCCTCCGTCCTCCCCCCACCACTCCCCGCTGGCCTTTCTCTTACATAAAGCCGCCTTCCTCAGCCACTCGACCCACACCGATCCCTTTCCTCGTTCTGAGTCTTGAATTTCCTGTTTTGAAGTCTGTCTTGTTCCATCGGTGAGATCAGACTCTCCTTAATGGCAGGAAATAAGCTTTATACAAGTCTCTATCCCCACAACGCCAAGAACCTCGCTAGGTCCGTAATACGGCTCAATCGCTGCCCCCTGAAGTCAAAGGCACCGTCTCTTCAGCGGTGGTGGGAACCGAGGTTATGAAGCAGGTGGAAGAAGGGAAGGAGGGAGAGTGCCTGTGCGTCTGGCCCTGCCACGTGCCGGGCCTCCGCTCTGGACTTCGCGTGTCCTATGTGCTCCATCCCCACAACCCCCTCCGAGGCAGGGACTATCACCCCCCCACCCCCCGCCAAGGATGAGGAAACCAAGGCTCAGGGAGACAAAGAAACTCGCCAAGGTCACGCGGTGCGTAGAAGAGCCCAACAAAGCCAGGCCTGACTGAGAACTGAAGTTGCGTGCACCACGCCGCCCTGCCCTGACGGAGAGGACACTGTCCCTTCGCCCCCGGCCCTTACCTTGTGCGTGTCCTCACGGACTTCTTTACTGAAACGTTTCATCATCCTCCGAAGATAGGTCTCAAACTCCACTTTTATCCTTTCACTGCCGTGCATGTTAAAAAATCCGAGAATGAAGTGGGAGACTGACCCCTGACCCCAGCCCCCAGTCACGTGTCACGGCTCGTGAACCGCGCTCCTGGTTCTCCTGCATGAGGCTGTGCTACTCGGGCAAAGCTGCAAGCTGGCTGTCTTCCACAGGCTTTTCCGCCCCTTCTCACCTGCACACCTTGGCTCGGGGCAGTCTCCACCCGTCACGCCTCACGGACATGCTGTGAAGCGCACATCCTCCCAGGAGTCCTCCCTGCCTGCCCGACCCCCCGACTGCGGATTCCCTCCTAATCCGTACCAGTACTTCCGTGCTAACTGGTGCACACTCACTTCTCTGGTGCTGTGCAGCTGTTAAATCTTTCGTGCCTGTGTCCCATGCGTCTATCCTCCTCCTTCGTGCCTAATAATGTGCCCATCACAGAGTGGGGCTCATTTGCCAGTTAACCACCAGGCATG
This sequence comes from Ursus maritimus, assembly GCF_017311325.1. Taxonomy (NCBI): domain Eukaryota; kingdom Metazoa; phylum Chordata; class Mammalia; order Carnivora; family Ursidae; genus Ursus; species Ursus maritimus. Next base: position 4,325,410 of record NW_024423786.1, read on the forward strand.
GTGCTCACATCCCGCAATGGCCCCGGGGATCCTGGGATGGAATGGGGGCTCCCTGCCTCGAATGGCTCAGTGTGATGTGGTGCGAAAGCATGAGTGCCGAGTTGGCCGGACAGGGATTTAGATCTTGGCTCATCCGCTTCCTGGCTGAGTGGCTCCTGAAATGTTAATTTCTCTGAGCCTCCACATCCTCATTCACACACTATCTTCAAGTTTAAGACAATGGACACTCTGAAAAGTCCTCGGCACACAACAGATGCTCAACACTAAGAGTTTCCTCTTCCCATGTCCTGCCCCCGCTAGAGGACAAACCAAGATTCTCGTTCAAGTCCTCAAGGGGAACCCAGGGCTCTCACCTAAGGCTCCTGGCCACACTGGTACTCGGCCCCAGTCTCCTATGTGTTTCTCAAAAGCTTTTGTTAAGTAGCAGCTCTTCCTCACTTTGTGTGACAGGAATCTAGAAACAAGTGCCTAATCTTACCTTCTTTCCCTTGCTTTTGCCTGCTGGGGTGTTTCAATCTCTATCTCCACTGGTTTCACAGGCAAGACGGATTTAGAGAAGGCTGCATCTTCTCCCACGTCACCTGGCACAGGCTCACCAAGTTCTAGCAACAATAATTTTTTAAAATCAGTAGTAACAGGGGCACCTAGGTGGCAGAGTCGAGGAAGTGGCCAAATCTTGGTTTGAGCTCAGGTCCTGATCTCAGGGTTGTGGGATCAAGCCCCGCCATCAGGCTCCATGCTCAGCGTGGAGTGTGCTTGAGCTTCTCTCTCGCTCTCCCTCTGCCCCTCCCGACTGCACCCTCTCTCTCTCCCTCTCTCAAAATAAATACATAAAACCTTTCTTAAAAAATCACTAACAACGATAGCTAGCATACTGAACAAAAAGGAGGTTCTGCAGGGAGTGAAGAACAGATGCAAGGAAGGAGACCGCTACTCCTACAATGCTGAGTATCTCAAAAATGCCACAGACTGCACTATTTTACATTTATTTCTCATTTAACTTGAACAACCCAGAGAAACAGCCCTTAGAGGAGGAAACTAAGGCCCAGAGACACTGAGCTGAATTAGATCCAGACTCTGGTATCAAGGAGCTGATGCTCACGTGTGTTTTGGTAGAGACTTAGTCTTCCCCAAGAGAAAAAAAACAAAAAACAAAGAAGAACAATTTCCTATTCTGTATTACTACCATCCCGCATATCACAATTTGCTTCACACAGGCCATGATTTAGGGGTCTTCCACCCCCAATCGCAATCTTATAATGATAAGGAATGCATGTTTATCCTCTCCATTGCTTGTGAACGCTAGCTGAAATAAACTGATTCGCTGACCTGGATCTCACTGTGAACTTCGTTAGCAGAGGACCCTTTAAAGAGGCTCTGGGCCCAGAAGCAGTGACACCCCATTGGTGATGAACGCACCTAATGCCAAGATCTGGTTTCTACACACCAGTCACTAATGAAATGAGCCAGGGCCTCTGGGAGAAACAAAGGTTGATTATAGGTCTGGAGCAAGAAGAGGACAGGATGGGCCTGGAACATCTTCTTGTGCCAGAAAACAGAACATTTCAGAGAAGGAGCCCATGTCAAAAGGACACAGGAAGGTAGCTGGCTTAAAGGAGCTCTCACTAGCCAAATCCAGGACAATCTGAAGATCAGAAAGTAGAATGATGGTAACACATAACATATTTGAGTTTTAAAAATATCTCTAAGTCCATAGTGATACTCAGAATAAATACAATTCCTAGAGAGCTCTTCTTTACAGATCAAAGCCACTGATGAACGCACATGAAGTGAGATTCAGGAAGTTCCACTCTGCGGCGCTCAATACTTGTATCTCTGATTCAGTTAAAATCAATGCATACTAGAAACTTCTAAGTAAAAGTTACTGGAGAATAAGATACACAGAATCGGAGTAGCACCTGAGATGGTTAATTACAGGGGGAAAAAGTACCTTCACATTGTCGCAATCTGGCAGAAGCACCCCGCATGGTCACACCTAGCATCACTGGTGGGGCACACTGACATTAGGAGCCTCTTAATGGAGGCAGTATCGGGTACGAAGCTATGACATATTCTTGACCCCCCCAAAAAAGGTTTAACCTAAATTCGATCAAGCCCTAACTTACAGTTTATTAGAAACCAGGGGATATGGAAACACGTTTACCACCCCCTTGAGATGCCTGTTTATCAGACAACACTAGAATGTGAGACATCCCACAAATGAAGTGGCCAGGACTCTTCAAAAACAGCAGTGCCACAAAAAGCAAAAGAAGGTGCTGGGTGAGGCGCGCTGTTCTAGACTAAGGAGGCAGACGAAGGAGGTAAACCTCACGTCTTGATTAGATCCTGCATTAGAAACAAACAACAGCTGTGAAGGATATTTCTGTAACAATTAGGGGCTTTTCGCTTTCTGACGTGTGAAAATATTTTATCATGCAGGAGAATGTCTCAGTCTTAGGAAATGCAGGAAGTATTTACAAGTGAAACGCCAGGATGTCTGTGACTTACATTCAATGGTTCCACGGTGCATATGTACCGAGAGAAAGACACATTCACTAGGGCAAGTGTTACATTACTGAATCTAAGTGAAGAGTCCGTGTACTACATTTTCAAGTTTTTTGGTATGTTTTCAAAAATCACTTTCAAAATCGAAAGCTGGGATAAAGTTAGGCTAGACAGAAGGAGTCAGGGATGGTAACATTAGCTGCCATTTATCGTGAGCATATGATGCTTTAGGCCCATTACATCTGCAAACCTTTCCTCCTCCCCTACGATCCCGCAGCCTCGCCTGTGCACAGCTCACGGTGAGCACTCAGTGCTTGCCGAACGCTATCGGTGACAGAACTCCGCTCTGACAGGTCGGTGCACTTCTCACGCAGCTGTACAAGCGCCAAGGCGGGGCTCTGAACCCAGATCTCACTACTCTCAAAGCCCGTGCGCCTTCTGCGAAATGCTGCTGCGTCTCTATTCCACGATCCACTCCGCTGGCAGCCGCGAGAGGAAGAGAATATACGACCTTCTTTGGTGACCTAGTTATGAATTTCTCCTTCCATCAAAAGCAAGTCCCTGCTGCAACCTTGTTTGGTCTTAGTTAGTTTCACAAGGAAACAACAGGACTGCAACTAAGTGACATGAGTGCAAGCAGACTCAAACGGAAAAGCAGATCACACAGCTCTGGTTTACCTTCGACCTCTTCCCAATCATCTTCGCTTTCTTCCTCATCGTCTCCTTCACAGCTGCCTTTGTCCGCAGGAGCCTCTCTCCGTGGGGGCTGTGCCTTCTTGCGGCCCTTTGCGAAGTCCCTGTGTGAAGATCACAGGAGGGCAGGTGAAGAAGGCCCACACATCCTAGTGCTACATTTAAGCTACATGGAATCCTAAGGACTCTTCTACTGTTTACTGAGAACCTGTTGCAATTGTTTAAAGATAATGGGTGAGCTCTGAGCCTCATTCCCTCCCTCACTGTGGGTCTCGAGGGCTCCTCGAGACGGGCTGTAATCACCAGTCTCATACTATTATGTGCTGTCAAACAGAAAGAATGCAATGAACCTACAGCCGAGAGCTGTGTGAGGGAAAACACAGCTATGCCTGGAAGCGGTACAGGAAAAGTTAGAAGAAACCTAACAATGTGAGTTCCAGAAGTAAAAGCTGTGGTATGTATTACATATGCGTAGGCGGACACCACACTGAGGACGAGGGCATTCACATGCGCCGATCACACCATGAACCAGCTCGGATGACTGTTTCTCCCCACCTCTACGATGTAAGGAGACAGAAGCTGGTAGAATTCTAACCTCGAGGTATGTGGGGATGTGTCCACACACAGGTATGTTGCAAATCACAACAAAAGCATGGATAGCTAGCCAGTTAAGTAGGTAACTACGCAGATAAGCAGCTAGCTGAATATTGGCCGAAGACGCAATGGTTGCTAACATGTAACCCATTTTTGCAATTTCATATGTAAAATGAGTTCAGAGCACAGTGACTTTTAGCTTTCTAACGTTTGATGTGTGGTATCAAGTGAGAACATTATCTAAGATTTGAGCTCAGGCATTTAAAATAACCAATCCTAGTCTTCAGCTGTAAAAATACATGCATTCCCTTTGCAGGCGACCACTTTCAGCACCACAGAAACAAAACTTTCTCCTTAGAATAAATGTAGTGGAAATGTCCATGTGCTATGGATTTATAGCAGTCGACTCTCAACAGAGACGGCAAGGGGGGCCCAGAGCTCTAACTGGCAGCATCCTGGTAAATGCGTACATGGTTTTCTCTGGAGAAAGAATTCAACTAGTGGGGAGAGGCGACCGGGAAGCAGGAACCTCAGAGGCAGGCTTTCTCAGGAAAAGTCTAAGGGAAAAGGAGAGATGACCTGAGTGGAAAATTCCCATGCTTCCTCATGACCTCATTCCCCACGCTGACCCTCTCCTGGGCTGCCTTCCTCTGCTAGGACTGAGGCTGCTGGGAAAGCCAGCACTAAGACGGAAGACTGCTTTCTGAAGGAACTACTACCTCTCTGTTCTTCCTCTTCCTTCCCTCCCCACAGCTTTTCCGGGAGGTGGACCATCAAGTCATCACTGGACCTGTAGTCACTGTTCACTGCCTATTACTATGCATGCTTGTTCAACCGCAAAAATCCTGGCTCGGTTTCTGCCAAAGAAAAGGCCCTGCCCTAGATGCCACAGGGCCTACAAACACGAACCAGGCGTGGTTCCAGGCCTCGGAGAGCTTGCAGGGAAGTAAGCAGGGGCACGTGGCCTGGGCACAAGTAAGTGCGAGAAATCAGTGAAGACTGTCGAGTGGATGGATTCTGACCCCCATCTTCAAGGTGGAAGAAAGCATTCCAGGCGGAAGGAAGGACAAGCACGATTCAGAGGGAGCAAAGTCTGAGCACGTGGCGAGTGAGTGACAAGAAGTCCAGCTGGGCGCGAGTGGCGTGAACCTGAGAGCAGTACAAGAGAAAGCTGGAATGGCAGGCCAGTATTTTAGGTATGTAGTCATCGCTGCGCAGTGGGAAGAGCACTGGACCAGGAGTCAGAAGGCCTAAGTCTCATCTGGTTTTTGCTACCATCTAGCTGGATAGCCACAAATAAATCCTCTTCTGCCAGCTATCATTGTCATCTGAAAAGTCTGGGAGGCAAACTATATACAGCTGACCCTTGAATAATGTGGGGTTGGGGCACCGACCGCTCGCAGTCAAAAATCCGCCCCAAACTTTCAATGCCCCAAAACTACTAACTACTACCAGGCTACTGCTGACTAGAAGCCTTACCAATAGCATACAGCTGAATAACCCATATTTCGTATGTTATATGTATTATATACTGTGTGCTTACAATAAAGTAAGCTAGAGAAAAGGACATGTTATTTTAAAAAATCACATTACAGTGCTTACCGTATTTATAAAAAAAAAACTCCACATAGAAGTGGACCCAGGCAGTTCAAACCTGGTTGGTCAAGGGCCTACTGTAATTGCTAAGAAGAATCTTACTAGTGGTCTGAGCTCCAGTTGGAGGAGTTTAAAGATCCCAACGTTGGCACAGATCCCAGTGACGAGCAACAAGAGACTCCCACTTCCCAGAGGGCACAACCAAGACCTGGCTGGAAGCTTTGCAGCCATCTCACCTGAACTCCTCCCCATCGCTGAGGGCTTCATCCTTCACCACCTTGGGGTTTTCAGACTTAACAGTCACCTGGGCCGCTTTCTTTTTGGCTGGAACTTGGGCGGGGCCCCCAGGATCACCGCGGCCTCTCTTCCTCTTGCATCGTGAGACTTTGGAGGGAAGGCTCCTCTTTAGAGGTTTCTCGTCTTCCAAGACATCTAGACGACCACACAGAACACAGGTGAGGGACACAGGAAAGGCGGAGGTGGTGTGCTTTCACGGGCAGGGGATGGAAAGCCCCCTTCTGTCACCTCCTTCCAGACCCCACTTCCATGGCCTGGTCACCGTCCCAGATTTGTTCCACAACCAGCCTCCCGCCTCCTCCTGCCTCCAGCCCAGTTTACACCCTACGATCCCAGTGAAAACTGACTTCCTTTATCAGGGTTTTATTCTACTCTCTTGTGGGGTTACATGGAATGCCACATGACTCCAATAAAATCTAGCTTCCAAATCTCAAATTTCAGCCAATAGCCAGGAAGGAAAACTACATCGATCTGCTAAGTAATACCTTGCTTATTTATTACCTGCCAAGACCAGTTACTTTAGGAGTAACTCACTATTAAGTGAAACGTTTTGAGTTCATAAACATGCCACCAAACCCTGCTCAAAACCTACTTCATGCAACCTTTCCAATCTAAACCAAAAAGTATATTCATATACCAATCATCTTAGCAAGCTTAGGGTTGGAATAAGACAATAATAATTCAAAAATACATTTCCTTAAAATAATTACTGTTGTTCTTGTTAAAGAGAAATTTTAAAAATGCACAGGCTGCTGGCTTTAGTTAAATTAGGGTATCTAAAGGTATGGTCTGTTTCTTTCAATTTTCAATAAAGAATAAGTAACACAGCAGGGGACAGTATCTTCTATTTTGCAAATATATTCATAAAAATAACCCTGAATCTGAAATAAAGCATCTTCCTTTGCTTTGCATGACTCTGCTTCAGTTAATTTTGGAAAACAAAAATACTTTAGCCTTTTTTGAGGTTCCAAAAGGAGCAGCAATGTTAACCTAGTATCAGACTGCTTCCTTTCAGTTATGGTTTGTCCTACTGACTCCACAGATACATACTCACATTCCCCAAGAATATACTCTTGCATGGGGGAAAAGACCTCTCTTTTGATCCAAATAAAATCATAGTTTTAATAAATTTCTAATAGTAGAGGGGCATGTGTTCCAACACTAGATAAAATCACTGATTGGGTTCAGTTTCTTTAGAATGTTCTATAAAAGGAATTTATGCATTCTCATGTTTTCAACGTTTTAACGGAAACACAAACAATTTCAAAATTCTTTAGAATCTGGAGACACTTCTTGTTCCAAGGCCAGAAGCTGCTTAAAGGTTTATGACTTGACAGTTTGAGTAGGACGTCCTTGATATCAGGATTTCTGGATCTTCTCAAGCGCTTTAGCCCTCTATGAACAGATGTGAAACAAAGATGCGAAACACTTCACTTTTACTTATCTAAAAACACAGGTGGGAGGATACTTCAAAAGCACTGTTTCTTCCTCACCAAACTCATTTGGTTGGTTAAAAAGCCCAACTGTGTGAATTTTTGTGCTTTGAAGAGAGAATTAGAGGAGTTAAAAGGGGGACAAGAACGGAAACAAAGAACCGCAAATCAAAAAAACTCCCAGCTTCTTTTCGTATAGTCATTCCCCCTTCTGTGTGGTTTCAGTTACCTGGGACTAACCAGCGCGAAAGCTCATGACCCTCCTTCCGACAATCTCAAGGTCAACAATAGCCCAAGGCTGCGTCACAAAGCCTAAGTCATTCACCTCATTACTAGGCATTTTATCATCTCACATCACCATAAGAATTAGAGGGCTGAGTACAGTACAATAAGATATTTTGAGAGAAAGAGAACACATTCCCGTAACTTCTACTACAGTATATTGTTTAAACTGCTCTATTATTAGTTATTGTTAACCTCCTACTGTGCCTAATTTGTCAATTAAACATTTTTAAAACATATTTTATTTATTTATTTGACAGAGAGCACAGGCAAAGGGAGCGGCAGGCAGAGGGAGAGGGAGAAGCAGGCTCCCTGCTGAGCAGAGAGCCCAATGTGGGGCTCGGGCTCGATCCCAGGACCAGGATCATGACCTGAGCCGAAGGCAGAGGCTTTAACCAACTGAGCCACCCAGGCGCCCCTGTCAATTAAACTTTATCATAGGGACGTAAATATAGAAAAAAAAATAGCATTTATAGGGTTTAGCACAATCGTGCTTCAGGCATTCCCGGGGAGGGAGGGGTCTTGGAACACATATCCCTGAGGGTAAGGGGGGGACTACTGTAATACCCCCAATTTTGAAAATCTGAATGGCCAACCATGACATAATCATTACGTACATACACTGGAAAATAATTCAGTGATCTTTGAAGACAAATGTAAATGACATATGGTAAGATGTTAAGCATGCAAAATTGTTTTTACTGTATGGTTTCCACTACTTAGAAGAACAGAGTAGTGGAAGGCAATATACCATTATTTCTGGATAGTAGAAATACAGGTTACTTTTTAAAAATTCTTTACATTTTTTGGGGTCCCAGAGAATCCAGAGGCTATCTTCTAGGACTCTCCAAGATCTAGAGCTCCTAACCAGTCTCCCTGAGCTCAACGTGGCCATTTCAGAAAGGCAGGAACTGTCACTTTGGTCTGCTTGGCCTTCTATTGAGATTTTAAAATACCTGCAAACTGCCAGTGGCATCTCACAGCACTTAGAATAAAATACAAACTCCTTAACTTGGTCTCCAGACTAAGGGTCCTGCCCACCTTTCCCACCTCAATTCCTACTTGCCTCTGACTGTATCCAGCCAACCTGCCAAGCTCATTTCATTTCCTCCTAAGTCTTTAAACTTATTGATTCCTCTGCCTAGAACTCTTCTCTGAGAACCTCCTTTGGGACATTCAATAATTGGTTCAAAATATCACCCCCTCAAAAAGGCCTTCCTTGACCACCGATTCTGACTTAGCGGCTTCTTCCCCACCCCCGAGTCCATTTTATTACCTCTTTTACTCTTTTCGTAACTCTCATCACCATATGAATTTATTTAACTTTTTATTGTCTACCCTACCAACCCCTCCCCAGAGACTGTAAGCATCATGAGAGCAGGGACCTTGCCTGTCCTGTTCACCACTAGAATTTCAGTGCCTAGAATAGTCCCTGGAAAGAGCAGGTACTCAGGAAATATTTGTTGAAGGAATTAATGATTCACATCAATGAAAGCATTAACACAGGGAAGAAACATGAAGAAATTAGAGATGCCCTAATGGAAACAAGGAAATAATGTGGAAGACTGTTTCCTCTGACCCTCGATGTTGAATGCAGCCAACGTCACCTTCTTTGGCAGGCACTGAGGTGCTGTTAGAAACCACGCTGAAGGTCATCAACTGTAGCCCAAACCACAACCAGATTTTTCCTCCACCCAACCACAGCAGAGACTGTGACTCTTCCGGGAAGCTGCCTTGGGAACTTGCTGGTAGCTCCTCCGGCTGAGTTTCAGTGAAGCTTGGGTGCACCCTTGCCTACACCTAAGCTCCAATGATAGAAGCCAGCCCATCTGATTACCTGACAGGGACCACGGCAGGAGCGTCTATCTCACTGCAAACTCAAAACCACCCTTAAAGACGGTATTATGTTGCAGAGATGAGGGTCAGAGAGGCTAAACTATCTGTCCAAAATAATTCATGCAAGTGCATATGAACTACTAAGTGTTGGCGCTGCACCAACCTGGCGTCCAGATACAGTGCTCAGCTGGAAGGAATGGTACCCGGGCAGGTGGTATTTCCATCAGATTAAAACTTTTTAATTTTTGAATTGCCACATATTCAGAATACATTCCCTCTGACTGGAATAAAAACCCTTTCCCAACCATTTGTTGAAAAGTTACTCATTCTTAAAAGTGACAGATCAAACATAACAGCATTTCACAATCTCTCCAGCCAAACTTGATTATTCCTTCAGATGCCACAAAGCCTGCTACCTTCTTCCTAGATACCACACTCGTCTTGAGTACTTTTTGTAAATGCCAACACTACAGCACTCTGAGCATCTCCAAGTAATCTCTATGCCCCATGTCAACTAGCTTCTGCACAGCACATACTAGGTACCCCAAAAATGTTACCTGAATGAGTAAATGAATAAAATGGAACTCATAGCATTAACCGTGGTAAATCACATTCTAAGTTTAGAAATGACTTCCATTTCCCTGTTTACTAATGGATGATGAACTTATGTAAAGAATCACAGGATTATTAAATCTAGTGTCATAGGAGCCCTTGCTGGTTACCTTATCTACCCAGATTATTTTAGGAACCCCAGAAGTCCCTTCTACAGCATGCACTATGCAATTATTTAAGATACTTATTGCGCACTTAATAAATGCAGGGAAGGAGAGAACTATGTAGGACACGGCCAAAAATAAAACACATTTTCATAAACTTAAATTGTGGTAAGACAGGTGATCAAAAAAGCAGCAAATAAATTAACAAGATCAATACATTATGTGACAGAGGCTGTGAGGACCTGTGGTAAGGAGAACCTGGGGAAGATCACCTTAGATAAGGCACTCCAAGCGGTGTGAACTCTGAATAGAAGAAACCTGCCACCCTAGAGTCATGGAGGAAGAACATCAAAGGCAATGGCTCAAGGTGAGAAACAACACGGCATGTTTGAGGAACACAGAGGAAGCCAAGAAGGAAAGTATCTGGCAAAGAAAAGAGTCACAGGAGACAACAAGAGAAGTAGCAGCAGCCAAATCATGTAAGGTCTTGCAAGCCATGGTAAGGAATCTGGATTTTAGGCCAAGAGCAATGGAAAGCCACAGGTTTGAAGTAGCGACATGGCATGTTCCACTTTTTTTTTTTTTTTTAATCACTTGGGCTGCTGGGTGAGAAAACCACTGCAGGGGGATAAAGGGACGTAGGGAGACCAGTCAAGAGGCATCTGTAATCGTTCAACTGAAAAGTGACGGTGGCTTTAGGCAGGGATTGTGACCATGGAAATAAAGTGAAGTGAAAAGATTTGAGATACAGACGAATTAGATGTGTACGTGTAAGGAAAAGGAGGGCCTTCCTTTAACAAGTGGGTGAAAGGATCATTTATTGAATGCGAAAAGGTGGGGGAAAGGACAGATTTAAAGGGGGAAATCAAGAGTTTTGCTTTGCCCTTGACAAATATAAGAAACCTATCTGGTATACAGGTGGAGAAGTCAGGTTGGATCCGAATCTGGAACTCTGGGGTGAGATTTACTGAAGATATTATTCTGGGAGCCCGCACACTACAGCACTCTGGCCAATCCGTTTTCTGGGGCCACAAAATAACTGCAATGCCTCTTTCTCTATTCAGCCCCTTCCATCTGCAGGAGGTTGGACTTTATCCTGTGGGTAACGGGAGCAGGAAACAGACTACGCGGGAGAGCCAATCGGCAGGGAGGGCTGCAGGGGAACCGCCCAGGGCGCATCACTCCTCGAGAGGACTAATGCGCACGCAGCAACTTCGGTAAGGACCAGAGCAGCGACACAACCGCCTGCCTCCCCGTGCAGCCGAAACGTCGTCTCCTCTGGACAGATGGGCACGGGGCAGCCTCCGCCCCCCACCTCCAGGAGTCCCGCCTCCCCGCTCCCCGCACTTGCCTCCTGCCCTCCTCCAGCATCTCCCCCTAAGCCCGGCTAGGTCTCGCTCTCACCCGCCTCCTTCTCCTCACGCCCGGCCACGCTCTCGCCCTTGGCCTTCCGGCCGCACGGTTCACCTCCCTGCGGCTCCCTGCGGGCCGCGCGTTTCCGAACCATTTTGCCCAGGCAAGACTCCCCTCGAGAGTGACGCACCACACCGCGGGAAGCTTAGCGCGGGCTCCGCCCCAAGCGGGGCGAGGCACGGCCACGCCCCTTCCTTACAGCCCTAATCTCCGCCCATGAAGCTCCGCCCCAGCCTCAAATGACCAATACAAACCGTACGAAGTAAGACGGCGCATAGCAGATCTCTTTCTCCTTCCGGCGCATTTCATTCTCGAATTTCCGGAGACAATAGCGAGAGGCTCGCGTACTATCGCGAGAGGCGGGAAAGGGCGCAGGGTTTGAAACATGGCGGACGACGTGGACCAGGTGAGTGAGTTCTGAGAGGCTCGTTCCAGAGCCGTTTCTGCACTACCAGTCCTGGCCCGGCTCGGCTTTGCGTACCGGGGCTGCTTTCTCCAAGCTCACCGGAAGGTGGCCTGTCATGGCGCCTGTTTATGGGTTATCACGGCTTTAAGCTGTCTCTTGGTAACCGCGCCCCCTCCGAATTTTGTCTTAGGCCTTGAGATGTTTTCCTCTTCGAAGCCCGCCTGAAAGCTAGTTATTCTTTATGCTGGTTACTTCTTTTCTTTTGAATCTCATCTTCGTCTGCAGGATGGGAATGATTATCTCTGCCTGCTTCACGGATTCTGATAGCGTGATAATAAAGCTTACTAGTTATTATTACTGAGCGCAGTTGTTACTCATTCAACAGATACGTAGTAAACATCAGTTTTATATGGTTAGACACCGTTCTGAGCACCAAGGACCCTGGCATTGACGAACGTGATCCTGTGCCCGCTTAACCTACTGAGCGACCCAGGCGCCAAGAATATGAGTTCTTTAAGAGCAGGAGTTCTGGTCACCATCCTGACCATCCTGTTTAGAACAGCGCTGGAAACACTGAACAAATAATTTATTGAGCAAATTAATTGGTTAATCAGGGAGGCTTCTTTGAAAAGGCAGCATTTAAAGCTACAGGATGAAAAGGATGGATAGTGGGCATTCTAGAGTAAGGCTAAAGGAGCACGAGGGCTCTGTTGTCTGTATCTTACCAGTATTACTATATATTTGTTAATATGCCTCTCCCCACTAGAATGAACTCCTTGAGGGCAGGGACTGACCTCTCTATCTTGATCTAGTAGTTGGTTAGCTGGTCCTTAACAAACACCTGTTTAACTGGGGATGGGGGCCAGTTCAGATCAGTTTGGGTTTTTATCCCCACCCCCACCCCAGGTCTAGCTTTTTAGGGCTGTAGAGCCTGTAACATTCAGGCGCATACCTCCACTAGCCTAATGTACTCACTAAAGAAACTCTCCTTGAATAATCTTAAAAACTCCTGGCTTCAACCATCCCTTGCATTTGGATGACTCAAAGTTATCTTAGCCCTGATCTGTCACAGTTCTTTAATTGATAATAACAAGAACCATTTCTAAGTACTCTCAGATTGCCAGGTACTATTTTAAATACATTAAATATGTTGATTTAATACATTAGCTCATCTAATACTAAAAAGAATCATGAAGGGAAGATAATGGCTTCCTCATTTTACAAACAGGGAAGCTGAAAATTAGAGATGGCATGATTTTTAATCTGAATTCATAAGCATCACAGGGTGCCTGGGTGGCTCAGTCGGTTAAGCATCTGACTCTTGATTTCGGCTCAGGGTAGTGAGATCAAGCTGTATATGGGGCTCTGCACTGGGCATGGAGCCCGCTTAAGATTCTGTCTCTCCCTCTGCCCCTCTGTATGTGACAGCACGTGCTGTCTCATAAACTACTTAACTAATAATATAGGTTTGAATTCATACGTATCAGATTCAGGAGTTGAACCCGTACTGCCTGACTTCAAACCTGGTGCCTTCAACCAGTATTCTATATTGTCTGCTAAGTATATTCATCTTGCCAGCCAGGTGGTACCCTAAACTCAACTTTACCCAAACTGAACCCATCATCTTCCTTCAAACTTTCATCTTTCCTTAGCATTCTGATTAGTGTGTGGTAATCATTAAGTGAATGTTTTTCAAATCACTAAATGATATTTGAGATAAGGTTAAAGTCCCAGAGAATGACTTCCTGTAACTGAAATCAGGTCAGGCAGTTTGGATTTTGAGGGAACAAAGTACAGTCATCATTATTTTGCTGTATAACTCCTTCCTGTGTGTGTGTATGTTTCAGCCTTCATTTATATAGTACTTGCTATGATCCAGGCTCTGTTCTAAGCCTTCATATATGTCATTTAAGCCTCACAACAACAGCATTAGTTAGCCACTATTATTACTCACATTTTACAGATTAGGAGACTGAGGCATAGAGGGCTTAAGTAACTTGCCCACAGTCACACAGTATAGCAATGATTTGAACACTGCACTCTCTAGTACTATATTACTAAGCCTGTTTCTTTTATCAGCAACAAACTACCAACACCGTAGAAGAGCCCCTGGATCTCATCAGGCTCAGCCTGGATGAGCGAATTTATGTGAAAATGAGAAATGACAGAGAGCTTCGAGGCAGATTACATGTAAGTAAATTTATTAAATTACCTTGAAATCAGATTATTTCCTTGTCGTCCCTTCCTAACCCTACCCCTTTGAAATATAAACACTCTTCAATGTAGAAGAGTATTTTGAATGTAGGTAAGAGAAAGGTAGGTCACCCATGTTTGTACAAGCCAAATACAACTGCATTTTATTCATATTTTTAACATGTTTTCTCCTAACAGAAATGATGTGTTTATTAAAGAACATTTTCATTTCTTTCATTTTTTTCCCTTCTGTTTATTTATAAATAGTATTTACTCTCCATTATTTCAGTGTTCTTTCAGTTACTGATATGTACATAAATTTTTGTTTTCTTGTGAGAAAAATTAAATAGCCCAGAAGTACATAGAGTAAAAGGTGAAATCCCATTGTTTCTTTTGCTAACGACTTAAAAATTGGGTCTATGGTCTTTCAGATCTTTTCTGTATATTTATACATATATACGTATACATGTGATCCCATGCATATATTTGCACTGTATATACCACCTCTAAATAAAAATGGATCTTACTATGCATATTTTTTTTAAGATTTTATTTATTTATTGGATAGAGCGAGAGAGGGAACACAAGCAAGGGAAGTGTGAGAGGGAGAAGCAGGCTTCCTGGCGAGCAGGAAGCCCAGTGCGGGGCTGGATCCCAGGACCCTGGGATCATGACCTGAGCCGAAGGCAGATGCTTAACGGCTGAGCCACCCAGGCGCCCCATACATATTTTTGAGCACCTTTCTTTTTCACTTAATCTTTCTTGGAAATTATTGATCATGAGTGTGTAGAGATCTCTTTTATTCTTCGTAATGACTGCTTAGAATTCTGTATATGGTAATGGTGGTTTTTAAGATTGTTTTCTATTTCTTGCTATTATAAATAATGCTGCAGTATTATATACATATTTCTTTGTGTATATCTGCAAATATTTCTATAGGATTGGTCCTTTGAAGTGGTCCTATTAATTCATAAAGAGAGTATACTGAACGTTTTGCCTTTTCTTGACAACTTGTTGCTCTCTTGAGTATATTGTTTTTATTACTGGCATTCTACCTTAAGTGATTTAAAATAGCTAATACTTATTGTGCATTATTTAACATGCCAAGTGCTTTTATTATAAATGTTTTGTATGAGGGCGCCTGAGTGGTTCAGTCGGTCCTGGGGTTGAGCCCCACCTCAGGCTCCACACTCAGCACAGAGTCTGCTTGTTCCTCTCCTGCTCCCTCCCTCTCTCTCTCTCTCTCTCAAATAAATAAATAAACTATTTTTTAAAAAATAAATGTTTTGTATGTAATACCTTAGTAATACCTTACTTAACCTTTATAACAATCCTGTGAGGATAGATACTCGTTAGTCCTGTTTTGGATTTGAAGACTCTCAGGCTCAGAAAGGTGAAGTTACCTGCTTAAGGTGACACAGCCAGTAAAAGGAGGGCCAGAATATGAACCTAGGCAGTCTGACTGCAGCCTTACTCTTAAGTACTCTGATTCTACCTCCTGTAAACCCCAAAGGTAAAGAACCTCCTGTACTTGGAAAGGAAGTAGGGCCGTAGGGAGACAGTAGTCTTAATACACAGCTAGCTTTATGAGAAGAGGAACCCCAGGAAATGGAATAATGGCAACTTTGTCAAGAAAAATAGAATTGCCCTTTATCACGTGGGCCAGTGGCATATGGACAGTCACCCAGGGCAGATGTGTTGTCTAAGCTCTTGGAGGCTTCCGTTCCCTTCTAGACTTGATTGCCTCTATTACTAAATGGCCCCCAGCCTTTTGTGTGTGTGTTTTCTGGCCCTCACGTATAGATTTTTGCTTCTGTTAGTGAGTTTTGCTACCAGTTCCCCACGTGGCTGATTGGCTACCTTTATTTTGATGTGAGCTGGTAAACCATTTAACACTGTTAGAAGTTAGCCTAAGTGAGTTCTGAACAAGGCCCCTGGAGTTTCACCTTTTAGTAAAATATATGAACTTTGGAATTTGGATTGAGGACATCCCTGAATATCAGAATTGCACCATTTATTGATTGAGCGCACAGGTGCCAAACACAGCTTATTTTGGCAAGGTTTTAAGTGCGCAGGGAGTTGCTCTACTTACTTTACATGGGGGTGGTTAGTGGAGGACAGGGAGGGTTGAAGGGCAGTGTCTTGTGTCTTTGGGAGACTGCAGTGCCATCATCTTAGCAGTTAAAGAATTTTATTTCCTTTACTGCCTCTTTCTTGTCATGCTGTTACAGAGGGAATTGAAAGAAGTCTACTGAAAAGTGATGAATTTGCTTTTTTTCATAATTAAATCTTATCAGTGATGTGACTGCCTTGGATGACCAATAGAGTGGACACTTTAAAAAAAAATAATTTCAAGTTATTTTGAATAAACTCGTTTTGGGCCATATAAACAGCTTTACATTTTTATCAGGTCAATTAAATTATCACTGGAAATAATTTGTGAAGAAACAGTGTATTACTAGTGTATTTGTGGTATAAGTATTGTGCGTGAGGCTTGTTCATTGTTTCTTAATTTGATTATTAAATTTCTTGGTCCCTTACCTTTCCACTTCAGGCTTATGATCAGCATTTAAATATGATATTGGGTGATGTGGAAGAAACTGTGACTACTATAGAAATTGATGAGGAAACATACGAAGAGATATATAAAGTAAGTCATGCAGTTCTGTTCCTCACTTTTAAAATGTCAATTATTCTTAGTATCCAACAGCTTCACACTTACTTACAGGAAGCCTTTCATGATTTGATACCTAATTGGACTCCGTAAAGTATAACAGCCAGAAGCAAAAGCTTTGGGGTCAGACAGACCTGGTTTCCAGTACTGGTGTGGCCACATCCTATCTGGGGTACGTTGGGCCAGGGAATTAACTTGGCAGATTTAATTTCCTCATTCTTAANCAGGAATGCTACCGCTTACCTCATAGGGTTGCCAGGATTCATGGATACATGAGAGTGTAAGATGCCTATGTGTACTAATATAAGCGTGATGCTGGGCAATGTTCTTATGTTCGATATGGATCTGAGCTATCAATAATAAAGACTAAAACTGAGAAATTCTCAAAATACTCCTTAAAAGTAATAGTAAGCCTATTACATGTTAACGTAAGTAACATTCATATTAACAATAACTAGTAAAACGAAATGGTGAGAAGCATCTTTGTTTTACCTTTTTACAAGTTTCTTTAATGCCTGGCTTAACTGATGACATCTAGATTCTCACATCTTTCTCTGCATTTAATCTTTTATGATACGTTATAGTTGAAGACAATACAGCCTCACAGAGAGGTAGTTAGAAAAGGGAAGAGTATTTGTTGTGGGTATTTGCCTCTGATGCTACTTTAAAACTCAGCAAGTGGTAGTTTCTTAGTTGCGGGACGCCTGGGTGGCTCGGTTAAGCGAAAGGCAGGTCATGATCCCACGGTCCTGGGATCAAGTCCCACGTCAGGCTCCTTGCTCAGTGGGGAGCCTGCTTCTCCTCCTTCCTGCCACTCCCTCTGCTTGTGCTCGCTCTCTCTGACAAATAAACAAATAAAATCTTCAAAAAAAAAGTGAGTCTCAGTATGGCATCTGAGACTATTATTAGTGAACTTTTCATACTCTTATTGTGTGCAAATTCATTGGTTTACCTTTGTCCTTTCAGTGCATCTTTGACAGTGCAGGATTCTGTAACATCAGGCACTGGTCATTTGGAAAATATTAGTTTGTGGCGTTATGCAGATCTTCGGAATGTTGGCACATTTCATTGTTCAATATAAAAAAAGAAGATCACACTTAAGTCTTCTAAGTGTTGGGAAGCCAGTCTCTGACCCTCCTGGAGCATAGTGGTTTAACATGTACACTCGGATGGTAGGACTGGATTGAAATCTCGACTCCCTTGCGTACCAGCTATTTAATTGTATCACACTACACAGCCTGTCTGTGACAAGTGTCCTTGTCTATAAAATGGGGTCAGTAGTAGGACCCACTTTATATAGCTATTGAGGATTCATTGAGAGGTTACATGAAAAGCCTTTAGATCAGCGACAAGCACATAGTGAGTGTTCAACTGTTAGTGTTTGTTGGTTTTGTGGTTCTGTTTTATCCTGACTTTCCGTCTGTCTTCAACCACTGCTGACTCCTTTGCAAAGTTTCTTTCTTTCTCCCTGTGAACAAGGGCTTTTAAATTTCGATCTACATTTTTTCCCTCAGCCATGTCATTCGGTCATTATCATATGTGATAAGCCATGAGTCCGTACCAGTAATCAGTACAGCACCAAAGCTTGAGCTCTTCACAGATCTAGGCTCAAATTTTTGCTGCCGCCGATTAGTTTCATGACCTTGGGCAAGTTATAGAAACTTCCTAAGCCTCGAGGGCTTCCGTTAGATGACACCGCTGCCCACCTCCCAGGATTATAACAAGATGCAGGTATGTGTAAAGCTTTGGCATGTGGTGACTGGTGGCCATTATGATTATGGGTAAATCTGTGTCTCCAGTTTCATTCCTTTTCTGAGCTTCACTCTTTCATATCCAGTTTTCTCATTGAAAATATTTTCACTTTGGATGTTATCTTGAAGTCAGTGCATCTAAAGCTAAATTGCTGGTGTTCTTCACCTTCAAAACAAGGTCATTGTCGATTCCCTATTTCCGTTCATGACTTTCTATTATTTAGACTGTAAGTTGCAGAATTTTCTTGGACTTCTCTCAGTCACACTGATCAGTAACTAATTCAGTTGATTTTTCCTTCACGCTGATTTAAATGTGTCATATTTTTTCCTGTTGCCATGACTGTGGCTCAGGCACTTCCCTCTATGTCCACCTCCATTTCATCCCATGCCCAACTGACTGCCAAAGTAATAGTCCTCAAATAATGCTTTCATTTGTTACAGTCGTGCTTAGAGACATGTAAAGCTTTCTGTGGTCTGTAGAGCAAAGCACAAGTTCAGGCTATGTTAAGACCCTCCACAGTGTGATTGAAACTTTCTAGTCTCCTCTCTGATGATTCCTCTGGCCATGTTGGTACACTCGCTGCTCTTTCAGAGTGTGCCCTCTGTAGTCCTGCTTCTATGTCTTTTCCCATAATGTGTCCCCTAACTGGAATATCACCCTTGTCTCTTTTCCTGCAAAGCCTGTTTCAAGAACTTCCCCAGTCCTAACTCCTCAGTGACACTTTCTCTGACCATCTGGACCTTCTTTCTTCCTTTGGTCATTTCCTCCTTTGGTTGGATCTTCTAACCTTTGGCACTCTCAGCTGACACCGATCTTATTGATTCTTCATTTCTATATCCCTTTTCATCTTGTGAGCTGTTTGATAGCAGAGCCCAGGACATTATTCATTCTGTTCCCCATAGTGCCATGTTAGCTACGAGTGATGAGTATATGTGCAGGTTGTTAGAGGAATATGGGGGAGGGGAAGAAGTAGAGATAACAAAGTATAGCTCTTCCTTAACTTCCAGGAGGGCTCCAGCCTGACAAATCCACTATAAGTTGAAAATACATTTAGTACACCTACCAAACATCATACCTTAGCCTAGCCTACCTTAAACATCTCAGAACACTTACATTAGCCTACAGTTGCCCAAAAGCATCTACCACAAAGCCTATTTTATACTAAAGTGTTGTGTAATCCATGTAGTTTATTGAATAAGGTACTGAAAGTGAAAAACAGAATGGTTGTACGTGTATTGGTTGTTGACCCTCTTGATCACATGGCTAACTGGGAGCTGTGGCTGCTGCCACGCCCAGCATCACAGGAGGGTGTTGTACTGCATATTACTAAGCCCAGGGAAAGATCATAATTTTGAATTTTGAAGTACAGTTACTTATGAATGCTTCTTGCTTTCACACCACAGTAAAGTCAAAAAGTAGTAAGTCCAAGAATAAAAAAAGAGATAAAAGTAGAGAGAAAATATCCAGGAACAGAATAGAGAAGGGGGGAAAGGCAACTAATACATGTTGAATAACTGCTGTGGGCCAAAGATTTACAGGTTTTATTACATTTAATCCAGTAACAGTGAGGCCAGCGGTGTTATTCCCACTTTCTAGCCGAGGAAACCCAAGTTCAGCTAGGAGAAGATATGGTAAGGATTTCCAACGCCATCCTAACCGCCTTTAAAGCCTGGTGAGTTCATTTCTATGTGTTAGGGCCTGGGGCTCAAAGTAGTTGGTGATGGAGTTGCTGGACAGTGAAATCTGGAAGTTTGCAGGAGAGCACTAGTTCTTCTGGAGAACTCAGCAGTAGCTGAGCTAACATGGGTAGACTGCCTGTTCTATCAGTCTCTAGGATCTGGCAGACCATGCTCGGTCCCTGCTCCTGTGGGCTTTAAAATCTAATTTAGAAAGTGCCCACTATACAGAAAAACCGCGGGTGCCTTGAATGTGAGCAATTAGGCAAAATAGCTTCAGAGAGAGAACACTAGATATGGAAAACTATTCTATCATAACATGAACTTACTTTAATAGTAAACAAGTGGAAACAGGAGGGGTTAGAGAACTAACCTTTGCTGAGTGCCTGCTGATGTCAAGTGCTATGCTATCCATTTTGTATACATCATATGTAATTCTAACAGCTCAGTAAAACAGGCCTAGGTTAAAGCTAATTGGCATTACTATCGCCAAAAAAGTGTATAGTATGCAGTGTTTCCCAAACTTATTTGGGAAGTACCACAGTACTTTTTGTCTTAAGAAGACATACTGCTACATAACAAATTACCCCAAAACTTAAAAGCTTAAAGGCACATACATTTATTACCTCACTATTTCTGTAGGTCAGGTATCCAGACTCAGCTTAGCTGGGTCTTCTGCTTCAGGGTATTTGATGAGACAACACAGGACTGGAGTCTCATCTGAAGGCTCAGCCATGGAAGAATCTGCTTCCAATCTCACTTACATGGTTGTTGGCAGGAATCATTTCCTTGAGGGATGTTGGACTGAAAGCCTCAGTTCTCGCCACATGGGTCTCCACTACTTGGCAGCTTGCTTCATCAGACCTAGCAAGAGAGTTAGCTAGCAAGATGGAAGTCACTTGCTAGGTAATCTAATCATGATAGTGATATCCCATTACCTTTGCAGTATTCTGTTGGTTAGAAGCAAGGCACAGGTTTCACCCACACTCAGAGGGAAGGGAGTTTCACAAGGGTGTGAACACCAGCAGGTGTGGGGGTCATTAAATGTAATCGTAGAAGCTACTTGCCTTGGAAAATGCTGCCATGTTCATTTCTGTTCACTGAATCTCCGGAAAACTATCATCGAATTAATGGAGAATCATTACAGATGAAGTGGATTCCATAGGAAGGGAAGCAACTTTTTAGTTCAGAAATACGACCACTGAGTAAGGAATTTGAGTAAAATATATAAATTACCTTGATCAGCACAGACTCACTAAACTTGCCGTCCTCAAACTCGGTGCACCTTTGCAACTCGAACGAGACTGGAAGGAAGTACTGCTTCCTAACAGACACCAGTCACATGACACTTGTTTCTTGGAGAGTGATTCTCAGACTCTGTGCCTTAAAGCGGGAGCGTTGGCATCACCCTTGACCGTGTTCGAAATGCAAACTCCTGGGCCACCCCCTGACCTAGTAAATGAGACTCCGTGCTTGGAGCCTGGGAAACCATCTTAGGAGCTGTTGAAGAGGTGACTCTGTACGCACGTTGTCATCTGAGAGCCACTGCCCTGAGAGTGTCGTAGGGAAGAGTTAGATCACTTTTTCAGAGACCATGACAGATAAGTGTACTTGAGTTTAGTATACTAAACTTTATAAGCATTTCTTGAATTTTAGTGTGAGGGGTTCCTTTATGTTAGTTCCAGTACCCAAGAAGCTCATAAAATATAGTTTTTACATTTTGAAAAAAGTTATGAAAACACAGCCGTCATGAGCACGCTATAAAGGCGCGCACTGAAGACACACGAGTTGTGTCTCTCCACGGTGTCGGCTTTATTCAGTCATGAAGCAAGGTTATCGTAATTATAAAGCAGGTCCAGAATTCCAAACTCAGTGACATTTCACCCCATGATTGACTTGGCTTCTTACACGGCGCACAAAGCAGACGAGACAAGCCACACGACAAACAAGGTAACATGGAGGGCAGGAAGTTGATGAACTAAAGGCCAAGTCCGTCTGTGGACGCGCAGTGGAGATAAGGCCTCGGTCCGGTCCAGGTCAGCTCTTGGCACTTACTGCTTCTGATGTTTAGTGAAGAGTCTCAGTTCTGTGCGGCGATCAGTCGGGCAGAGAGCCTTCGGTGGCAGCTGCCTTTTTGAAGTGGTCAGAGAGAGAGGTCCTTGTCTGAGGCGTCTGACAGTTGGCTGCAAAAATCTTCCCATTTTATTTTTTTTTTAAGATTTATTATTTTATTTGAGAGAGAGAGACAGAGATAGTGGGAGCATGAGAAGGGAGAAGCAGGCTCCCTGCCAAGCAGGGAGCCCGATGTGGGACTTGATCCCAGGACCCTGGGACCATGACCTGAGCCGAAGGCAGACGCTTAACTGACTGAGCCACCCAAGGCACCCCAAATCTTCCCATTTTAAAGGGATTTAATCGGTCTTGGGCCCCTGCAGACCTCCTCCGCTTCTGCTTGCTGTCAGTTCTGGGTGTCGTCAGCTGGTACTGGTCTCGGCAATCTTAGCTGCTCCCGTCATTGCTTGACACAGGCCCCTGTGTGACATGAGTAACTCCATCTTGCTCTCTACAACAGCTATTACTAATATTTTCTGCCTGGCAGAGAGGCAGTTCTCTCTGTCAGATCTACATGTGGTCACTTGTGGAATAGATTCCTAGAACCTAAAAGGGTGAATTTATTACCATTGCCCCTCCCACATCCTCCAGCAGAGCAGGGACAGGATAATCACCAAAAAAGAAAAAAATATATATATATTCCCTTTGGAATGGAAACAGAGCAGCATCTCCTGGGGAGGTGTGAAATGTTCCTGTCCTGGTAGTAGTAGAAGTCTTTTGTCTTTTAGGTCAAGTGTGTCCCATGTGATATTTGGGACATACTTACACCAAGAAAATTCTTTTCTGTTCATCTAGAATTCAGATTTAATTGAGCAATCTATATTTTCATTTGCTAAATCTGGCAGCCCTAAATGGGGGCTACAGAGTTTTCACAGCCAAGTTCTTGCTTATGGCGGAAGACTGAAATAGTCAAAGGCTTTTTTAGCCAGGGTTGGTTTCTTTGAATGCAATTTCTTAAAAGCTTAGGACTTCACCTGTGTCTGATCTGTTCACTTCCAAACAATTCTATGGGCCAGTAACTTCAGTCAAAGTTCTTGCCTATACATGGCCTGGCGGTGCCTTTGTTTCTTTAGTTTCTTCCCTCTGTTCTGTTCCTCTGCCTCTAATTAATGTTGACCCTTAGGCCATTTGCTAAAGTAAATTTGGGTGGGAAAGCAGCACCCTTAATCTGATCCTTGCCTTAGGGCTGAGTTTGTTTAACTGAGAAGGCTCACTGGGCTTGGTCCTCAAAACTTTTGTTCCTGCGTATTGTCTGCAGTTTGGAATCTAAAAACAGTTGGCTTTTTGAACCCTGGGAATCCTGTTTCTTGTAATCTTTGCTTGAAAACCAGCTCGCTCTTACCTGAGCTCACCTCTTACACTGCCTTGCTGAGTGCATCAGCAACTAACATTTGGCTTTTTCCCACCTCTTCCCCTAGAACCTATGGGTTTAGGAGGCCCTTAGACTACTTTCCACGTCGTTGCAGGTAACAGTTGTACCCTGTGACTTGCCAAGGCA
Organism: Ursus maritimus; assembly: GCF_017311325.1. Taxonomy (NCBI): domain Eukaryota; kingdom Metazoa; phylum Chordata; class Mammalia; order Carnivora; family Ursidae; genus Ursus; species Ursus maritimus. The sequence goes on from NW_024423786.1 coordinate 4,349,086, forward strand.
TAAGAGGATTTCAGATATTCCATATCTGTTTCCTTACTGCCTAAGGCTCGACCTGTAGACTAGTGCCCCAAGGTATTTGTCCCACATATGTGAGTGCAGTGGCACTGGAAGCAACAGCTAATGGCTCAGCACAGCAGAATTTTATTTCTTGCCCACATAACAGTCCTGAGTGGAGTTTGAGTTCAGCACGATACCTTTCTTCCTGGTACTCAGTCAGAGACCCAGGCTTCCTCTGTCTTTCGGCTCTGCCATCTCCAGAGTTCGTTATCTGAGTCCTGTCTAGTTGCGTGGGGAAGACCACGAAAGGGCATTAATAGAAGGTTAATGGGTCAGTCACTTCTGTTTACTTCTCATTGGTTAAAACCCAGCCCCATGGCTGCACCCGGTTGCAGGGGAACATGAGTAATGTGGTCTAGCTATGTGCCAGGAAGAGGAGGAGAATGGATTTTGGTGGATAGCTCTAATCTTTGCCCACATCGTTGACATCCAGGGCAAACAAGTAAATGGTTAATATGGTGGTTTTTGTGTTACAAAGGTAAGTAGTCAGGTTTTTAAATCAGTTTGTGTTATGATGAATGTTTTGTTTTCAAATTGCTCTCTCAAAAAATAAATAATACTACTATGTATTTGTATAAACGTGTTCTGTTTTTGTTTTCCTCTTCCAGTCAACAAAACGGAATATTCCGATGCTCTTTGTCCGGGGAGATGGTGTTGTACTAGTTGCCCCTCCATTAAGAGTTGGCTGAAACACAGAATTAATCGTGTATGGAATATAGGAGCTTTTGTATGTTGCCTCTTTAAATGTAGAAGACGTTCAAAGAGAACCCTGCGTAAATTTTGATATTAAGAAATGACTAAGGATTCTTCCACTCCTGAAATGAGTTGATCTGCAGATAACTCAAAAATTCTTAAGCTAAAGGGCATCTTAATTTTTTTCCAACCCTTTCAATAAATGTGATCACCAAGATGCAGAACTCTTTTTTTCCGGAATTGATTTGTTCTGTTGTTTTCTCAGACAATTTCTGACTTTTTTCCTTTAAATTCAGTGTTTCCTTTTCTGATATATTTTTTAATGCATCTCCTGTCTTGTGAATTCTTTAAGCACACATCTTACATTGACTTTAGTTGTACACGTTGATCTGTGCATCTGCTAGGTTTGAGGCACTGTGGAGGACTAAAAACTACATTTTTGCCCATATGTGTCCTTCCTTCGAGTCTTCTGGGGAGGCAGTTCTTTAAACCAACAATTGGAGGACAGGGAGGTTAGTGCTAATAGAATAATGCTTATTGGATGCCATAAGAGCACAGAGAAGAGCGCCCAAATAAGAACAGGTAGAGTGGGTGGGTGGGTGTGGAGTGGTCTCGTGCCATTGTAAATGTTAAGGTGGCCGTGAGCTACAAAGCATGATTTCTGTTATTTCTGCTTGGTCTGATGTATCTCTAAGGTCAGGCTCTGGTGATTATATACCTGTGTGGTTTGGCTTGGTCAAATCTACCAATGCCGCCCATATTTTATGAGTCAAAGAACATTTTCCCACTCTTGGATCACAGGCCATTAATGATGACCGGTCTGTAACAACATATCTGAGTGGCACAATAAAACAGTGGCTAAAAAGCAGAGCTCTTTTTATTTCTAGCTTCAGTCAGTCGGCACTTAATGCTTGAAAGGGAAAGAGGGAAGTGTGTGTATGTGTTGCAGTCTCTAAAACTTTATTTATACGGGACTTAGAACCTGACATCCTCTACTAAGTAGGCTGTACCATTTTGAAATGTAGCAATCCGATATGTGGATGGCTGGCCTGTAAATACGCTGAATGTGTGTTTGTTAGTCCATTATCCAGCACGATATGCTAACACATGCACAATGTTTTAAGCCATGTGCAGGAAAGATGCTTTTGGTAAACATTGTGTAAAAAGGCTTCCTTTTCATGATTTATTGTACTTGTCCCTGCAAGTTAAGGGAAAAGGGGAAGACAAGTGTGGGCAAGCTGACAGAGGTTTTATCTTACCTGAGTAGAGAAGGGAGAACCTTCCTTCGCTTCTGCTTACCGCCACACTTTGTCCTTAGGCTTCAGTAGTCCGGGAGGTAACCTGTTTACATCAGCCTGTTCAATATGGGAAAAATGGGACCTGTGCTTCTGGTGGCAGCAAGTGGCCGCTCCTTTGGATCACCCTTTCCTAGTAGAACTCTTGCCTGGATGATGATGATCCGGGATGATTACCGTAATGTATTGCACAAAGTGCATCAGGCAAAAGCCGTTCGTGTGTGTGTCCCTACTTAATCTTTACCACAACTCTCCTGCAGAATGTTACAAGACACTGAAGCTTAAAGAGCTCGAGTTGCTTGCCTGTGGTCCCACAGCTAGCACGGAGCAGTAGGGTGTGAATCTGCTGGGCTCCTATCTGGGGGGTTTGGGGGGTGGGGGTGGGCATGCTGTGGAGACCCTGGCTCTAGGTAGTAGACTGCTCCTAATGCCCACCACAGCCATGACATGACTGGCCATCTGGTCCTCTTGCTTTACCGCATCCTCCAGTTCTTTCTAGGGTTGTGTTTCTTTTTAGTGGCTTCTGATATCCATGATTAAACCCTAGATACTTCTGCTCTATTCTTGGTCATCTTTCTCCTTTTTCTCCTAGAAGTGATAGATTATACTAGAACTTTTGGCAGTGAGGGCTGTTGTTCACACACCAAGGTTTCTAGAAACCATGGGCCTTAAAATCTGGCAACACTACCGCCATGTGCCACTAAGACTCAGCTGCAACGTATAAACATCCACCCACCTCTTGGCTGCTAAGATACAGGGCGGGGGCAATAAAAGCTCAACTGCAGGATAATCGCTTGCATATTACCAGACAGAGGAGAAGGAGGCAGTGTGGGTTTGGGGAGCCCTTTTGTGGTTCAGGCTACCTACCTGGAAGGTTGGTGCTGGGACTCATCCTGCAACGGGGGTGCCTCAAGCAGCATCCTGACACAGCCTTCATCAAGGCTTCCTCTCCGGGGCTGCACGGTGCTGCCCTCTGAGGACTTATGCAATATGAGGGCACCCCGGAGCCGTGCCTTGGACTCCCAGGCTGCAGAACACTGAGCTCCAGCCAGCTGGACAGCCTGTGGTCATTGGAGCTGGTGACGAGGTGTCTGCAACATGGGGTCACATAGCTCAAGAGGAGCCTTCTGACCATCTCTCCTTTGGAAGCCTCTCAAGCAGATGCCATACCTAGATCCCTGTCTTGGTGGCTTCCTGAAGGGAGAGTGTTCTGAATTGTCGTTGCTTCCCATAAAGGAAGATGGACAAAGTGGAGGACCGCGCATTTATCTTTGAGATGAAATGTGCCCAAAGTGAAACCCAGGTAACTTGAGTATCTCAAGTTAGACTAAAATCATTCGCTACAAGTGGACAGTTTTCACACATTTCAAATAGTGATTTTTTTTAAAGATCTGCATAAACTCAAGTATCTTTCTGTACACCAAGAGAGAAACTGGTTTCATACACCCTTTTATTACAAAAATACCTATTGCCCACAATGCTTTTAGCCTATAGTCAGGAGAGGAACGTTCCACTGGGAGCAATTGCCAGCTGTGGAGCAATGCTCACCTGTGTTGGACCGGGAAAGGAACTGAAAATTCCAGGAGTCATCCTGGCGGAATCAAGAGGCTCGGTTGGTGTTTCTGTCACTCAGTTCCAGTGAACTATGTGGGCAAGCTCTACCCTGTAGCGAATCAGGCTTAAAATCTACCTGCCAGTAGCAGTGGTCTCACGCTCAGTTGGTTCATGTGCTGGTCCACCGCCAGTCATCATGGTCATGAGAACGTAGGGCTCTGGCGAGGCCTGAGCCACACACCCATCCTGGCACTAGACAAGATTATCCCCAGCTGAGCCGTATAGTCTGTGCATGGAGGGGGTAGGTCTCTAAAGGGAATCAGAGGAAAAGGTGGATGGGAGCTGGAGACAAAAAATGCCTGTTAGTTAAAGATGACTTGTAGTCTCCTGATTTATAGGCAAAAAACTCCTTTGAATTACTTAATAATTGGTAAAATTTCTTGGAACACACCTTAGAGTGGAGACCCTGATTTGAAGCCATTGCTCAGTGTGGGTGGAGTGTAGACTTGTTCCATGACTAGGCCTAATGGTAGTTGGAGTCTCCTCTGGGAGTTAGTTGTGGAACCTGCTACGCAGGAGGGTATTAGGCTGAGAGGAGGTACTGGGGTCCTTGGAGCTCTGAGGCAGGTGGGTTACTTACAGAATGTGAGTGAAGAACACTGAGCCCCACCAGACAGGTTGCTGCTTAAGACCAGGGACCTGTGTACTCACAACCCCTGGCATGGGCTGGCCAAGAGTGTGTCCTCAGTATATGCTAGATGAGTCATTGAGTCACAGGAAAACCAGTGACAACACTATGGATGGAAGGGGCAAGTGGTACTTTTTTGCCTCCAGCTTTATGGAGGTATTAGTGAAAAAGTTAGAAGATTCGTAAGTGCATTGTGGGGATTTGATAGATGTATACGTTGTGAAAAGACTCTTGCCACCTAGTTAAGTGACACATCCATCACCTCATAGTTTTTTTCGTTTTGTTTATTTGGTTGGGTTTTGTTTTTGTTTGTTTTGGTGAGAACATTTAAGTTCTCTCTGAGCAAGTTGCAAGTATATAGTACAGGGTTATCAACTCTAGTTACCATGTTTTACGTTAGATCCTCAGACCTTACCTTATAGCTGAAAGTTTGTACCCTTTAACCAACCTCTCCCTATTTCCCCCACCCCCAGTCCCTGACAACCATTTTTTTCTGTTCTCTAAGGGTTTGACTTCTTTCTTTCAGGTTCCACATATAAGTGGTGCCATGTCGTATTTGTCTTTGGCTTATTTCACTTAGCGTAACTCCCTCAGGGTCCACCCATGTTGCAAATGACGGGATTTCCTTCTTATGGCTGAATAATACACATACACACGCACACACACACACACGTATATACATAGACACCACAACTTCTTTATCCATTCATGGCAAATAATACTTCCAAGGTAAACTTGGCACACTGTTTTCCAGATACTTGTGATGTCCTCCATATAACTGGACAATTCTTCCCACGTTTTTGCCCTAGCCATCTTGTTTCCATTACCATTAACCTGAGAATAGCAGTATGTGCCAACTGTAGATACCTAACTAGTTATCAATTTACATGGAAAACTAACACCAAGAAATGAGGAAGCCAAGGCCAAGTGTTTTAAATTCCTTTTAGATCCATTGCTCACTTTTAATACCCAGAGCGTGTAGATTCTTATTTTCTTGGCCGCTTCTAGAAGCTTGCTGGATGTGGAAGCAACATGCCCCACTGCAGTTCCTGATATTGATTACTCCAGAGGAATTCTTTTCTTGGCTTCCATCCCACCTACAAGGCTGTGGGGCTCTGGGCTCTGGGTGTTGACAGGACCTCCACAGAGTTGCCCTTGGTGAGTTGGAAAACTGACCGTAGAGTCCGGAAGTATGATAGAGTCATAAACCTGGCTTTAAATCCCAGCTGTGCCATGTACCAGCTGGGCAAATTACATATGCCAGAAGGTCAGCTGTAAGATGTGGAAAGCATTTACATAAACAGCCTAGGATATTGCCTGGAATGTCCCTGACACATCACAGACACCAGTTGCAGAAACCACAGAAGTGGAGACTACTGGAGGCCAGTTCCATTTTCTAAGGTCACTCAATTCATCTTATTCCAACTATCCCCACTCTTTTTCTCCCTAGATAGTTTGGAGGAGGATCATGAATGTGAAATAATTTAATTCAACCAATTAAAAATTGTGATCAAAGTCTACTAAGTGCCAGACTCTGTCAATAGAGGACTGAACAAAACAAAATGAGTACACAGTGCTAAGTGCTATGAAGGACGTGGAGGGTAAGGTAACAGAGCATGAGAGTACCAGGAGAGAAGGCAGAACATCAGAGGGGCTCTGAGAAAGGTCCAACCAGGTAACATTTGAGCAGACATCTACAGAGCTGGAGGGAGCCAGTCCTGTTGGGAATTGGCAAAACAGCGTTGGTCCACGCAGCTGGAATGCATGCATAGGCTCTGAGGCAAGAACAATTTCACCTGGTCAAGGGTCAGCAAGGAGGCCAGTGGGCGGGAGGAGAGTGAGCCGAGGAGATGAGGTCAGAGAGGGACCAGATCCCAGCGACCTCTATGGTCCAGGTATAATTTAGCACCTTCGTTGTACACATGGGGTGGAAGAGGCCAAGGACTCCGGAAAGAGACCTGCCCACGGCCACAAGCAAGTCCAAGCTCATCTAGTAGTAAGACCTCAACTGGGGCTATTGTGTGACTCACTCTAGCAGGCACTCCTCACGCTGTAGTCCCTGGAGTTCTGCAAGGCGTAATTGGTGCAGCGGTACGGTCCCCTAACTTCTGCTCCTGTGCTGTGTCACTTCCCTTTTCTTTTTCTTTTTTTCTTACCCAAAATGGGTTTATTGGGATGGTTTCCCACTCATCTTGATTCATAGGGCTGCCTCTGTCTGAAGCAGCCACCTTCTGCAAGCCTTGCCTTTCCTCCTGCGGGCTGGCAGAGAAGAATGGAGCAACTGCTGTTTGTGCCTGGCTACAGATGGGGGTGAGTTCATAGCATGCTGGGCACTCCACGTCCATGAAGGCTAGGAACCGCGGCTGACGCTTGTGTGTTTCTTCTTCTCTTCTGGAGAGGGATGAAGATCTTTGCAAGAGGCATGTTCTTACAGGAGGCCATCACTGCCAGCAAGGTTACTCTCCTTTTCAAAGGAAGGGGTCTTCCTTCTGAGTGCCAGCTGCCAGTTAGACCCTGAACGAGCTAGTAGCCCATGTTCACAAAAGGCGAAATGACTGTGTTCTCTTCCCCTCAGTGGAAAGGACACAGAGTTGGAAACCAAACAGGACTCGGCTCTCTCATCTCCTGTTTTGTGAATTTTGGCAAGCCTCTCAGCCTTTCAGGCCTCAATTCCTCACCTGAAGGGAAATGCAGGGGAGAGTTTTACTCCTGAGAGGTTTGTGCTGTTCAAGCTTCCTCTAGCTGAGCGAGAGCACCTAAATTTACTTGTCTTGTTTGTCGACACCAGGTGGCGCTGTGCTCTGTGCTTTTCAACTTGCAACTCTTCTTGGTTTGCAATGTGTATTAATATTGGCCAGCAAAGTCTGTGTCATTTATTTTCTTAAGTCTAAACAGTTTGTGGAATTCCAACCCAACAGTATCTGTTGCTGCCAGGAGCAAAGAAGGAAAGAAAACAACATGCTGTTTAGGCCCCAGGGAGCAAGTTGTAAGGTAAAATGCCCTTCTGATTGTGCCCACATCCTGTCGAGCTAAAATGAGATTGTCGACAAGGCCACATTCCAGACAAGATGGCTTGTGTCATCATCTGTCCTTTGCGTGTAGTTGACTCGTGGTTGGGGATCTGAGGCCGGATGCTGCCACTCCACAGAGCAGATTCTCTTACCTGCTCGAAGCCTCAGTGTCTTCATCTGTACAGCGTCCTTTCAGGTCGAACACTGTGTGATGGGGCAAGGCCTGGGATAATTCTGTTACTGATGAAAAGAGCCCAAGCGGAGTTCTTGATAAGCCCTTGGTAATAGTATCTGAAAGCCGCCCGCTGTGTGTACTAGGTAAAGAATACAGATTTGGAGTCAAGAAACTTTGTGTTCTTACTCCAGCACCACTACTTCCTACTTGAATAACAGACTCAGCCCCTCTGATCCTCTTTCCTCCTCCATGACATGAGGATCGTGGCAGTGCCCACCTCATGAAGAGGGGCGGAGGCTTAACTGACGTCCAAGCTCAGGGCATGGCGTGCAGCAGGGGTTCAGTACATCGTTGTTTCCTTTCATTAAACCAGCAGCTCCAAATAACGTGCTTCCTTTCTCCTCCTGCCTTTCAGGCCTCTGTGGTTGGTCCACAGTGCAAAAAGACCACTCGTAAGTACTTATCTGTCTTTAGAACAGGGATCAAAGTCGTTTTTATGAGTCCATAGTTTCTGCCTTGCTGAGTCCACCCCATTTAAAAACTAATCTCATTGCTCTCTTCTCACATTGTTTTTCCTTTAAGGCTTTTTTAGGCCGAAGATTGCTAGAAACCGGGTCAGATAAAAGCTGATCACGATAAGTGTTTGGAAATCAGGTGAGAAGGACCAGGGGACTTCCCTTTTGCAGAGTCTTGACCCTCCCTGTCCTTGGTTCTCAATACTGTTTTGCACAGTTCAACTTTAGGATATAAGAGAAATGAGTGGAACCAGCTCAGTGAACAAGGTCACCCAACAACACCACGAGATGATGACATCACTGTCAGCTCCTGCCCAGGAAAAACCCAGGGCTCAAATGACGGAGGGAAAGGGCAGGTCATCTTCATGGCAGGTTGACAGAGCTAGTTGCAGGCCACCATCAAATATCAGGCCTGGGAGTGTTGCTAAAAATTGCCCAGGGGCCACACCTGCCTCTGCTCAGTTTGCCCTGGGCAGTCTTGCTGCCCTCACATGCTCAGGACAACAGAGTATCACCAACAGGTTTTTTTCCATTTCCTAGAAGAAAGGTTACCAACTGCCAGAATGAAAATAGAATGTGAATCGTGTCACAGGAATCCTGTCCAATCCAAGCACACTCATATTGTGCAATGGCCTTCAGGGGATAGAGCAGATAAGCAAAATCTCAAAGTTATTATCACTTTGTTGGACTTGACATCTCAGAAGGCCCCTCGCCATCCTCTCTCTCCAAGCTAGTTATGTTTCTGCAATGCTACGTGTCAAGTGGATCATGTTTTTAGTGCCCTAGAGGGACACTAGTACTTAGGTCAACCTGACGCAAAAACCCTCACGTCAAGAATCTTTGTGTTCAAGTGAGAAGTTTTTCCCAACTTTGTCCATTTCCCAGGTTGTGGTTTTATACATTTTCTTTTCTCTTTTTTTCATTCTTGGATTAAATTCTTCTTTATTATTCTTAATGGTATGATATAGTTTTCCATATGGTAGTGATATACTCATGGTAAGTTTCCTGAAGAACAAATAAAAGTTTAACAAGTTGAAGAATTCAGTGCTTTGCAAATTTGTCTTTCACATACATGATGAATATTACTTTTTTTTAAAAATTGTGGTAAAAAACACATAAAATTTACCATCTTAACCATTTTTAGGCAGTAGTGTTAGGTATATTCACATTGTTGTGCAATATACGTTAGTTTTCTTAAAGCAAAGCACTCCTAGGTGTCTTTATCAATAATTAGAGACATCCCCTATCCGCCAGGTCCTCCAGTCATATAATACTTTATTACTGTACCTGAACTTACCTTTAAAGGATTTCAAAACCTTGGACAGTAATTCTAAACAAAATCCATGGGCAATACTTAAAATAGGTGCGTGGGGGGCATTTAGAGAAGGCTATGAAGCCATTTCATACTTTATTTGTCACAATCCAAACTGATTCGGGTAGAAGGGCCTGGCAAGAGAGCTGACCTCAAGACTGTTGGATGGGGGTCATGATTAAGGCATTCAGGTCATGTCAACCTTGCTTAAAGCCTCCAGTGGCTCCACATCTCACCACAGAAACCTCTGCACGCACGACCCATCTCATCCCCTCCTGATCTCATTCCTGCCTACCTCTCCGACCTACCTTCTTCTGCTCGGCCATATTGGCCTCCTTGATGGCCCTCGAAAATGTCAAGCTCATTCCTTCTTAAAAGCCTTGTATTTACCTCTACCTCTTCTAGAACAGTCTTCTCAACTTTTGCTAAGCAATAGAACCACTTATGGAGGTCATAACATTCTCAATGCCCAGGCCACATCCTATACCAATTAAATCATAATCTCTGGGGCTTTACCGGTCAGTATTTAAAAACAAAACAAAACAACCCAGGAATTCCTATGTGTCGCTATGTTTGAGAACCAGTGTCTAGATTAGTGGTTCTCGAAGTGTCCCAGATCAGCAACAGCTGCATCAATACATGCCTTCGTTTGAGAACCGTTGCCCTACATCCTCGGTGCTCAAGATGTGGCTGATGGACCAGTTGTGTCAGCATCACCCGGAAGCTTGTTAGAAAAGCAGAGTCTCTGATACCATCCCAGCTCATAACCCGACCAACTGAATCAGAATCTGCACTTTTAACGTTATCCCCAGTAACTCCTAGGCACATTAAAGTTTGAGAAGCTTTCTACCTCTGTCCCCTGAGAGAGCCTGGGAGCAATGACACACTGGTAGCAGGAGCTCACCTGACACCCAGATTCTAAATCTCAGATTCTAAATACCTTTTAACATCGAAGGGAACTGGGCTCATTGGAGAAAAGGCTGATTCCAGGCCTAGTGCCAGGAAGGTGTAAGATGAGCCTGAAATATCTTGTGCCAGAAAGCAAGGAAATTCTTGAAGGATGATGAAACATGTCAGAAAGACACAGGGGTCAGTTGAAAAGGGCTCTCACTGGCCAAATCTGAGAAGAATCTAATAGTAGTGAATTATAACCTATTGAATAAAATAAAAACGGACGAGTTTGTAGTGTTACAAGAAACAGATGATCATATAGATAAGTAAGACCGAAGGAACAACTCTTCCTTGCAGTAGAACGTTAACAATAGGTAGAGCAGGAAAGATGGAGTAAGAAAATCATTCGTGAATGCTGAAACTAATGGGGGAAAGTTTGAGGAACAGAATGTTTATGTTCTAAAAGGACCTCCCCACAAATGACTTGGTTACAGAGGGGAAAATAGTAACTTGATCTGGAGAAAGCTGGCAGAGACCACCTTCACCCAAGAGTCAAAGTTGACATCACCCGTATGGGGATGGACCAACACCACAGGCCTCCTGCTACAGGGCACTGCGGAGGGCATGGCATTACTTCTGCCAAAAAAGGCATTAACTCAGTCTACTCCTCAAGAAGCATCAAGAAACCCAAGGGGAACATTCCATAAAATAACTGGCCTGGAATCTTAAGAAATGTCAAGGTCAAGAAAGACAGCAGCTAAGGAATTGTTCCAGATTAAAGGAGACTAAAGAAGCATGAGAATTACATGCAGTATGTGATCCTGGTCCCGGAAAAATGTATGTAATTTCAAAAGGTTATTGTTGGAGCAAACAATGAAATTTAAATACGGATGGTGGTTATGTAAGAGAGTGTTCTTTTTTTTTTTTTTTTTAAAGATTTTTTTAATTTATTTATTCGACAGAGATAGAGACAGCCAGCGAGAGAGGGAGCACAAGCAGGGGGAGTGGGAGAGGAAGAGGCAGGCTCATAGCGGAGGAGCCTGATGTGGGGCTCGATCCCAGAACGCTGGGATCACGCCCTGAGCCGAAGGCAGGCGCTTAACCGCTGTGCCACCCAGGCGCCCCGAGAGTGTTCTGATTTTAGGAAATACATCCTGAAGAATAGGGTAACAGGGCCGTGTGTTTGCATTATGAACTCTCAAACAGTTCTGAAAAAGTATGTGTGTATGTGTAAAAGTATGTGTATATATTATATATTCATACAGAGGAAGAGAGGCGAGAGAGTGGGGCAAACGTAAACAATTGGTGAATCTAGAAGACGAGAGTTCCTTGCACTGTTCTGGAGCTTTTCTGTAAGTTTGAAATTATATTGAAATAAAAATCATGTCCCCCCTTCCCCTCGAAAAAAGACCTGTGGGAGCACACACCAAAATAAACCAAGGAAGAAGCACTGTTCCAGAACACTTGCTTCCAAATTTAGTTTGACTCTGTCCTTCCGGTCATTCAGGTCTCTGTTCCTCCGTTACCTCGTCAGAGAGGCCCCGGCTGGTCACCTCCTCTAACACAGCCCCCTACCACCACTGTCAGACCCTGTCTATCACATTACCTGCTTTCTTATGCTCACAGCACTTTGTTAGCATGTAAAATTATCCTTGTTTATATATTTGTCCACTGCTTTCTTATCTCCCCCCACTAGAATGTAAACTGCGTAAGTATAGAGATTTTTTTTTTTTCTGTCTTAATACATCCCCAGTACAGTGCCTAACATGTAAGAGACACCTTGGGGGTTTATGTTAAATGAATGAACAAGCAAACAGATCTATATATCCGAGTCTCCGTTTTCTCATCTGCAGGACAAGGGGCCTCTATAATTCAAAACCCAGACACTTTCCCAGCCCTGGCACCGACAGTCTGGCACTGTAAGAGCTACTGTTTAATGAGTATCTAAAATGTCCTATGCTCTTATTTTTTAAGATTTCTTTTTTTAGAAGTAATCTCTGTACCCAAAGTGGGGCTTGAACTCATAACCCCGAGATCACGAGTCACATATTCTACTGACTGAGCCAGCCAGGCGCTCCAAAAATGCCCTAGGCTTTTATTGACAAGCGCCCCTTTAACCTCCACAATGATCCTGCAGCGCTGGCGATGGTACCCTTGTTCTACTGAGTCATCTGGCAGATGCAGACTGAGTGCCAGTTGTCTACGAGGCACAAAGAAAATAACACAACAATCACCTGCCTTACTGTCCTGTGGCATGCTGCATTAGCAAGAGCTGACTGATAACCACAGCTCAGAGAGGTTGCCCAAGTTGCTGTTGTCACACGGCCAGCACAGGAACAGCTGGGAAGGGGACCGGCCTCTCGGTCCAAAGCCCAAGCTCTCCGACTGTGGCTGAGGAGCCGCCGCCAGGGGAGGGAAGCTGCTGTGAGTCAGGCCACACTTCAGGTGGCTCCCTCAGAGCCCTCACACCACCCGTGTCCCGTGACCGCGACACTAATTCTCACTGTGCCCCTTTCATCGGCACAGAAACAGAGCGTGCTGTATCTTAGCCATTTCTGATTCCGTTTTTGATGATTCCATGGCCTCTTGGTCCCATTTACTTCAGATAAGCAAGAGCCTGTTCTGCTTCACTGGGCAAAGGTCAAGATAAATTCAGTCTGAGAAATCATCTAAGTTGGAGATGGGATCAAATAACCTTGCCAGAAAAATAACCAAAAGAGCAAAAACTAAGAAACAAAATAAAAACCCACTTCAAAAAATGTTTAATGAAGAGACTGAGCATGAAGAATTAAAACAATGTAAAGGGAGTGGGAAAACTTCCTGAAGGGTGTTTAATTTTTCTTCAGCTCATTGATCCTTTCCCTCCTTGAAAGCTTTCTTTGCCAATTAATCACTCAACTCATTACCAGGCCCTGTTTCCCTGTTTATAATTTGGGGCCTCAAGAATCCCTGTGTAAGGACCACAGTAAGTTTCCCTGGTTAGCAAGACAAACATTTATCTTAGAGGATCAATTACTACGCTGGGAGGTCTCCGATTCCTGGGATTTAGTGCATGGTTTTGCCCTTGATTTGTTGGGTGACCTTCGCTTCTCCGCCTTGGTTTTTGAAGCTACAGAAGAAAAACAATGTTACCCCCTGAGTCGTGTCCTGAAATTGCTCTGGGTTCCCTGTTGGAAAGTAGAAGAGGGTATTTGGTCAAGGATATGATTTATCTATGCCCATAAATGCTCTCCTTCTTCTGGAAGTTAGCTAATTATGTTTAGAATTGAAAATGCAATCCCTGTGGGTATCTAAAGTAGATTCCTTATGGGAATGTCTAGCGGGTGGGTGAATAAAAGAGACACATTAACAGAGTTTTGTTATTCCAAAGGAAAATGTCGTATCTCCATTTTTTGTGGTCACAAGTTCAGAGTTGGGGAGAGGGGTGGACAAGAAAACAGTATTGTTCTTTGGAACTACGACTCACAGATTGCTCACCCACGAGAAGCTTTTTTGTTGCAGTTGAGTGACCTTTTTTCAAGTGAGCCAGGCAGTTAACTGACCACTGGGTGGATGATGAAATGACCCACCTTTGCATTTAGTGAGTTCCCCATCGTTAGAGGTAAGTAAGAATAGGCTGGATGTACTCTCAGCAGGGGGTGGGGTAGAGAAAGGTCAAGCACCAGGAGAGAGCTTCAACTAAGTAACATTCATTCTCATCCAACCCTGAGTCTCAGGGATTTTGGTCCCTTTCAGTGCCCGCAGGCTCTTCTGAATAGACGGAGCTGTGCAGCAGCACATGGGGGCAAAGGTGGTAACAGGTGAGATCATGGGTGAATTTGAGACTCAAATCACTCAAAGGATGGCTTTATATCCGCCACAAAGCATGAACTAGAATTAGGATCCCAGGAGAGGAGGCTAAGTAGGGTATTGTGTATTTGAGGACACACCTTTCAACAGGGAATGCTGCATGGACCATGAACTCCAGCCTAAAAGGAATTTGGTGTTGCCACTGAACTCCCTCTGGAGCTCCCTCTGGAGCTTTCAGCCGTAGAAGCCCCATCACTGATTGGAGGAGGACCCCCAGTGTCGAAGATCTAGAGAGGGTGAGCACAGTGGTGGAAATTGGGAGAGTATCGGCTTTTAAGCAGGCGCTTATTTTTAGAATGAATAACAACCACAATAACAATAAGAGCTGCCGATTATTGATCATCTGCTATGTGCAGGCATGATGCATGGCTTGCCTCACCTGCACAATTCTTCAAGCCAGGTGCTATCTGCCTATTTGACAGATGGGGAAACTGAGGCATGTAGTGAGAGGAAGTGCCTTGCGTTGCCAATGGCAGTGCCAGTATTCAAACTCAAGCCTGTCTGACTCAAGATTCATGTTCTTTGCATTGTGTACCCCAGCCTTCATTTAAAGGTAGGAATTTAATTTAAAAATATGCATATAGGTAGGAATTATTAACTCCATTTTTGCTGATAGAAAAACAACTCAGAAAGTGGAGGTAATATCAGACAAACTGAAATTCGACTGGCTCCAGATCTCTGCCAGATGGCCTGTGAGAGGAATAGTTGTACCTTGTAGAATGCCAAAACTGGGGGACTGCCCCTAAGGTTGGCTGATGGCATGCCTTCAGTCTGTGTAGGAGAACCTGACCCGGCGGTAGAAGTGAGCAGCTCAGGAGCACGAGGCAAGGCAACGGCAGGCAGGACAAAGAGCCCCCATCTCCGGGCTCCCGGGATGTGCTGAGTGAATTGCTTTCAGGTAGATCTGTGCTGACCACCCTCTGGATGTCTGGGCCTGGTAGGGGTGCCCTGCCCTGAGGCTGGGATGGAGGCATGTCTGTTACCTCAGAGGTTATCCCAAGAGGCTAGGGTAGTAGGGGCTGAATGTCTAATAGGAAGCTGACTGCCTGTGTGAGGATGTGAATCAGCAGGCAGGGCCCTGGGATCAAGGTCACCAGCCCAGCAGTTGTGCACACTGGTGAATCTGGGAAAGCTGGGGCGAATCAGGTGAGGGGCAGACAACAAAAGCAGGACTTTATTTGGGAAGTAAGGCATTCTTCTCAGACGCCCCTGCTCATCCTGCATCTTCTTGTAAGGGTCTGCCTGTAGTGTGAAGCCTCCCTGAACCTATCTGAACTCGCTTCTCCCCTTCTGGCTGCAAGAGCCATAATGCTGACTGCTGTTTCTAGAAGCCACTTAAGTGCCAGGCCCTAGGCTTGACACTCTACCTGCAAAATCTGACATTTATTTTCCAGCAATCCTGGAATCGTGTGCAATCCTGTGATCGTGTTGTAACGAGCTAAGGCTCAGAGAGGTTAAGTGACTTGCCCAAGCTCGCACAGCTGATAAGTAACAGAATCAGGATGGCAGCTCTATTAGGATAGGGACTTTTAAATCATTGTTTGCTGCTATATTCCCAACGCTTAGCACATAATGGTCACCCAATATTGATGCAATGTCTGACTCCAATGCCACATACCTCGCTTCCTCCTGAAAACCCACATGATGGGAAAATGCAGATCTGAGGGAAAATAGGCTTAGAGGACTTCAGTCAAGAATAAATCCATAAAGTCCTTTTCTATAGGTACTTTTCATTCTCACCAAAATATGAAAATAAAGAAAGCTCCCTGAAGAGAATGTCAATTGCATTGTGCGCAATTTTACAGTTAGTAATAGGGGCTGATATGGAATTAATCTCTTCCCCAGGCAGGTTCAGCGGGTTGCTTGTTAGTTCATTGGCCTGTTTGCTTTCCTGTAGACAACATGCACACCACCAGGCATTTGTTCAAATGCCATTTGATCTCTAAAAGTTCAAAGCCATTATGATTTCACAACTCAGAGTCTCTAAGTCACTGTCTTCCAGCCATGAATTTATGACTTTATATTCAACACAGACTCTGGTGGTACAGGATGGGTAATCTATGCATCCTGAAATTTCCATAAAGGAAACTCAGAGCAGGGTCAGTTTTCGATATAGCTCCCTCTGTTGCCCAGCACGGTCCAAGTTCATGAGTGTTCTGTTTATTGGATCGTTATCATCCATTCTGCTCATGAACTCTCATTTTCCGCAACTGGAATTCTACAAATTACAACAGAACTGCATCTAAACTTTACTGACTGTCATTGTTTTTTTTTTTTGTTTGTTTGTTTGTTTTTTTTTTGCTTTCATGATTCAGGATGTAGTTTAGCATCTCACAGGGCCCTAAGTCAAAATAATGAATTTTGAATTAAAACTTCTCAAACCTGAAAGGGATCCTGCAGATCCCCTCATCTAACTTTCCCCAAATTCTGTTTCACAAAACAACTCCCCCAGAAGACAGTGCACCCAGAAGGAGTTCCTGTGTCAAGTAAATTTGGGAACTCTGGCCTCTACCTCCCTGTATGGGAGGAGTTGTAAGGCACAAGAGCAGACCGAGGTTTCCAAGAAGTCCTGTGGTAAATATACTTTTGTTTAGCTTTGTCCTACCCAGTGTTCCCAAAATTACTGGACCCAGGTGGGGTGAGGGGTGTTTTCTCCTTTTTTCAAACTTCTGAAAAATGCCTGCTGGAAAACATTTTGGGAAATATCACTCTAGTCAAACACCCCCCTAGCACACCTACCAATTTTGTAGATGCAGAAAGTGAGGTCCGAAGAGGGGAGGAAAGTGACCTGCAGTTATACATAGTTAATGGCAGAGTTAGGCCTGGAGCCCTTACATTTCTTCACTCCTAGTCTCAGAATTCTTATCAGCCAGAGCGCCCAAGTTAGACTGGCAAATGGCTGGAACAGAGATAGCCAGGTAATCAAGTATGCATTGACCTAGCTTCTACTGTGCAAATAACCTGGTTCTGAGGCTTATTGTATTGAACAAGATAATGATGGAATAAGACAGCTTTGAGGCCGTCCTAAGCGACTCTCTCCATTTGCAAGTACAAGGCCCTAATACGGCTCCTTCACCTCCCATCCGTCTGTAGATTACTTTTCAGAAAGCAGATTTGGAGTAGTTGGAAGATGGGGCAGGGCCAGTGATCAGGGATAAGAAAGCCATCACGTCATCAGCCCTGTTGGAGTGACTGATTGTTACTGTTCATAATAGTAATCATAGCCACTTACCGATGGGGGCAGTCCACTTCAGTGGTGACAGTGAGCTTTGGAGCCACACACACTGGGTTCGAATCCATCGTGGATTAACTGTGTGATCTTGGACAAGAAACTTAATCTCTCAGGGTCCCTGTTTCTCACTGTGAGAAGGAAATAATAATAGACCTACATTTTCCTGGCACTGCACTCAGAGGATTAGATGCCATGATTTCTTCGCAGAGAGTATGGGGTAACAAACACAATAGTTCCTGTCTTCGATAAAGAGGTTTTCCAAAAGACTCACAGAGGCTCGCCTGGAGACTATCTCTCATAAACCCCGGAGGAGTTTGAGCAGACAGCCCAGGAAGCGCCTATAGGTTGCCATGCAGCAGTCATAGTGGGGAGGGGGGTAAATGAATTAGGGCAAAGATAAGTGAAGAGATCCTTAATCTACACAGAAGATTAAGGGCATGTTTTTTTTTTAACAATAATTGAGGGAAAGAGAGTTATAGAAGACAAATAGATTGTATTAAACAGGATTCGTTTCATTGGCAATTGGCAAAAAACAATTCCAACTGGCTTAGGGGAAAAAAATGAGCCGGGGGAGCTGATTGTAGATCTGACCGCATCCAGGAGCTCAAGCAAGAGCACCAGGAATCTGCCCTGCTCCATCCCTGGCTCTGCTTTACTTGCTGTTGACTCTGTTCTTAGCCAGGTGCTCCCTTCATGGTGGCAAAGTGGCCACAGCAGCACCAAGTGGACGTTCTACAGTTTAGCCATCCTGCCTCTTGCCCAAAATTTCTTTTTTTTTTTAAAGATTTTATTTATTTATTTGACAGAGATAGAGACAGCCAGCGAGAGAGGGAACACAAGCAGGGGGAGTGGGAGAGGAAGAGCAGGCTCCCAGCAGAGGAGCCTGATGTGGGGCTCGATCCCATAACGCCGGAATCACGCCCTGAGCCGAAGGCAGGCGCTTAACCGCTGTGCCACCCAGGCGCCCCTCTTGCCCAAAATTTCAACCCAACTCCCTGGGTTTATGATGGGCCTGGCCCAGGTCACGTGCCCCTTTCAATTACCGGGCCTGACTGGCCAGGCCTGAGTCACTTGCTTCCTCTGGGAAATGGAGCAGATGTGGGGCTGAGACCATGGCCACATGCCTTTAGTTCCTCCTATCTCTTTCAGTTTCCTGATCCTTGTCTCCATCTTCAGTTGGCCCACACCTTTCCAGGCTTCACAACCACACCTCATCCTGGCCCCAGGGAAGAAATGGCCACATCATCTAGAGGGGTCTTCTAAACTGACTTGGGCCTCTCTGTTGGCTCACAAGTAGATTCGGGAGACACCAGTTCAGATAGAGGGAGGCAGTGTGATGTGTGATGCTAGGATGGCAGAGGAGTTTTTATCTTCTATGCCAATTACAAGAGTGGCTGTCTAAGAGGATGCAGAGTCTAGACTCAGAGGGAAAGAAAGCCATGATTGATTAATAATGTCTGCCAGGAGCACTAAAGTAGGTAATTGTGGCAGACATGTCATGTGTTTGCCAAGCTTCATTAAAGAAACAGCACGAATCACAGAGTGCAACAGCCCTGTTCATGGTCACCTTCACCTCTTAGTCCTGTGATCACGATTCAGTGACTTAGCCTTACAGGCAATAATTCACCATTTGCACAGTGAGGATGTTTATCTTGAAGAGCTTCTACAAGAACCAATAGAGATAGTGTACGTAGGTGCTGATCATGTTGTACCACAAATGGAGACTTGGGTTTTTAACAGAGGTAGAAAGTCATCCCATTTTTCCAGGGGCCTCCTTCTCAAAAGTGCTAGAATTGCCATCTTGGTTAGGAAGATTTTCATGGGTTTGAACCTCTTTTTTGAAAGATACACTCTTGGTTCCTTATCCTTATCTCAACAAGCCTTGATAGTTCATTGCATCTAGGAGCAACTTCCAGCAGCCAGCGTCTACTCATTGCCTTTCCTGCCAATAGCACCTCAGCCAACACCACCATATGAGAACTTACAAGGGGTCTGACTTATTCTAAGATCCCACATTACCTTGTCTTATACCAAGGAACCCACTTAACGGGAAAGGATGTATGACAGTGGGCACAGGATCACAAGGACCCGTTGATCTTCCCATGGAATGTATCCTGGAAGCTACTGTTGGCCTGCTAGAAGATTGGAAGGGCATCTTAAAAGCAATGTTAAGATGCTAGCCTGGGAGTGATATCCTGTAAGATAGGGGGTGCTGTATTTTTTATTGAGGTAAAAGTCACAAAACAAAATTCACCATGTTAGCCTTTTTAAAGTTATAGTTCAGTGGCTTTTAGTACATTCATAATACTGTGTAGCCATCACCACGATCTAATTCCAGAACATTCTCGTAACCACCCCAAAAAGAACTCGTATGCATTCAGCAGTCAGTCCTCATTTCTCTCTCTCACCCCAGCCCCTAACAACTAATTTGCTATCTGTCTCTGTGGATTCGCCTATTGTGGACATTGTATATAAATGAAAAAATATAAGATGTGGGTTTTTTGTGTGTCTGGCTTCTTTCACTTAGCATAATGTTTTCAATGTCCATCCATGTTGAATTCAGGTCAGTATTTCACTACTTTTTATGGCCCAATAGTATTCTATTGTCTGGATATACATTTTGTTTATCCATCTACCCACTGATGAATATTGGGTTGTTTCTGCCTTTTGGTTATTCTGAGTAGTGCTCCCAAGAAACCTTTGTAGAAGTTTTTGTTTGAACACCTGTTTTCAGTTATTTTGGGTATATACCTAAGAGTAGAATTGCCAGATCACATGGTAATTTTATGTTTAACTTTCAGAGGAACAGCCAGACTCTT
>NW_024423786.1:4369181-4463455 GCF_017311325.1 Ursus maritimus
TCTTTCCCAGCAGCTGCACTATTTTACATTCCCACCAGCAATGTATATTAAGAGTTCCAATTTCCTGATTTCTTTGCCAATATGTGTTATTTTTCATTTTTTAAAATTATAGCCATCCTAGTGGGTGTGAAGTGGTATCTCATTGTGGTTTGGATTAGTATTTCTCTCATGACTAGTGACAATGAGCATCTTTTCATATGCTTATTGGCCATTGCTATATCTTCTTTGGAGAAATGCCTATTCAAGTCTTTCACCCATTTTTTTAATTGAGTCGTGTTGTTGTTGTTGTTGAGTTATAGGACTTCTTTATATATTCTAGATATTAATGTCTTATGAGATATGTGGTTTGCAAATATTTTGTCCCATTCTGTAGGTTACCTTTTCAACTTTCTTGATTATACTCTTTGATACACAAAAGTTTTCATTTTGATGAAGTTCAGTTTATCTGTTTTTCTTTTGTGGCTCATGCTTTGGTGCCATGTCTAAGAATTTATTGCCAAATCCAAAGTCATGAAGATTAACCCCTGTGGTTCCTTCTAAGAATTTTATGGTTTTAGCTCTTATGTTTAGGTCTTGGATCCATTTTGAGTTAGTTTTTAAATATTATGTGAGGTAAGTATCTAACTTCATTCTTTGCATGTGGATATCTAGTTGTTCCATTGCCACTTGTTGAAAAGACTATTCTTTCTTGGATTAGGGTCTTGGAACCCATGTTGAAAATCAGTTGACCATGGATTTATGGATTTATTTCTAGATTCTCACTTCTATTTTGCACTGATTGTTAGGTCTACCCTTATGCTGGTAGAATACTGTTTTGATTACTGTAGCATTTTAGTAAGTTTTAGAGAACTGTGAATTCTCCAACTTTGTACCTTTCTCAAGATTGTTTTGGTTATTCAGAGTCCCTTGTAATTACATATGCATTTTAGGATCACCTCATCAATTTCTACAAATCAGGTGGTTGGAATTTGGGCAGAGTTTTCACTGAATCTGTTGGTCACTTTGGGGAGTATTGCCATGTTTGGCTGCCTTTTTTTCTTGACTAATTGCCCTGGGTAGAACTTCCAATACAATATTGAATAGAAGTACTGAATAGACGGGGCGCCTGGGTGGCGCAGTCGTTAAGCGTCTGCCTTCAGCTCAGGGCATGATCCCGGCATTCCATGATCGAGCCCCAGATCAGGCTCCTCCACTAGGAGCCTGCTTCTTCCTCTCCCACTCCCCCTGCTTGTGTTCCCTCTCTCGCTGGCCGTCTCTCTAGGTCTAATAAATAAATAAATAAATGAATCTTTAAAAAACAAAATGAAGTACTGAATAGACATCCTTGTGTTGTGATTTTAGAGAGAAAGCATTCAGTCTTTCCTCATGAAATATGATGCTAACTGCGGGTTTTTCATAGATGACCTTAATTTTTCCTTTATTATGTTGAGGAATTTCCCTTCTCTTCTTAGTTTCTTGAGCATTTTTTATCAGGAAAGTGTGCTGGGTTTTATAAAATTCTTTCTCTGCATCAACTGAGATGATCACAGGTTTTTTTCTATCATTCTATTAATATGGTTGGTATATTATATTGACTAATTTTTGTATGTGGAGCTACTCTCCCTTTCCTGGGATAAATTCACTTGGTTATGGTATATAATCCTCTGTATATGCTGCTAAAATCAGTTTATTAGTATTTTGTTGAGGATTTTTTGCATCTGTATTCATAGGGATATTGGTCTTTAGTTTTCTGTTCTTTGATGTCTTCTTTGGCTTTGCTATCAGAGTAATGCTGGCTTCATAGAATGAGTTAAGAAGTGTTTCCTCTTTGATTGTTTGGAAGAGTTGAGTGAGAAGGATTGATGTTAATTCTTGAAACATTTGGTAGAATTCACCAATGAAGCTATCTGGTCCTGAGCTTTGCTTTGTTGGAAATTTTTAATTACAGATTTAATCTTTTTGTTTGTTATGGGTCTGTTGAGAGTTTCTATTTCTTCTTGAGTTACTTTTGGTAATTTGTGTTTCTAGAAGTTTGTCCATTTCATTTAGATGATCTACTTTGTTGGCATGCAGATGTTCATTGTTTTCTCTTATCCGTTTTCATTTCTGTAAAGTTGTTTGTAATGTCCCTACTTTCATTCCTGCTTTTGGCAATATGGCTCCACAGTCCAGACTCTTTTCTTTTTTTTATGTTATTTTAGTCACCATACAGTACATCATTAATTTACGGTCCAGACTCTTAACCACCATGTTGTTTGTTGTTTCCATTTGCTTTTGGTAATTTGAGTCCCTCTCTCTCTCTTTCTCTCTCTCTCGGTCCCCCCCCCCCTTCCTTAGTCTTGCCAAAGGTTTGTCCATTTTTTTAAAATTTTTTCAAGGAACCAACTTTTGATTTCATTGATTCTATTTTTCTATTCTCGATTTCATTTATCTCTGCTCTTCATTATTTTCTTCCTTCTACTTGTTTTGGTTTAGTTTCTTTTCTTTTTCTAGATGGTTCATAGTGTTGTTCAAGCCTTCTATCTCTTTTTTATCTTTTCTCAAATCATTCTGTTCATTATGGAAAGTGAAGTGTTGAAATCTCCAATTATTGTAGAACAGTCTACTTCTCCCTTTAATTCTGTCCATTTTTATTTCCTATATTTTGGAGTTCTGTTGTTAGGTGCATATATGCTTATAACTGTTATATCTTCTTAATATATTAACTCTTTTATCGTTATATAATGTCCTTCTTTGTCTCTAGTTACAATTTATGTCTTAAAGTCTATTTTGTCTGATATCAGTATAGCCACTCCAACTCTCTTTTGGTTACTGTTTACATGGAATATCTTTTTCATCCTTTCCCTTTCAACCTATTAACTTCTTTGTGTCTAAAGTGGGTCTATTGTAGATGGCATATAATTAGACCATTTTTAAAAATCCATTCCGGCAAAGTCTGTCTTTTAATTATAGAGTTTAAACCACTTACATTTATTATAACTACTGATGAAGATGGCCTTACTTCTGCCATTTTGCTATTTTTTTATGTGTCAATATTTTTTATTCCTCAATTCCTCTACTCTGTTACTGCCTTTTGTATTAGATATTTTCTAGTGTGCCATTTTGATTCCTCTCCCGTTTATCTTACTAGATGTATTTTTTAGTTGTCTTAGTGGTTGCCTGGGAATAACAATTAACATCCTATTTCATAACAATCTATTTCAAGTTAATACCAATTTGAATAACATACTAAACATTGCTCCTACATAGTTCTGTCCCTTCCCACTTATGTTGTTATTCTCTCAAATTACATCTTTATACATTATGTTCGCATCGATATATTTATAATCATTGTTTTATGTAGTTCTTTAAATTATATAGGAAAAAAAGAGGAGTTACAAACCACAAATACCTTAATACTGACTTTTATATTTATCCATGTAATTACCCCAAAGTGTTCTTTATTTCTGCACGTTGATGCAAGTTGCTATTTGGTGTTTTCTCATTTCAGCCTGAAGGGTCTCCTTTAGCATTTCTTGTTGAGTATGTCTTCTAGCAATAAACTCCATTTTTGTTTATCTGAGAAAGTCTTAATTTCTCTTTCACTTTTGAAGGCTAGATTTCCTGGATATAAGAATTCTTGGTTGACCACTTTATTCTTTGAATTCTTCGAGTATGTCATATCACTATTTTCTGGCCTACATGATTTCTGAGGAGAAATTAGCAGTTAATCTTACTGAGGATGCCTTGTATGTGATAAGTCATCTCTCTCTTGCTACTTTTAGGATCCTACCTTTGGCTTTCAGTGGTTTGATTATGTGTTTCAGTGAGGATCTTGAGGTTTATTGAGATTCTTGGATATGTATATTCATATTTTTTATTGAATTTTCAAAGTTTTTGGCCATCATTCAGGTATTCTTTCCACTCTTTTCTCTCTGCTCTCCCATTGTACATATGTTGGTATATTTGATGCTGTATCACAGGTCTCTTAGGCTTTGTTCATTTTTTATTATTATTTTTTCTCTGCTCCTCAGACTGGGAAATCGCATTGACCTATTTTCAAGTTTGTTGATTCTTTCTTCTGCCTGCTCAACTATTCTGTTTATTCTCTTTCAT
Source organism: Ursus maritimus (assembly GCF_017311325.1). NCBI lineage: Eukaryota > Metazoa > Chordata > Mammalia > Carnivora > Ursidae > Ursus > Ursus maritimus. The sequence continues at coordinate 4,373,256 of NW_024423786.1, forward strand.
GAATTTTTCATTTTAATTATTGTACTTTTCAGCTTTAGAATTTCTCTTTAGTTCCTCTTATAATTTCTATCTTCATATTTGTATTCTCTATTTGTTGGTTTTTTAAATGTTTTCTATTTGCTGACCCATCATTCTCACGGTTTCCTTTAGCTCTTTGAGCATTTCTTAAATAGTTGATTTATAGATTTTTCTTTTTTTATAAAGTACAATGTCTTGGCTTCCTCAGAGCACATTTCTGTTCATTTCTTTTTTTCCTGTGTATGAGCCATACTTTCTTGTTTCTTTGCATGACCCACATTTTTTTTGTTGTTGTTAAAAACTGGACATTTTGAATGTGGCAGCTCTGGAAATCATATTCTCCTCCTTCTCTAGGGTTTATCATTGCTGCTCGTTGCGGTTGTTATTTGTGTGCTTGGTTCTCCTTTCTGAATTGATTTTGTAAAGTCTGTATTCTTTGTTGTATACAGCCACTGAATCTCTATTCTGTAAGTTTGTTCTAAGCCAGTGATTTGACAGAGATTTCAGTGACTCTACATGACAAAGTATAGATTTCTATTTTTTTGCCTGGAATAATACAAAATCTCCTAGTATGTAAATAGACTCTATGTCTGTGTTGGGTCATACCTTCAATGCTCAGACAAGCATTTCACTATTGTGTCTTAGTCTTCACTTTCTATAATGGAGAGCCTCAAGGTCAGCCACAGGTGAGAGCTTAGGGATTTCTCAGATCTTTCCTAAGCATGTTTCCAGCCCTGGGCATGCAGATGGCCTTCTAGACTCCCAGCTATATGTGAGAGCTTTTCAAAACCCTTATTCCCCAAAGTGTCTCAATCTCCAGTTTTTTCCTCCAGGCCTTTTAGATTTGTTTATAGTTTGTCCCAACTATTATCTCTTGCCTCAAGTGGCAGCAAGTTATATATTCGCCTTTAAATATTTTTGACAAATGTCCCCTGGGTAGTCATCTCAGTCCTGAGAGTTTAATGGTAGTTGAAATAAAGACAAGTCCTTTGGATTAGTCTCTCAGGTAGCAACAAGACATACAAAACAACCAGGGTTCTTTGAGTATTAGATCCATTCTGTTCCTTATGTACTCAGCACCTATACCAGGAATGTGGGCTGTTGTCTTCCAGGCCGCTGCTGAGTCAGGGCATTCAAATTACCCTAAAGCTCTACTATCAAGATTCTGGTGGGGTTTTTTTCCCCTCAATTAAGCATTTTCCTGGTTGCTGTAAACTTTTCATTGGTTTCTCAAGTTCCAATAAAGTTGATTCTCACGACATTTGCCAGTTTATTTGCTCCTTTTATGTAGGAATGAGATTTTATAGTTTCCTACTCTGCCATTTTCACTCTGGGGTCCTATCTTTTAAGATTCAATGTGTACTTCGAAGAGTGCCTGAGTGGCTCAGTCAGTTAAGCATGTGACTCTTGGTTTTGGCTCAGGTCATGATCTCAGAGTCATGGGATCAAGCCCTGCATTGGGCTCCCTGCTCAGGGGGAAGTCTGCTTCTCCTCTCTCTCTCCTTCCACCCCTCCCCCCTGGCTCATACACACACGCTCTTTCTCTTTCCCTTTCTCTCTTTCTCAAATAAATAAATAAATCTTAAAAAAAAAAAAAGATTCAATGTGTACTTCAAAATAGCAGTCATTATATGGTGCTGGGGCCCCATCAGGTAGAGTATATGGGAACCAAGGAGTGGAAGTAGAAGGGTCCTTGTCACCATCATGTCCAATGACTCACTTCAGGAATCCCTGTAACTTTCAGCTCTGCTAGACTAGTAGTCTTGTTCCTGGCCATGGCTGGGTGGTAAATGGGGAAAAGGTACTTCTCCCAAGGACACCTAAAGCTATGCCTGCCCCATGTCATTTTAGGCTTCTCATGCCAACAGAGCAGGAAGCAAAGAAAGGATTTCCTACACTGGGAGGGATATCAGATCCTGATTGTCATGAAGAGATGGGGCTGCTCATAGACAATAGGATCAGGGAAGAATATGTCCAGAACTCAGGAGATTCATTAGGGCTCCTCTTGGTGTTTGTCTGCCCAGAGACTATCAGTATGGGCAATTGTAGCAATTATAGTTTGACCAGTGCGTAGTGACCAGGGGCTCAGACCTCCCGGGGATGTGGGTCTAGTTACTTCACCAGACTAGCAACCTCAATATGCAAGAGCGCTGTTCAAGGGTGAGGGTTGTCTGGAATAAGTAGTGATATAAGGAGATGATGAATACAATCATGATCTTGGAGACAATTGCAGCAGTGGGGCATGTAGCTTTCCCACAAACCCTTTTGTGTTCTTTGTAGAAAGTATAACTGGCAACCAGCTAGAAGCATTGGTATCAACAAGGAGTGGAACTTAATGTAGGGCATCATGGCCCCACCTCTTCAGGTCTTACCATTTTAGCGCAAGCTGCCCTGACTTCCATCTGCCAGCACCTGCATCTCTACCTGGGGGCTTTCTCTGGCTGCTGGAGCCTGCTCTAACCATAAGCATGGCAGTCCCCCAAAAGCAGCCCTCAGCTGCTCCCCCTCCCTGGATAGGATATCACTAAAGATATCAGGATATCACTGTACTCTGTGCTGGTTCCCAGTGAAATTAAGCTCTAGTTGCCTACAGTGGTGACTTGTGTGATATAACCTACTTCATTGGCTCCGCCCCCTCTCTCTCAGTTCTTACTCCCTTACAAGTGTTTCCCAGCATGAAATAAACTACTTGCACTCAAATCCTTGGCTCAAGATTTGCTTCTTAGGGAACTCAGGATAAGAAACACCATGTCTGGGGCGCCTGGGTGGCACAGCGGTTAAGCGTCTGCCTTCGGCTCAGGGCGTGATCCCGGCGTTATGGGATCGAGCCCCACATCAGGCTCCTCCGCTATGAGCCTGCTTCTTCCTCTCCCACTCCCCCTGCTTGTGTTCCCTCTCTCGCTGGCTGTCTCTATCTCTGTCAAATAAATAAATAAAATCTTCAAAAAAAAAAAAAAAAAGAAACACCATGTCTATCCTCCTTCCCTCAAGAAAGCTTAGTCTCTTCCTTCTGACTGTTTTCCCTCCCTTTCAAGCCTAAAAAGGGTGGGCACTTAGATGGACATAATGTTTTGCTCATTGAGTGGCTGCCCATTGCATTCGGAATGAAAAAACAAAACCAAAAGCCTCTTTAACACAGTCTACAGGACCCCGCACAATCTGACCTTCGCCTCCTTCCACTCCCCCTTAGGCCCCTGTCCCTGTCACTCACTGGACCCAGCCCCACCTGGCTTTCCTCTAGATTTATAATATGCTGTGCCTTGTCCCACCACACAGCCTTTGCACATGTTCTTTTACCAGCAATGATCTTTCCATCATTTACCATTTGGTGAATCATTACTCATCCTTCAGATTTTAGCTTTAAAGCCAATTTCCCAAAAAATGCCTTCTCCAAACCCCTAATATAAACCATTTCCCTCCATTATTCTCTTTCAAAGGGCATTTTGCTTTTCCATTTTCTGCTTATATTAAGTTGTCTTAGTATATTTATTGGTGTATTTATGTGATTAATATCTTTTTTCTTTTTTTTTTAGAGTGAGAACAGGGGATAGAGGCAGAGGGAGAGAAAGAGAATCTTAAGCAGGCTCTACGCCCAGCACAGAGCCTGATACAGGTCTCAATCTCATGACCTGAGCAGAAATCAAGAGTACTTAACTGACTGAGCCACCCAGGCACCCCTGATTAATATCTTTCTTTTAACCAAAGTGCACAGAACTGTTGAGATAGGCCCTGAAAATCTCCAAAGCAGATGGGTGGCAGTGATGAGGCTCTGAGTATTCAGAAGGAGGGAGGGGGCCTTGCGAGGAGCACACAAAGCTGTGAGGCCTGGCCTTTACTCCTGGTGATGGGGACATTGAGGTGGGGGTGGGTCAGCATTTCCAAGAACTTTGAGAGGTATCTTCTGTATTGACCCTATAACCCCCTCTAGCTAGTGCCTCATTTCTCTCTCCTCTTGACAGAAAAAGTCTGCAAAAAAATTGTCTTCACCTCCTGTCTCAAATTGCTCTCCTCCCAGTCTCAAAATCAGGCTTTTATACCCATTACTTCATTGAAACTGCCCATCAAGGCCAGCAATTACTTCCAAGTTGCTAAATCCCGTGGTCAGTGGTCACTCCTCATTCTTTCTTGATTGATCAGAAGCAATGGACAATGCTGTTGACTCCCTGCTTCCTGAAGCACTCCTTCGCCTTCCAGATGACCACACTCACTCCCTTGGTGATCTCATTCTGCCTCAAGTAGGTCTTAAATGCTTCTTGGCAGTTGACAACTCCCAAATCACTATCACTATCTTGGGCCTCCTCCCTGGGCTCTACACTCCATGTTCAGCTGCCTGCTTGCCATCTCCATTTAGATAGTTGTAGATTTTGTCAACTTTATCATGTCCAAACCAAACTTTCAACTCTCCCTTCACCCTAGCCCACTCCTCCTGCATTTTCTCCACTTTAGCAAAGGAAGCCCCACCTGTCCACTAGCTCAGGCCAAAACACTTGGGGTCTCCCTTGATTCCTCCCTACATCCAGTCCATCAGCACTATAAGAGTTTCTCCTGCTCTTGCCTTCCTATAGTCCTTTCTCAACCCTGCAGCCTGAGTGACCTTTAAAAAGGTGAGTCCGGTCATGTTAGTTCTTGGCTCACAAAACTCCAGCTACTCCCATCTACTCAGAATAAAGTGGAAGTCCTACCAACAGTGCACATGGTTCTGATTATCTGGTCCCATCCCTCTCCCCTTGCCTCCTATCCCTCTTCCCCTCTCTCCCTTGACTCCAGCCCCACCGGTTTCCTCTGATGGTCCTTAAATATACCAAGCTCACTCCTGCCTCAGGGTTTTTGTGCTGTTTCTTTCCTGCCTGCAGCACTCCCCGCAGATACTTCAAGGCTTGCTCCTTTATTTCTTCAGATTTCTGCCCAAATGCCAGCTTTTCTACTACACTTTCCTTGACAAACCCACATCCTCAGAACTTCCTATGCCTTTAATCTGCTTCATTTTCTCAAAACACTTCTCACCATCTCATATTCTTTATATTCAAAATTCTATTTTCTCTATATTCATTAAGTTCTACATTCCACATTCTGGTTTGTTTATTATCCATCCTCCCCTCCCCAGACTAGAATGTGAGTTGCATGAAAATGGAAGCTAGATGTCTGGTTCACCTCCATAGCCCTCTGGAGCAGGACCCGCTAAAAGGAATGAATGAGGCTGCACCCAATAAATATTAATAGGGTAAATCAATGAGTAAGTGGATTTGTGGTCATTCTCGTGTGGACCTCGGGAATATATTAAGGAACTCATCTAGTAAAAAAAGGTTTTTTAAATCATTTGTTTGACACCATGCTGAGCAGGGAGCTTGATGTGGGACTCAATCCCAGGACCCTGAGATCATGACCTGAGCCGAAGGCAGACGCTTAACCTACTGAGCCACCCAGATGCCCCTAGAGTTCAACTTTAAACTGAACTTACAATAGCCTTCACAATGTCAGACATAGTACCTTTGGCTGAATGAACTTCAGTGAATTGGATTTTAAAAAACCAACATCATTGGAACCAAGTGCTTTTCTATTTGAATCATGTAACACCATTGATAGAAAACTATGATCATTTGGGGCACCTGGGTGGGTCAGTAGGTTGAGCATCCCCCTCTTGGTTTCTGCTCAGGTAGTGATCTTAGGGTTGTGGGGTTGAACCCTGCACTGAGTGTGGAGTCTGCTGGAGATTCTCTCCCTCTCCTTCTGCCCCTACACCCATCCCACACCCCTGCTCATGCTCTCTCTCTCTCCAAATAAATATTTTTTTAAAACTATGATCATTTAATAGTTCACAGCGTGCTTTTTTTTTTAAGATTTTATTTTTTTTTAAGTAACCTCTGCACCTAATGTGGGGCTCAAACTCACAACCCTGAGATCAAGAGTCACATGCCCGTGAGGTGTCCCACAATGTTCTTCTTGTAATGGAACTAATAGCTATCATTATCATTTTCTTTTTCATGTGTACACAAAAAAACCTAAAACTGAAAATGAGTGAAATTATTTTTCAAAATACAGACATTTGATATAGATAAAAAGTCATGTTTCAACTGGGATTCTACAGAAATGGATCATCTCTGACTTCTTGTTCACCCCTTTGTATGTTTTAAAGGAAGAAAAGCAAAACGTTCACATCCTCAAAGATTTGCTCCTCTTTAAAGCCTGGTCTTGTTTGTAGAGAGCAAAGGGGGCCCTCGTTTTTCTTATAGACCTGAGTCTCTGACACCCTCTCCCTGTAGGACCTTGGGCAAGTCCTGTCTTCTTGCTGGGTCTCATTTTCTCCCTCTGCAGAGCCTCCAAGGTCTTCCAGTTCTGGTGTTCTATGGTTTATTTCCGCCTGGGAAGATGGCCATGGCACTGATATTTGACCTCACTGGGAAAATATGTCAGATAAGGAGGCCCCGCTATCTCTGCAACCTTCATCTTCACCTCCATTCCCTCACATGAAACCCAACGCCAGAGTTTTGGGACAACCTCCCTCATTGATAAAGTGTCCCGTAACTTCTCAATGAGTCCACACACTGTAACTGCAATGATAATGGGCTATATCTGGCTCGCCCGGAATCATGCCCATGTTCCACAGAGTGCTATGGCTATCGGTTATCTGCTGAGCATGAATGACCAGAGGCAGAAAAAGCACAAGAAGCCTGTGCTGTCGAGAAGTGGAAGTGATTAATTCATGTCGCATGCTCCAGTGCTGGTCTTAGCAAGTGATAGGCAGAATGTATGTTGACAGCTGCCTTGGAGTTCACACCACACCGTCAGCACTCTGCAGGAAACAGATGACTTCAGGGCGGCTCTAAAGCTTGTTGACAGCTCGAGCTTTCTGATAAGGCTGTCAGAAAATGAAAAGAACAGTCCTAGGAAGTTGAGAGCTTCCTGGCCATGGATGGGATGTAGAAGAGGCTGCAGATGCACCGAGCGGAGAGACAAGAGACGGTGTTGTTCTCCATGACGTCATCATAACCTAGCACAGCACCTCTCCTCCCTGCTTAGAGGTTTGGGGCCAAGGCTTATCCACCAGGCATCAGGGCCGCGGGAGGCAGTGAAACAAAGGGGAGGTAGGAGAGCAAGCTAGGCTAACCCTTAGAAGGAGAGCCAGGACCCAGTGTCAAGAAGGGACCAAATCCAGATATGATCAGAAAGAGGAAGGAATTCAGGGCAGAGAGAGAAGAATTCACAATAGGGGAGATGAGATACAGTGACAACAAGTCAAGATCAAATAAGATTGGAGGACAGAGATACTAACTGATCACTTTTATAAGCCTAACCGGATGTGCTGCCTGGTGTGTTGGCCTGGCTTTAAAAATGCCCAGTAGTGGAGTGCTTCTTGTGTCTTGCTGTTAACACTGCACTGCAGAGCAGCAGTGAGCAGCGGCTCGGAAAGGCCCATTCGGAAAAATGGAGATGCTTAAGGGTCATCCCCCCTACCACCCCCACCTCACACCTACATGAAAATACCTCTTGTTAACTCCCATAAAAAAAATATTCTTCTAACTTCAATTACATACCTTATACAACATCAGCTGGAGAATCAGAACTACTTTTAGCCACTTCAGTGTTACTCTGTAGGCCCATTTGAGAAGAAGCCATAAAGTGGCAGCTCTCCAATCTTTCATCTCAATATAGCCCAAGCAATAAGCTATATCAGGCCCATGTGGGCCGTCCACGTGATTGTATCTTTCCTGTAGAATTTCAGCTAGTTGAACTGCAACAGTGGAGAAGTGTGTAAACAGTATGGTTGTGTCAGGAGCCCACAACTCGGATCCTACCCACTCAGCTCGCATATTCTCTTGACAGCTTCGCCCCCCGTCTTGTTTGCTTTCATTTGAATGTAGTTTTCAGTCAGGCCAGAAAGAGCGCTAAAAGCTCTATGTTCCATAGTCTTCCCCCACCCCGCCCAATAGCTCAAGGCCCGTTGGGCTTTGGCACTAGTCTGAAAAGATCGTGTTCTTTCTTTCTGCTCAGAGCGTGTCACAGGAGAGAGCCTGACCTGGGTGGGGTGATTTGAGGAAACTGGATGACTTCCCAGCCTCTCATGAGTCAGGTGTTCATGGCCTCATTCTTTTGTTCAAAGTAAATTCCTGGAACATAACCCGTTTTCTGATATCAATGCAAAAACACCTTCAGCGCCAAGTGGTGTCCTTTGGGGTCACGTCAGTGGACCCTCTGGGCAGCCTCCTCTTCACAAGGGGAGAGGTGGGCAAGCAGAGGCAGTCAGGAGGCCATTTTTGCAGGGCCTCCGGGGCAATGGTGAGGAGTTTGAATTTTGAGCAATGGCAAGTTATTAGTGAGTTTAAAGCGGTGACAGGCCATGATCTGATACTCATTTTTAAAAGATGCTTCTGTCAGCAGAGTGGCTAAGGAACTGGAGGGAACAAGCGGATGAGGGAAACTGGTGAGGAGGCGATTCATTCATTCTCCAAGTCTGTGCTGCACTCCAGCTCTGTGGGCAGAAGGCCCTGGGGATGAGGCTCCCTATCCTCCTGGAGCACAAGGGGCAGAAGGAAAACAAACCAAATTTAGCAATCAAAGGACAGGGATCAGTTCCAACTGGGATAGATGCTCTGCAGAAAGTAAAACACGTGCTATGATAAGGAGTGACTAAGGCGGGAGGCGATGGTCATGTTAGGGGGTTGAAGGGATGGCCCTTCTGAGGAAGTGACATTCTTGCTGAGACCTAAATAATGGGAATGAGTGAGTCATGTGACAATGTGGAGTGGGGATGGGGGTGGGCTGTTCGAGGCAGAGGAAACAGCCAATGCGAAGGCCCACATGCAACTAAGGGCTGGTGAGTGAGGACGGGGTCCTACACAAGGATGGAGAGGTCAGCAGGGGCCAGCCCAGGTAGCTCCTTGACACCTGCGGTTAAGAGCTTGGGCTTTATGGGGCACCAGGGCGGCTCAGTAGGTTAAGTGTTTGACTTTTGATCTCAGATCAGGCCTTGATTTCAGGGTTGTAAGTTCAAGCCCCACTTTGGGCTCCACGCTGGGCACATAGCCTACCTAAGAATAAAAGAAATACAGGAGTTTGGGCTTTGTTCTGTGGGGATGAGAAGCCATTACAGGCTTTCAAACAGAGGCACCAGTGAGCAACAAGCTAGAGCCCACAGGCCAAATCCAGTCTGCTGCCTGTTTTTTTGTAAATAAAGTTTTATTGGAACCCAGCCTTACACAGTCTTTTCCATATTGTCCATGACTGCTTTCATGCTACAAAGGCAGAGCTGAAGTTGGGACAGAGACCACCTGGCCCACAAAGCCTGAAATGCTTATTCTCCAGCCACAACAGAGTAGTGTGCTGACCCCTGATCTAACGGATGTTTCCAGGTTATTCTGGCTGCCCTGTGAGGTTGGGCCATGGAGTAAGGCTACAAAGTCCTGCAGAACACAGAGGAAGGTGAGGCCTTAATTTTTTTTAAAGATTTTTCAAAATTCATTTAAATTAAGTAATGAGAGAGAGAGAAAGAGAGAGTGGGGAGGGGAGGGGCAGAGGGACAAGGAGAGAGAGACAATCTCAAGCAGACTCCCTACTGAATGCAGAGCCCGAGGCAGGGCTCAATCCCAGGACCCTGAGATCACTGAGCTGAAGTCAGCTGCTTAACTGACTGAGCCACTCGGCACCCCAGGTGAGACCTTTCCTTAGCATCAGTCCTTGTTGGCTGATGTTCCCTCCAACACCAGAGAGAGGGAGGATACGGCTTGGCTGGTGGGCTCATCTCTCTGAGTGCACACTGCTCTAAAGACGGAGATGATGTCTGTGCAGGGAATGCTGCCTGACGTACTGTGGCCAGCCGAGCAGACTCTGCTTCGCCTGGTGAACTTGGCAAGAGGAGTTAATCGCTGCTCGTGGGGCCTCCACCCAAACCATAACTGCCTGTCTTTTGTCTGCGGCACCTCGTCACCAATTGGGGCTTAGAGACAGTGCAGGCCAAGCAGCTGTTTCCCATTACCTGCTTGTCCCATTTCAGCAGCCTGTTGTGACTGCCAAGCATGCCCACACCACTCCCAACAGAGAGCAAGAGACACTGTGAGAAAGGGATCTCATTTCCAAATTTTAGGGCAGATTGGTTTTTGTTTTGCTTCTTGAGAAAAACATCAAATAAGTGAAATAGTTGTGCATTGTGTTAAAAAAAAAAAAAACTAACCCCAAACATCTGGGTTCTTTGTACCATGGGAGCTTATTTTCATTCCTTTGGTTGTAACTGATAAATATTCACAAAATAATTGAGTTAGTGCATTTTTCAGGAGGAAAACCATCCATATGACATAAAGAAATGGTGAAGATGAGGGCAGGGACGAGAGAAGATTCTGGGTGACAGAACAGCTGTCCCTAAGTAGCTCACTGTAGGTGGGAGGGCAGAATGAACTTCAGATTTATTTCCACAACCATTTACTGAGCACCTACTCTTCGCCAGCGGCCACCAAGTGCTGGGGAATCTGAGTTGAATTAAACAAGGTCCCCTGGGGCGCTTGGGTGGCTCAGTCGGTTAAACGTCTGCCTTCGGCTCACGTCATGATCCCAGGGTTCTGGGATCAAGCCCCACGTCAAGCTCCCTGCTCAGTGGAGAGCCTGCTTCTCTCTCTGCCTACTGCTCCCCCTGCTTGTGCTCTCTCTCTCTCACTCTATCTCAAATAAATAAATAAAATCTTTAAGAAAAAAAAAAACAAACGAGGTCCCTGCTAGCTGGGGCATCACAGTCTGGTAACAAATAAAATAGCGGCAATGTGACAAGATAACAAAAACAAAGCACTTGTAATAGCTCTGTCAGTCCGACAACATCCCTCTCACATGGGTATCATCATTCCAACTTTAAATTGAGATTTGAAGAATAAATGCTGAAATTAGGATTTGAAACCACGAGAGCCTTTTGCTGCCCCTCAGATTAGTAGAACTAGACCAATCAGTCTAAGTTCCAGCAAGGTAGGTTTCAGCTTAGGAAAAAAAGGGTCTACTTTGGAAGGTGATGAGCTGTGAGTGAAGGGCAGTGTGTAAGTAAAAACACGTGGAGGCATGGCTGGATCCAGAGCGTCAAAGGATATTGTCAGAAATTAGTCTCTCTCCATGTCTTGGCACCACTTTCCCCTAGTTTGGCTTCCACATCAAGTAGGTCCTTCCCCATGGGGTGGCCAGGGTGCCCCCAGCAGCTCTAGGCTAAACTTCTGTGTGCTTAGTAGCCTCAACAGAAAGAGGGCAATTTTCCCCAATAGTTCCAGCAAAAGTCCTAGGATTAACTCTGGCCTGGCTGAGTCACATGCCCATCTCTGAGCCAATCCCTGCAGCCATGAATGTAGGACTCTTACTGAGTAAACTCACCCAACCACATGGACTGAGAGCAGTCCTCATCCCCATTTTCTGAGGTCCCCCAGTACAGCTCCTCTCGATGATATGAAGGCACTGGCTCTTTGGGATCTTCGGATGGGAGGGCATGGTAGTTCAGTGGGCATGGCTGGTCACTCACTGTGACCTTGGGTTAAATACCATCCTCTCTCTGTGCTCCATCCATAAGCTGGGTATTCATTGCACCTTCCTTGTTGGCTGTAGGCATGATTAAATCGGTGCTCACCACAGCCTGGCCCAGGAAATGATGCCCAACACCCCCAGGGAGGGACTTACGTGAGAAGAGATATGGGGGCCCAGGCTAATCTCAGGACCAGGATGCAGGGATGGGTAAGGTGTGGGTGGGTGGCCAGTGATTTGGTCGGGTTGACAGTTGTTAGGCCAGATCTGAATGCGTGACGGATGCTGGGTTTCCACATTGAGCTCCTGGAATAGGAGCCACTCAGACAAGGGCTGTTTGTAAAGACTCAGCCAAGCCTGTTTCCCTCTTCAGTTTCTCAAGCTCCAGCCAGATCACCAGAAAGCAACGTTCCCAGAATGAATTGGCTCAGCTCCTTGCAGAAATGCTGCCAGAAAAGAACAATTAGCCATGGGCCCTTGGCTTTTATAGGGGTCTGCATTAGACACCACGAGTGGGAGGAAACACACATTCAGGGTCTTCTTCGTGGCACCATAAGAGGAAAGGTGGGGCAGCGCGGCAGATCAAGCATGAGACTGCAGCCAGGCTGCCTACATTGAATCCTGGCTCTGCCACTCACAAGCCAGGTGACCCTGGGCAGGATCGTATTTTGCTTATCCGTAGGACAGCGGAGATGATGATAAAAATTGTATCTGCCTGAAAGATTTGTTGTAAGGATCACACATATTAGCTTAAGCCATTTTTACAGGATAAAACATATTGCTGTCAGCCATTTCATATGGTCAACCTAAAGTTCTTGACCCAGAGTACGTGTTAACTATCGACATACACTATCTGTGGCCCTCACAACAATCTTACGAAGAGGTTACTGTCATGCCTGTGCCACAGGCAAGAGAGTAGAAGGGCAGTGCAGCCACCGTCATGAAGGGTGCACTCTGTGCCAGCCGGGAGGAAAACCGAAGGTCCGAGAGGCGGAGCTCCCTCCCGAGGGTCACACGGACACCGAGCTGGGCCTGCAACCCAGGGCTGACGATTTTTCTTCGCTTACACATTGCTGGCTCCCGCAGCAGGATTGTTTCTAGAAGACATGATCCTTTGTTGTAATCAGAGCCCCTTATATGAGGATCTAGATGATAAATTTCCTTTAGAAGTCAGTGCCAAGAAAAACAAATTTGTCCCTTCTAATGAGCTGGTACATCTCCTTTTATCAGAGAAACCTCTGAGGACAGGGAAGATACCTGGGCTGGGTTTCCAAAGATAGGTGAATTTTTATTATTATCTTGATTATACCTACCATCATGGGGCATTTATTATGTACTGAAACATAGCACTAAGTGATTACATGAACAATCTCCTTGCTACTCAGAGTGGGATCCATGGACCAGCAGCAATGGCCATCAGCTGGGAGCATATCGGATATGTAAAATCTCCAGCTCCTCTTAAGACCTGCCGAATCCAAATCTGCATTGTAATAAGATGGACAGGTAACTCGTAGGCACGTTTCCAATTGAAGCATCTTGCACCGTGGCATTTAATCCCCACCACGTCCAATGGGGTAAAGACTATTAAGGCCATTTGACAGATAATTAGTCGGTTTAGTGAGGTGAAGCCACTTGACTCAAGCCACAGAACTGGGATTCTGACTGATTCCGGAGCCTGCACTGTTACCACAGCCCAGTCCTTGGAAAGTAGGAGGAAACATCGTGAGCAAAGGCCCAGAGCAAGACTGAGAACCTTTGGACAGACAGACGATCAACAGTGTTTCTTGGCCAACTTAAACCTCTGGGCCCCTTTCCCAGAGATTCAAGGAACTTAGACCTGGCAGAACGTCGACATGCCCAAGTTCAGGTGACAGTCAGCAGTCCCAGAACCAAACCCTATCGTAGAGGTGACGGGGATAAGCTCTGGGGTTGAATCAAAACCTACCAGCTGAGTATCCTCAGGCCTGTTGATATAACCTTGCTGAGCCTCAGTTTCCTCACTTGTAAATAGGGTCAAGGGTATCCACTGTGTCAAATCACGGGGAAGATAAAACAATCCCATGACATTAAATTCCTTCATCCAGTGCATGACAAGCTTAGCGTAATAAATGTTAACTACAGTGAATGAATGAGCACACACACACACAAACACACACAAGGGAGCCCTCTTATTCAGAGCACAGAGTTCCCGAACTAGGGCACAAGTAATTTGAAACTGACGTAATGTGCTGAATCTCCCCCCATGAAACAGAAACTGGGCAGCCAAATGTTCAGGTGAAAAATATGACCCTGTTCATGAGGCCGCTTAGTGCATGTAGTCCAACCCCATGGGACTCCTGCTCTTCCCAGGATGTTTTTTTACTGTCCTTGCCTGGTTTGGTAATAGGGTCGTACTAGCTGAACAGATGAATTGGGAAGAGTGTCCTGTTTGTGATGATCAGTTTTATGTGTCAGCTTGGCTAGGCTGCGGTCCCTCGTTATTCCATCAAACACTAGGTGTTGCTGTGAAGGTATTTTGTCGATCTGATTAACATTCATAATCAGTTAACTTTAAGTAAAGGAGATTATTCTAGATCATCCATGACATCCTGCCTCAATCAGTTGAAAGGCCTTAAAAGCAGAAGCGAGGTTTCTTTGAAGGAGAAGAAATTCTGCCTGTGGACTGCAGCTTCAGTTTGTGCCCAAATCCTGACAGCCCGCCCTACGGATTCCAGACTTGCCGAGACAGCATCCACAGATGTGTAAGCCAATTCCTTGAGATAAACACACAGACAGACAGACAGACAGACAGATGTAGACATATGGTTCTATTTCTCCACTTGAACCCTAACACACACAGACTTCGGAACCAGAAGGGGTTCTGCGGGAACACTTTCTCAAGGAAGAGTTTTTTGAATTGGTTCTGAGTTTTCCAAAATTGGTTCTCTAACGTGATTATATTTAAAGACACTAATGGCTCTGTTTCCAGTGGTAAAGAGGATGCTGGTAGACCATGGTTTGATGTGGCAATACAGATATGCCAAATATGGCCATTGCATAATACAAGGAAAAGTATGTCTGGAATACAAGAGATCCATTAGGACGTCTCTTAGTACTACCATATCCTGTGATTAAAGTAAACGGAAAAAGACAACAACCCAATTCAGGCAGCGCTACTAGTGGCCCAGACCATTCCAGAGTGAAGGTTTGGGTCACCCCGCTGAATAAAGAACCATGACCAGCTGAGGGCAAATGGAATATGGAAGATGGAATGGGTGGTAGAAGTACGTCATTATAAACACCAGCTACGTTATAAACATTGTTAACATGTTTACATTATAAACATCACCTGACCAGTTGCAGAAATGAGGACTATTACAGTTATGAGTATTTCTTCCTTATTTTATTATGAATATGTTTGTGTAGTTCTATTAGGCAAATATTTTTGTTTTGGATATGGGTCCATATCCCTTAGTCCATGTCTACTTATCATCTAACATAAGATGTATTAATAATAGTTAACTTTACATCATGGTATTTAAGTTACAGGATATCAAGGGGGAGAAAACACAATTGACCATAATAGCGTAGGCAAGTTCCTTGCCACAAATCCATATGTTTGTCGGATTCTATTTCATTGATTGAATTCTGACTGATACACACCTCTCCTACTTTCATATTTCATTGATTGAATTCTGACTGATACACACCTCTCCTGTTTTCAGGAAGACATTGAGTAGAATTGGTGTCAATTCTTCTTTGAATGTTCGGTAGGTTCTCCAGTAAAACTATCTGAGCCTGTAGATTTCTTTTTTGAGAGTTTTTAAATTATATATTTGATTTCCTTAATAGTTACCATGTTGTTGAAATTATTTCATATTGAGTGAGCTGTGGTAGTTTGTGTTTTTCAAGAAATTGGTCCATTGTCTAATTTATGTAAGTAGATTGTTTGTACTATTCCCTTATTATTCTTTTGAGGAGTGCAGGGAATGTAGCAATATCCTCTATTTCATTCCTACTGTTGATAATTTGTGTCTTTTTTGTCTGTTAGTCTTGCTAGAGGCTTGGCAATTTTATTTATCTTATTCAAAGAACCAGATCTCTGTTTGATTGATTTTTCTCTATTTTTAAATACCTTTCTCCCCCATTTTATTGAGACATAATTGAAATATTATATTAGTTTAAGGTTTGCAACATAATGGTTTGATGTATGGATATATGCTGACGTGTAAGTCTTCCGTCATCTCACATAGTTACAATTTTTTTTTCTTGCCATGAGAACTTTAAAATCTACTCTCTTAGCAACTTTCAAGTAAACAATACAGGATTGTTAACTATAGTCACCATGCTGTACATTACATCCTCAGAACTTCTTTTTTTTTTTTTAAAGATTTTATTTATTTATTTGACAGAGAGGCAGTGAGAGAGGGAACACAAGTAGGGAGAGTGAGAGAGGGAGAAGCAGGCTTCCCACTGAGCAGGGAGCCCATGGGGGGCTCGATTCCAGAACGCTGGGATCTTGACCTGAGCCGAAGGCAGACACTTAACGACTGAGCCACCCAGGTGCCTTCATCCTCAGAACTTCTTGATCTTAGAACTGGAAGTTTATACCCTTTGACCCCCTTCACCCATTTCCCTACCCCCAACAGGGGCAACTACCAACGTGTTCTCTGTTTCTATGAGGTTTTTGTTTTTGTTTTTGTTTTAAGATTTCAGATTCCACATAGTGGTGAAATCATATATTTTTCTTCCTCTGTCTGACTTATTTCACATAGTATAATGCCCTCAAGGTCCATCTATGTTGTTGCAAATGACAGAATTTCTTTTTTTTTAATAGCTAAACAATGCTCCATTGTATGTGGGTATATATCACACTTTATATATACATACACACATGTGTATATGTGTACTTGTATGTGTAAATCACATGTTCTTTATCTATCCATCCACTGACAGACCCTTAGGTTGTTTCCATATCTTGGCTGTTGCAGATAATGCTGTAATGAACATGGGAGTGCAGATATCTCTCTGACTGGTTTCATTTCCTTCAGATATATACTCAGAAGTAGAATTGCTGGATCATATGGTAGTTCTATTATTAATTTTTTGAGGAAACTCCATACTCTTTTCCAAAGTGGCTGCACCAATTTACATTCCCACCCAGAGCACATGAGTGTTCTATTTCTCCACACCCTCACCAACCCTTGTTATTTCTTGTCTTTTTTATGTTAGCCATGCTGACTGGTGTGAGGTGATATCTCATTGTGGCTTTGGGTTGCATGTCCCTGATCATTAGTGATGTCAAGCACCTTTTTATGTACCTACGGTCATTTTTATGTCTTCTTTTTTATTGTATTTTATTTAAAATCAATTCATTAACATATGGTGTGTGATTAGTTTCAGAGATAGAGTTTAGTGATTCATCAGTTGCATATAACACCCAGTGCTCATGACATCAGGTGCCTTTATATGCCCATCACCCAACTACACCATCCCCCCCACCCACCTTCCCTCCAGCAACCCTCAGTTTGTTTCCTGTAATTAAGAGTATGTCTTCTGTGGAAATATATCTTCTTTGGAAAAATGTCTGTTCAGGTCCTCTGCCCATGTTGAAATCAGATTGATTTTTTTGCTATTGAGTTGTATGAGTTCTTTACATATTTTGGATATTAACCCCTTTTCAGATATTTTTTTCCCATTTGGTAGGTTACCTTTTCACTTTTTAATGGCTTCCTGTGCTGTGTAGAAACTTTTTAGTTTGAGGTAGGTCCACTAGTTTATTTTTGCTTTTGGTGTCAAATACAAACAAAATCATTGCCAAGACTGATGTCAAGGAGCTTACCCCTTTTGCTACTTTTTTTCCTATGAGTTTTATAGTTTCAGGTCTTATATTCAAGTCTTTAATTCATTTTGAGTTGATTTTTATGTATGGTGTAAAATAGGGGCCCAGTTTCATTCTTCTGCGTATGGCTATCCAGTTTTCTAACCATTTATTGAAGAGAATATCCTTTCCCCATTGTATATTGGCTCTCTTATCATAAATGAATCGACCATATATACATGGGTTTATTTCTGGGCTCTCTATTCTGTTCCATTGACATATGTGTCTGCCTTTATGCTTATACCATACTGTGTTGACCCTATAATTTCGTAATATAGTTTGAAATCAAGAAGTGTGATATAGATTTTCTCTATTTTTAATCTCTTTGATGTCTGCTACTTATCAATTTATTCTTTTTGTTCTACTTTGGGTTTATTTTACTCTTTTTTTCCTAAGTTCTTGATATGGAAACTTAGATTAATTTTTTTAAAAGATTTTATTTATTGTTTATTTGAGAGAGATCGAGATAGTGAGAGAGAGCATGAGCAGGGAGGAGAGGGAGAGACAAGCTCCCCGCCGAGCAGGGAGCCCTATGTGGGGCTCAATCCCAGGACCCTGGGATCATGACCTGAGCCAAAGGCAAATGCTTCACTGACTGAGCCATCCAGGCGCCCCATAGAAACTTAGATTATTGATTTGAGACTTTTCCTGTTTTATAACTTATGCATTTAATTCTATGAATTTTCTTCTCAACACTATGTTAGCTCTTTCCCATAAATTTTGATATGTTGTGTTTTTTCGTTCAGTTTCATGTACTTTTTTTATTTCCTTTGAGACTTCCTCTTTAACCCATAGATTGCTTGGGAATGTGTTTTTTTTAGTTTCCAAGTGTTTGGAGCTTTTCATGTTATTTTTCTGTTATGGATTTGTATTTGATTCCATTGTGGTCAGGGAACATATCCTATATGACTTCAATTCTTTTAAATTTGTTGAGTTTTTTTTATGATCCAGGATAGAGTCTATCTTGATATATTTCTTTTTTTTTTTTTTAAAGATTTTTTATTTTATTTATTTATTCGACAGAGATAGAGACAGCCAGCGAGAGAGGGAACACAAGCAGGGGGAGTGGGAGAGGAAGAAGCAGGCTCATAGTGGAGGAGCCTGATGTGGGGCTCGATCCTATAACGCCGGGGTCACGCCCTGAGCCAAAGGCAGACGCTTAACCGCTGTGCCACCCAGGCACCCCCTATCTTGATATATTTCTGTGAGCACTTAAAAATACTGTGCATTCTGCTGGTGGTGGCAGAGTGTTGGTTGGTGCTATTGCATTCTCTTACGTCCTTGCTGATTTTCTGTTTAGTTGTTCCAGCCATTGTTGAAAGAGGGCTGTTAAAGTCTCCAACTATAATTATAGATTTGTCTATTTCTCTTTTCAGTTCTGTCATTTTTTGCTTTACATGTTTTGCAGCTCTCATTTTGTGCATACACATTTAGGATTGCTCTGCCTTCTGGGTGGATTGATTCTTTTATCATTATATAATGTCCCACTCTGTCTCTGGTAATTTCCTTTCCCCTGGAGTCTACTGCACTGGACATTAATATAGGCACTCCCTCTTTAGTTTAAGAAATGTTTTCATGTTGTATCTTATTCCATCCTTTTGCTTTCAACCTGTCTATATCATTATATTTGGGTTTTAAAATTTTTTTTAATTTGAATATAGTTGACACACAATATTACATTATTTTCAGGTGTCCAACATAGAGATTCCACATCTCTACTTAGAGAGTAGTATAAGCAGCATGTTGTTAATTTTTTTTTCAAACTCTGTAATTGACATTTTCTTGATTAATAATAAAATTTAACTACCATTTTTAGCAATCCAAATTAAGTTATAGTTGCATCCTAGTCTCTGTCCATTTCTCCTTTCTTTCTTTAAAAATTTTAATTTAAATTCAATTTAATTAGCATATGGTGTTTTATTAGTTTCAGAGGTAGAATTTAGAGATTCATCAGTTGCATACAACACCCAGTGCTCATTCCATCAAGTGCCCTCCTTAATGTCCATCACCTGGTTACCCCATCCCCATCCCCCTCCCCTCCAGCAGTTTGTTTCCTATAGCTAAGAGTCTCTTATGGCTTCTCTCCCTCTCTGTTTCTGTCTTATTTTATTTTTCCTTCCCTTCCCTTATATCATCAGTTTTGTTTCTTACATTCCACATATGACTAAAATCATGATATTTGTCTTTCTCTGATTGACTTATTTCACTTAACATAATAGCCTCTAGTTCCATCCACGTCATTGCAAATGGCAAGATTTCATTCTTTTGGATGGCTGAGTATATTCCATTATATATATATATCACACCTTCTTTATCCCTTCATCTGTCGATGGACAGCTGGGCTCTTTCCATAGTTTGGCTATTGTAGACATTGCTGCTATGAACATTGGGGTACATGTGTGCCTTCGAATCACTATGTTTGTATCCTTTCGATAAATACCTAGTAGTGCAATTGCTGGGTCATAGGGTAGTTCTATTTTTAACTTCTTGAGGAACCTCCATACTGTTTTCCAGAGTGGCTGTACCAGTTTGCATTCCCATCAACCATGTAAGAGGGTTCCCCTTTCTCTGCATCCTCGACAACATCTGCTGTTTCCTGAATTGTTAATTTTAGCCATTCTGACCGGTGTGAGGTGGTATCTCATTGTGGTTTTGATCTGTATTTCCCTGATGCCAAGTGATGTTGAGCATTTTTTCATGTGTCTGTTGGCCATTCATATGTCTTCTTTGGAGAATGTCTGTTCATGTCTTCTCATTTCTTGACTGAATTTTTTGTTTTTTGGGTGTTGAGTTTGATAAGTTTTTTAATAGATTTTAGATACTAGCCCTTTTTCTGATAAGACATTTGCAAATATATTCTCCCATTCTCCCATTAGTTCTGTCGACTATCTCCTTTGCTGTGTAAAAGTTTTTTATCTTGATGAAGTCCCAATAGTTCATTTGTGCTTTTGTTCCCCTTGCCTTTGAAGACGTGTCTAGCAAGAAGTTGCTGTGGCCGAGGTGAGAGAGGTTGCTGCCTGTGTTCTCCTCTAGGATTTTGAAGGATTCCCATCTCACATTTAGGTCTTTCATCCATTTTGAGTTTATTTTTGTGTATGGTATAAAAAAGTGGTCCAGTTTCATTCTTCTGCATGTGGCTGTCCAATTTTCTCAACACCATTTGTTGAAGAGACTGTCTTTTTTCCATTGGATATTCTTTCCTGCTTTGTTGAAGATGAGTTGACCATAGAGTTGAGGGTCCATTTCTGGGTTCTGTATTCTGTTCCGTTATCTATGTGTCTGTTTTTGTTTCCATACCATAGTGTCTCGATGATTACAGCTCTGAAATACAGCTTGTAGTCTGGAATTGTGATGCCTCCAGCTTTGATTTTCTTTTTCAACATTCCTTTGGCTATTCGGGGTCTTTTCTGGTTCTATACAAATTTTAGGATTGTTTGTTCCAGCTCTGTGAAAAATGTTGGTGGCATTTTGACAGGGATTGCTTTGAATGTATAGATTGCTCTAGGTGGCATAGACATTTTAACAATATTTTTTCTTCCAATCTATGGGCATGGAACGTTTTCCCATTTCTTTGTATACCTTACAATTTCTTTCTTAAGTGTTCTATAGTTTTCAGAGTACAGATCCTTTACCTCTTTGGTTAAGTTTAATCCTAGATATCTTCTAGTTTTTGGTGCAATTGTGAATGGGATTGATTCCTTGATTTCTCTTTCTTCTGTCTCATTGTTAGTGTATAGAAATGCAACTGACTTCTGTGCATTGATTTTGTATCCTGTGACTTTGCTGAATTCCTGTATCAGTTCTAGCAATTTTTGGGTGGAGTCTTTTGGGTTTTCTCCATAGAGTATCATGTCGCCCGAGAAGAGTGAAAGTTTGACTTCTTCTTTGCTGATTTGGGTGCCTTTTATTTCTTTCTGTTGTCTGATTGCTGCGGCTAGGACTTCCAGTACTGTGTTGAACAGTGGTGAGAGTAGACATCCCTGTTGTGCTCCTGACCTCAGGGGAAACACTGGGTTTTTCATATATGACTTTTATGTGTATCATTATATTTGAAGTGGGTTCCTTGTAGACAGCATAGAGTTGGTTTGTGTTTTTAAATCCATTCTGCCAATCTCTATTAAATTGGTATAGTTAAGTCATCTAAATTTAATGTAAATGATGATTTATAGGGCTTCGGTCTGCCATTTTATTTTGTTTGTTTGTTTACTTTCTGTTTCGAATTTATTTGTTTGCTTTTTCTTACCTGCTGGTGGGTTACTTTAGCATTTTTTTTAGAACTCCATTTTGATTTATCAGTAGTGTTTCTGAGTATAGAAGCACTATAAGTCTGTATAGACTTTTTACTGGTTGTTCTAAGTAATGAATTGTACATACATAACATATCAGCCTATTGATGTCATCATTTTACCAGTTGGAGTACAGAAACCTAGTGTCCTTCATGTCCTTTTACCCTCACCTATTTATAATATTCATAATATAACTTTCTAAAATCTTTCTTCTGTATACATGTAGCAACCAGTGTTATAATTTCTGCTTTGCCCACCAGAAAAAATTGGGGAAACTCAAGAGAAGAAGGAAAGTCTATTTTATTTACCCATATTTTTGCTTATTGTGTTCTTTCTTTCTTCTTCCTGATGTTTCAAAGTTCTTTACTATTATTATTATTACCTTTCTGTTTAGAGAACTTCCTTTAGCCATTCTTCTTTTTTAATAATAATTTTTTATTATGTTATGTTAGTCACCATACAGTACATCCTTAGTTTTTGATGTAGTGTTCCATGATTCATTATTTGCATATAATACCCAGGGCTCCATGCAATATGTGCCCTCCTTAATACCCATCACCGGCCTATCCCAATCCCCCACACCCCTCCCCTCTGAAGCCCTCAGTTTGTTTCCCAGAGTCCACAGTCTCTCATGGTTCATTCCCCCTTCTGTTTACCCCCCCTTCATTCTTCCCTTCCTTCTTCTACCGATCTTCCTATTTCTTATGGATTTATCTTATTTGAGATTCACTAAGCTTCTTAAATCTATAGGCTAACTTCTCGCCAGACTTGTGAAATTTTCAGCTATTATTTCTTTTCTTTCCTTCCTGCTTTATTTAGGCATAACTGATATACCAAAAAACTGCACATAATTAATGTATATAATTTGGTGAGTTTGGGCATATATATACACTTGCATTATCATCACCACAATCAAGGTAATAAACATACTGATCACTTCTAAAAATTTCATTGTGTCCCTTTTTTGTTGATTTGTTTGTTTACTTGTTTGTTTCATGGTAAGAACACTTAACATGAGATCTACCCTCTTAACAAATTTTTAGTGCACCATTGTGCCCCCTCATTTCTTCTACTGCTTTTTCAGCCCCATGCCCTTTCTTGTCCCCTTCTGGAACTCTGATGACACAAAAGTTAGATCTTTTGTTACAGTCCCGCAGGTCCCCAATGCTCTGTCCTCTTTTCTTTTCCTGTTTATTTTCTCTCTGTTGTTCAAATTGGCTAATTTCTATTGTTCTAGCTTCCAGTTCACGGATTCTTTCCTCTGTCCCCTCCATCCTCTGCTGAGTCCATCTTCTGAGCTTTTTTTTTTTTTTTAGGTTATTTTATTTTATTTAGGATTTCTATTTCTAAAATTTCCATTTAATTCTCCTTTATATCCGCTATTGCTTTGTCAAGGCATTCTATTTATTTCAGTTTTTCGAGTTTTTTCATAATTGCTTGTTGAAGCATTTTTAGTGATGGCTGTTTTAAAATCTTTGCAGACAATTCTAACATCTCCATCATCTTGGTGTTGGCATCCAATTGTTTTTTTATTCATTCAGTTTGAAATCATCCTGGCTCTTGGTGTAATGAGTGATTTCCTATTGAAACCTGGATATTTTTGTATTATTTAAACCTTCTGTTTAGCTGGGTTTCCTTGACACCATTTCCACAGGAGAAGGTAGAGGGGGGCACATCCTCATTACTGACAGTAGGAGCTAGAAGTCCAGGTTTCCCACTCAGCCTCCATTGAAACCCATGACTGCTGGGTTGAGATGACAGGCCTGGCTCCCCATGTGGTCTCTATTGACACTTTGTGGAGGTAGCTTCATTACCGCTAGGAGATGATGAAAGCCTTGACTCTCCACTAGATCTCCTCTCACATCACCCCGGTGGGGAGTGGGAGGAATACCTTATTAGTCCCAGATGGAGGTAGAATACCGGGCTCCCTACTGCAGTGGCAGCAGGGAGGTATTAATGGCCAGCAGAGATGAAAATCCCAGATCCCTGCTTGGCCTTCTCTGACACCACCCCAGCAGGGATGTTGGGATGCCTTGTTACAGCCTCACACATGTCAAAAATCTAGCTCCCTTTTACCCTTTTCTGGTATGGTTTCTATGATGTTTAACTAGGGTAGAGCAGTTATTGTCTAAAAATTTTCTGTCTTGCTAAACTGCCCTTTTCCTGGTCACTGGGCTAGAGAGAGCAGGCTTTTGGGTTTTTTGGGGGTTTTTTTTGTTTTTTGTTTTTTTAATTTTTTCCCATTGGTGTTCCCAAGTCACCAGCTCCTTCTGCTCTAAGTCTCGTTCTAGGACATTTCGATTCTTGTCTGAGCTTGGGGTGTCTGTGCCCACATTGTATGGGGCTGGTTTCTGTTTGTTTTTTAGGATTTTATTTATTTATTTGTCAGAGAGAGAGAGCGGGAGCACAAGCAGGGGGAGTGGCAGGCCTAGGGAGAAGTAGGCTCCTGCTGAGCAAGGAGCCTGATGCGGGACTTGATCCCAGCACCTTGGGATCATGATCTGAGCTGAAGGCAGACGCTTAACTGCTGAGCCACCCAGGCGTCCCTGCATGGGACTGTTGTAGCAGCGCTGTGAGGCCCCCTGGTGTGGGTGCTGTCTGCCCCAAGAGACCTCCTGAACATGGACAGAGACAATCATGGTTTACAGACAGGAACACAACATGGATAATGGGGCGGGGGGGGGCGAGTCATTTGTACTTTCTTCGGGGGGGGGGAACGAGTCAATTTGTACTTCAGGTGTGTTTTTGGTGTTTATTTTTTTTTCAAAGGTTTTATTTATTTGAGAGAGCAAGCGAGAGAGAGCACAAATAGTGGGGAAAGGCAGAGGGAGAGGGAGAAGCAGACTCCTCGCTGAGCAGGGTGCCTGATGCAAGACTCAATCCCAGGACTCTGGGATCATGACCTGAGCCCAAGGCAGATGCTTAACTGACTGAGCCACCCAGGTGCCCTGTTTTTGGTGTTTAAACAGTGATTTTCTTCATCATGTGTCCAACTTTTATTATTTCTTTTGTTGTTGTTGTTATTATGAAGAGTTCACAGCCATTATAGGAAAAATGAGAAACTAATGTTGAGGAACAAGAAGAAGTTAACCTGAATCCCGCCACTGGCGAGGACTATTAACTTTTTGGTGCATGTCCTTGCTGTCTTTTATTTAGAATATGTATACACACATGCATAAATATATGTATATTTGTTTTTAAAATCAAACAGAATAACATTAAATGTTAAATGTTAAACAAAAAGTTGCAAGAATAATACAAGGAACTCCCATATCCCCTTTACCTAGATTCACCAAGTGTTTCCATGTTGCTCCATTTCTTCATCCTTTTCTCTGTTTCTTCCAGTCTCCTTACTCTTTACTCCTAAATATTTCACTGTCTATTTTCTAAGAACAAGGTCATTTATTTGCATAACCACAGTACAACTAGAATTGTTACAATAGTATTATCTAATCTATAAACCATTGTTCAAATATTGCCAATTGTTCCAATACTATTTGTTTAGCTTTTTTTTTTTTTTCTGGCCCAGTATTAATTCTGAAATCATATGCTATATTTAGTTTTCATGTCTCTTTAGTTTCCTTTAATCTGAAACCATTCCTCAGCCATCATTTGTCTTTCTTGACTTTAAAATTTTTAGGGAGTACAGGTCAGGTGTTTCACAAAATGTACCACCATCTGGGCTTGTCTGATCTTTCCTCCTGATCACACTCAGGTAATGCCTTTTAACAGGGATACCACTGAAGTGATGTTGTGTCCTTCTCTGTGCATCTTATCAAGAGGCACTTGATAGCAGTTTGCTCTGTTTCAGTAATGTTAACTTTTATCTCTTGGTTAAAACGGTGTGTTCCAGGTTTCGCACCTGTAAAGGTACTATTTTCTCCTTTGTATTAGTAGATAATCTGTGGAGTGATACTTTGAGACTGTATAAATATCCTCTACCTCATCAAATATTCACCCATAACTTTCCATTCATTGTGTGAATCCCTTGTAAGTGTGATGGTTGCGAAAAGGTTATTTTCTCATTTCAAAAATCTATTCTACATGTATTAGTTGGAATTCAATTTGAAGGATGTGGTTTCTCTCCTTTTTTTAAATAATTTTTATTATGTTATGTTAGTCACCATACAGTACATCCTTAGTTTTTGACGTAATGTTCCATGATACATTATTTGCATATAACACCCAATACTCCATGCAATGTGTGCCCTCCTTAAGGGTCTATCTCAATCCGCCCCCCCCATCTGAAGCCCTCAGTTTGTTTCCCAGAGTCCATAGTCTCTGTGGTTCATTCCCCCTTCTGTTTACCCCCCCCTTCATTCTTCCCTTCCTTCTCCTACCGATCTTCCTATTTCTTACGTTCCATAAATGAGTGAAACCATATGATAATTGTCTTTCTCTGCTTGACTTGTTTCACTTAGCATAATCTCCTCCAGTGCCGTCCATGTTGCTACAAATGTTTTGTAATCGTTCTTTCTGATAGCTGAGTAATATTCCATTGTATATATGGACCACAGCTTCTTAATCCATTCGTCTGTTGAAGGGCATCTCAGCTCCTTCCACAATTTAGCTATTGTGGACAATGCTGCTATGAACATTGGGGTGCACATGTGGTTTCTTTTTATGCATTTTTTTTCACTAAGAAATTTTAATGTGTGTTGCAATATCACAATACAGCTCTGGTACTAACCACCTAGAGTTTTCACAGACTCCACAGGTTAAGGGCACAGCCTCCAACAAGACTGTCCTCACTTCAATGCCAGCCACACTTTGGAGGATCCCTAGTCACCCACTATTTTGACCAACAATTTGCAAATTTAGGAGGTTCACATGACATGACCCCCTCAGGTTTGATGGTTTGCTAGGATGACTCACAGATTTCAGGAAAGTGTTATATTTATGATTACAATTGTATTATGAAGGATATAGATTAGGACCAGCCAAATAAAGTGACACATAGAGTGAGATTTGAAAGCATTTCTTCTCTACAAGTCTTTGATGTTATCTGCCTGGTGCCAGGTGTTACACTGAGTTAGGTGATGGAGGCACAAGTCAGACTTGGGGAGCAGACCTGCTGCCTGCTGATGAGAGGGAGGGAAGACCAACCAGGCAGAGGGAATGGCATTGCAAAGATGCAAAGGCATGAACCATGTGGTGCTCTTTAGCATGATTAGAACATCAGTCAGAGCATTATATATAATGTTGGGTGACAGCATTGTGGAGAACGAGGCTGTGCACTGAAGTTTGTACCTTGTCCTGTGGACCAGAAGGGAGCAGAGACTGTGAAAGGAGTGAGCAGGGCAGTGACAGGATCATAGCTATGTGACATAATTAGATTTCTGCACATCATGGAGGATAGATTGCAAGGAGAGGAGGCTCAGAGACTGCCAGAGGTTTTGAGAGAAAAGGCAAGAGATGATGAAGAATACAGTCTAAGGTGTGATCTGTGGGCATGCACAGCAGAAGTGGGTCAAGGTGAGGAGAGGTGCTCTAGGAGAGGCATCAAGGAGACCACACTGGGGTGTGTGAGCTCTCTTGCCTGGCCCCGGATCCCTCTGATTAGAAGCCTTCTCATTGGCATCTGTCTTAGGGACCCATGTGCCTCTTCCTATTTTACCTGATTGCTTATTTCCCCAAACAGGATAAACCCAAAGAAATCTGCACAAAGACACATTGTAATTAAACTTCTGAAAACTGAAGACAAAAATCTGCAAACTAGGTCAGATGCAGTATAGCTGATTTACAGAGTTAATAATAACTCCACAAGTGTGCACAGAGCAGCAAACTCTTCATTAATGTGCTATTTTTACAAGGTTTTTGGTATCAAAGTTATGCTGGTTTCATAAAAGGAACTTGGAAGCTTTCCTTTTTTCTCTCTGCACTGAAATGCTTTAAATAGCATTGAAGTTACCATTTCTCTAAGGATTTGGTTGAGCTCACTGATGGGCCTGGAGATTTCTTTTTTTTTTTTTTCTTTTTACATCTTTACTAAGACGTTCTCATGAAATTGTCACTACAATCAACATGGCCTTAGATCCTACCCAAGTGACTTGTCCTGGATTGTATATCAGGTGGGTGACATCCCCCCCAAAATTTCCTTGTGCCCCTTTGCAATCCACCCCTTCTCCACTTTTGTCCCCAGGCAACCCTGACCTGCTTTCTCTTATTATAGATTAGTTTGCATGTTCTAGAATTTATGTAAATGGAATCAAACAGTATGGACTCTTTCTCTGTTTGGCTTCCATCACTCAGCCTACTTATTTTGAAATACACCCATGTTGTGTGTATCAATAGTTCTTTCTTTTTTATTGTGGAATAGAATTCCATTGTATGAATATACCACCCTCTGTCATACATTCACCAGTTGAGTGACATTTGAGTTGTTTCCAATTGGGGGCTATTATAAATACAGGTGCTCTAAACATTCATATACAATTCTTTGTGTGGACATACATTATTTAGGATGGAAATATTGGGCCACATGACAGGTATATATTTAACTTTTTAAGAAACTGCCAAACTGTTCCCAAGTGGCTGTTCCATTTTACATTCCCACCAGCAGTGTACAAGAGTTTCAGTCTCTCTGTATCCTCAACAACAATGGGTACAGCCAATGCTCCTATGAGTCTTTGAGTGGTTGCAATTTGACAACTTCTTCAATTTCTTCTATCTTAGGCTTGGGTTGCCTAGGCAAGAGAGATGGAGGTGTAACTTAGGTACTGATGTTTCATTGCAGGTTAGGGGTGGGGAGTACAAACTGAGGGAAAACTGGAAGGGAAGGAGAGAAAGCGAACTCAAGGTGGTACATTGCTGAGCTAGTCATAGGTACACAAGGGAACACAGTAGGTCACTCAGCCATGCAATGTCTCTAGAGAAGCCATATGGAACTGGAACATCTTGGAAGAGTATATGGTTAAGGAAGGGAGAGGAATTTATCCACTGATGGTTTTCCACCTCCTGTCTTTCTTGGTCCAAATTTGCATCTGGAGCCTTAACTCCCCTGAATGTATTATGTGGCCCCTTTGGACAGCTGCTGGGGAAACCAGATCTGACACCCCAGAGCTTAGTGAGGACACCCCAGGGCGCAGTGCTTCATCTGAGTCTAAGAAACAAGAGACTCTGGGCATCCAGTCAGGTTGGCCCAGGACATCGGGGGGCCTTGTGCATCTTGCAATGGATGGTGAGGGGAGGCCATGCTAAAGCCCAGACAGGATTCTGTGGGAGGCTGAGCCCACAACAGTTAGGAGATGAACTGGCATTGGGGCCAGAGCTCCACTGAGCAAACAAATGAGGCTGGGGTGGTAGCACAATGAATGGAGTGGAGCAAACCTGGAGAGGACCATAAGTTGAGTTGGGTACAGTCTTCTGAGACGGTTTACATCTTAGTGCCTCTGGTCTTCGACATAGCCCTGGGATGTAGGCAGGGATTTATAGCCCTGCATTTCAGCTGAAGAAAGTTGGGTCTTACCTAAGTGGTTTGCCTAGGATCATATGTCAGATGGATGACACACTTGGGCCTCTGTCTGGACCCAGTGCTCTATCCATGTGCTATACGGATGCCAGATATTCTCAGATGAACGTTTTGGAGACTATGTCTGGTTTGGAGCATCTTCCAGAAGTCAGAGAAGCACATCTCAAATCTTATGTTGGTTCTTTTTTTGGCCAGTTTGGGGAAGTAAAACAGCAGGAACTCCAGATAATGAGGAGGCCACGGGAAAGAGGTTGGAGAATTTGGGGAGTTAGTCCTACTTTGTGTAATCTTAGGCTAATAATTGTTCCCCATGGACCTCTGTTCACTCAATCAGCAAACATTTGGTGAGAGTATATGCACTGTGTGCCATACATTGTGCTAATTGTGGAGGATATCAAAACGAGTACAATGGTCCCTGTCCTAATGAAATTTCTAATCCTGTCCCTCCCCTATATTCATGCCTACTGTGAAGTAGTAGAGTCTCTTTCTCCTTTCCCTTGAATACGGGATGAATAGGGAAATATTGATCTGGCCAATGAGTATAACTTCTTACTCTGTGACTTCAACACCACCATATGAAGAAGCTCTAAGCTAACCTGAAGAATGATCAGAGACATGGGATCGGCCATCCCTATCCACCCAGCTGACAGTCAGTCTCCAAAAGCAGAGTTAGCCAGCTGGCCTGCAGTTAACCACAGACACATTAGAGATCCAGTTAAACTAGAAGAACTGCCTAACTGAGCCCAGCCTATATTACCAACCCACAGAATTGTAAGCTAAATAAATGATTGTGGTTATACATCACTAATTTTAATTTGTTTTGTAATACAACAACAGCTAACCAATACAACATGTAAAATGCTTAGCACAGTGATCACAGTTTAAATAATGGAGATGATGATGATGGTGATGATGATGATGATGATGATGATAATGATAGTGATGATGATGACGACAGTATCCATGCTCAGGCCATTATTGGGAATAGAAGAAAAGGTGGTTTCATGACTTCTGCCCTAAAGGAACTCATGACATGACATTCACAAGAAAAAAAGGCAACAATGACTTCCAATCAACTCGCACTCACTTATTTATTCTTCCAAGTCTTGACCAATCATGAAGACCTCAAGCCCCTGCTAAGGAGATTTGACTTCATGTCCACTATGAAGATCCACTGACAGGTTCTAAGCTGGGAATATGGAATAAGGGCTATTTTGGAAAGATCCTGCAGTGAGCAGGAAGGGTTAGGGAGAAAGATGGCCTGAGGGAAGGAGAAGGCCAATGTCAGCCTCTTCCTTACATCTTTTATAGCATCCATGACCCTTAGAATAACTCTGACTCATAGCACCATGACCCTTAGAATAACTCTGCAGGGCCTGGTGCAACTGGCCCTCCATCTTCTTGAATCTTTCTCCCTCATTCTCACTCTGCTCCACCCACTGGTTTCCCTTAGTTCCTTAGACATGCCCTGATTTGTCTCCCCTCAGTGCCTTTGCACATGCTGTTCTGTTGTCTTCCCTTCTTTCCTGTGTCACTTGTGCTCATCCTTCAAATTTCTGTAACTCACATGTCTCTGAATCCTTAATCTAAACCAGGTCACCCTGAAATACCCACCAAAAACCCTATGCTTTTCTTCTGTGGCAGCTGCCATGGTTTATACTTGCATATGGTTTATACTTGCATATACTTGCATGGTTGCAAATGCAGATTTGATGGGTATCTATCTTCTCTACCAGACTATGAGCTCTGCTGGGTCTGTCTTGCTCATTGCTATGCCCAGAGCCTGGCCCAATGCCTGGTGTGTACCAGACATAAACAAAATGGATGTAAAATAAATGGACACCCTTGAGTGCAAACCCTTCGGGGCAGAATATCCATACTCACTTAGAATCTCTCTGTCCTGAAATGAGAAGAGAGAAAGAGGGGAGAAAGAGGCCACAATCCTTAGAGTTCTTCCTTAGGGACAAATTGGTCTTGCCCTGGAAGTGTCACTCAGGACTCCTGGCTCCAGTTTTATAGCCAGAGGACGCATTTAATCCAGACAATAAATAATCCATCCCATCAGCCCTGGTGGCTGAGCGGAAGGTCCTTAAGGAGAGACTAACACTGATGTGGAACATTGAGTTCCCCAACCTCAAGGACACAGGATTCTCCTGCAGGGTTTTAATCATCTATTTGAACAAGGAATGCTTCCCCAAGCCTTGCTTCATAAACAAGTCTGTGATCAGAGGCAAACAAACAGCCCCTGCATGGACATCTTGACGTCTGGAAGATTTCATCTGGGCAGCAGAGAGACTTCACAGAGAAACACACAGAGCTAAAAGCAAGGAAAACCTTTGTGGCCTTAGTCTATTGTTCCCAAATAGGACAGTCACTGACATCTCTCCCTTTCCTTTTCCAGAATTTCTCAGCAATTGGGGCTCCTGGCTTACATATAAATTTTTTGTGGTTTTATGTGTCCCTATCTTTCCATTTCTCCCACTAGACCATAAGTAGCATGAGGGCAAAGGGCAAGGATAGATCTCATTCATCCATTGTTTCTTCACCCATAACTCAGTGCTTGGCACAGAACTGGCTCAATAAATGTTTGCTGATTGGATAAGGAACAGTGAAAGGTTGAGTTACAAGTGGAATGGAGAAAGAGCAAACAGTCTGAGGATGGACTCACGTATACTTCCCATAGTTAGAAGCCTAGTAGAGAAATGGAGTGGAGGCTGATGAGATTGGGAATCTCTGGATCAAACCATGCCTGAAGCCTTGACCATCACTGGAGTTTTCAGTCATTTGTGCCAGAATATTCCCTTTGTCGATCAACCCATGTCCACACAAAGACTTTATATAAACACTCATAACATCTGTATTAATAATAGTTAAAAACTGGAAACAGCCTACATGTCCATCAGCAGGTGAATGAATAAACTAATTGAGATATAACCATATAATAAATTCATATAACAGAATACTACTCAGCAGACCAGCAATAAAAGGAGTGAACTACTGATACGTACAACAATATAGGTAAATCTCATAAACATTATGCTGAGCACGATAAGCCAGATTCAAAAGACTACATACTGTGTGATTCTATTTAAAGGAATTTCTAGGATGACTTAACAAAACTATGGTGAAATGATTCAGATTAGTGGTTGGTTGCCTTTGGTGAAGTGGGAATTGACCAGAAATGGAAGTGAAGGAACTTTCTGAGGAGCTGGAAATGTTTTGTATCTTGATCTGGGTGATAGTTACATGAATGTACACATATGTGAAAGCTGTACATTTAAAATGTATGCGTTTTGGGGTGCCTGGGTGGCAGTCTGTTAAGTGTCCAACTCTTGGTTTTGGCTCAAGTCATGATCTCAGGGTCATGGAATTGAGCCCCACATTGGATGGACTCCAAGCTCAGTGTGGAGTCTGCTAGAGATTCTCTCTCCCTCTCCCTCTGCCCCTCCTGCTCATGCTCTCTCTCTCTCAAATAAATAAATAAATCTTTAAAAAATAATAATAAAATAAAATGTATGCATTTTACTGTATGTAAATTACACTTTTTTTTTTTTAATGCACTGGATCAGATTCTCTCTGAAGTCCTTCTAATTCTCGAGTTCAGGATTCTGGGGTAATTGTTCCCTGTTTCTGAGTTCCTTTGGTGTCCTATAGCTAGAAGGCATTAGGATAGGAATCCAGAGATCTGGGCACTGGCCAGGCAGAGTTGTAGGGGAGCAGAAACTGAGTAAAAGCAGAGGAAGCCAGCTGGTGGCCAGAAGAAGAAGCAGAGACACAAAGATAAGGGAGAGAGGGAGGAAAAGAGAAATGAGAGACAGACAAAGGAAGACAAAGAGAGACTGGGAGAAGGGCAAGGAGATAGAGATGCAGAGAGTGAGACAGAGAGACTCACAGATAGAGTCACAGAAAGAGTGACAGAAGGAGACTAAGAGAGACAGAGAAAGATAAAGAGGGTGTGTTGGAGGGGGGAGAGGAAGAGAGGGAGAGAGAGAAAGGGAGAGGAAGAGAGAGGAAGGGAGACACACAGGGAGAGATAAGGAAAGGAACTTATGTATGTGGCCCCAGCAAGGTAACCATTTTGCCTTTTGCCGGATTTCACCACTCACTGCCATATCCCTGTAGGGACCACTGGATGCCACACTTGTCCTTGAATCTCTCCAACCCCCAGCTGTGCCTGCTTCCAATGAAGACCTGCTTCCCTTGTGCTGACTTCCTTGTGCAACCCCGAAAGTCCCCCCAAAGCTATGTGGTTATTCTTTCTTTGTGTGCCATCCTCACCCCAAGGACGGGAGTACCCAGAGAGCAGGGACCTGCCGTCATCAGGCTCATCCTCCAATTTTCCACTCCTGTGTTCTGCAGGCAACAGTCAACTGGGCAAGCTGACACATCAGTTCATTTTTCCTACCAGGAAGTAATCAAGGGTGTTGCAAGGTTCTTACACCTTTCTGTTGTGTTTGGGACGGTGGCCCCAGCTCCTGGGCCAACCCATCAGGTCCTGGTTATAGGGCTGGGAGGAACCGGTGGGGGCACTGTCTGCCCCCGTTGGGGAGTTGTGCTGCTGTACAGGACAGAAGGAGTGGTGAAATCAGGAAGCCCAGATCAGAAAGCACTGGAGTGCCAGCCAAAGCACCTGGGTCCTAAATGGGAAGATCAATCACATAGTTTGCCCCGAAGCATTCAGAAAGTGGAACTTGCTTGGTCAAGAGGTACAAGGCTAGGACTGAATTAAGCAAAGGTGTAGGAGGGTCTCTTGGGGCTGGTGTGCTGGAAAGACCCGTAGGCGGGCATGGTGTGTGTCTGTTACACAATTTCCCAGTGGCCATTGAATTTGGGCCAAGCAACCAAGACCAAGATCCTCCTTCCTCCCCCTTGCTTCCAGGCAGCCAGAAAGCCCAGGGTCTCAGCTGAGTGGATTAACTACTAAATCATCACAGAAGAAGCCCAATTTAAGACTTAAGGGATGGCACCAAGTGTGGATTTTGCTAGAACTTCTCTCATCCGCTGCCAAGACAGCTTTCTTTGAGGACAGCCCTAACCACACGTTGGCCATGCCTCAGTTTGGTGTCCAGGGTGACTGTGCCCATAGCCCCTTCTATGGACTGACACTTCCCTGACAGCACAGCCCTGAGATCTGGGATTTTCCATCTTTTTGTTCCCAGATGGCCCCATCTGAGGCCCTAGACCTTTAGGAATGTGTTTTGCCTGGGTCCCAGGGGTGACACTAATGAGTTCTGAGTTCTCTTCCGTTCTCTCTGGCTGGGATGTGGTTCTGAGTGTGGGTGGAGGAATTCTTGAGTGTGGTTCTTGTTTGCATCTTTGGAAATCCTCTGGCAGGAAGAGAAGCCAGGACTCACTGTCTGTTCTAACAGGAGCTGCATTGGGGATTCTAGTTGACAGGGAGGTGGATCTTTAAAGAACTGGGGAGGAAGCAGAACTGGTTTGTATTTCTCCTCCCACCCCTACTTTTGTCTCATGCCATTGCACTGCCTGTTTCAGGGGTAAAATCTTATTTTTGAACAGGTTTCTGGTCTACCACTCATTCATTATATGACCTGGGGCCACCCACTTGCCATCTCTGTGCCTCGAATACCACACCTGGCTGTGCTTCTTCCAACTTAGTGATTCAAGGCTCCTCTGAGCTCCAAACCTGCCAATCCTCTGAAAAAATATATCATTTTTTCCCCTCACTTTTAAAAAACAAAGGACAAGAGCCAATATGCAATTGGGTATCTCTTTTCCCCAACAGTGAGCATGGTTTCTCAACAGGCAGACTTAGCATGACAGTCTCCTAGCTGTAGGGAAGAAGAAATGCAGTAACCAGCTTGAAAGGGATTTGCAAACTGAAATGAGTGATGCAAATATTTACACCAATATCTGACCCAAACCTCTCCCAGGTACCACATGCTTTTTTTTTTTTGGTTTTGCTGTGTGTGTGTGTGTGTTGGTATATGTGTTTGGTGTATATGTATTGGTGTGGCTGTGTGTTGTGGGTGTGTGCATGGGACTGGCATATGTGTGTATTGGTGTGGCTGTGTGTCTTGTATGTGTCTGTATGTGGAGTCAGTGAGCTGTTTATTGCATGTAAAGCCCTGGGCCTAGAACATAGTAAATTCTCAATAAATGTGAGTCATTATGAAAGCTTGGAACTTCTGGGTTTTTTTTTTTCACCTTATTTTCTTTATTAAGGTGTAACATTCATTAAAGTGCACAGATCTTAGCTATAGCTCTTGATGGATTTTTGCATGTGTATACATGCATGTGACCACCAACCAGATCAAGATATGGGCACTTCCAGCTCCTAGCAGCTTCCCTGAAGCATCAGTATCTCCACTCTTCTGACTTCTGTCATCGTAGATTGGTTGTCCGTGGTTTCAGACCTCACAGAAATG
Source organism: Ursus maritimus (assembly GCF_017311325.1). Lineage (NCBI taxonomy): Eukaryota > Metazoa > Chordata > Mammalia > Carnivora > Ursidae > Ursus > Ursus maritimus. The sequence continues at coordinate 4,408,758 of NW_024423786.1, forward strand.
GAGCCATACAGTATATACACTTCCATGTCTGGCCTCTTCTGTTCAGCATGCTGCCTATGTGAATCCATGTTGTGTTTAGCAGGGTTTTTTTCTGTTAACTTCCAGTGTGGTGTGGCACTGTACAATCTTACCAGCACGTGCTCATCCATTCTCCGGTTCATGACCATTCGGTCGGTTGCCAGTTGGGGCTATCATGAGTAAAGCTACGTGAGCAAGGCTTTCGTGGACATAAGCACAGATTTCAGTTGGGTATCTACCCAAAAGAGAATTTCCCTGGGTCATAGGGTATATGTATCTTTGGTTTTAGAAGATGTTGCCAGTTTTCTGAAGTGGTTTTAAGTTACAATCCAAACAGCAGTAATTGAGATTTCCAGTTGCTTCATGTCCATCTACACCCTTGCTGTCACGGTTGGTTTCTCCAAAGGCAGATGCTGTGATGGAGTCTGGGTTGCAAGGTATCTAGTAGGGGTCAGCACTTGTGAAGACAAAGGGGAGGAGCAGAATTGGGCAGAGGGAGAAGCCGATCTTTGATGCAGGCCAACAAAGCGCCAGTCAACCCAGCAGGAAGCCCTGGGGTGAGCACTTCCCACCCCAGTGACTACTTCAGTGAAAACAGCAGACCTAGAACCCTGCCTCACTTGGTCCCCGGATGTGGACTGTCCCGGGAGGGCCGTGGCCCCAGGCAAGGTCTCTCCAGAGCAGGGACAGGTGTTGAAGGAGCTGCCAGCTACCTGCTGATGATATTCCCTGTGGCCAGTCCCCAAACCCTCCCTAGAGAAGAGAGGTCTCTCTGATCCAGCACATACACAATAGCCATTGAATGGGCTGTGTGATAGTATCCAACTGAGATTTTAATCAGCATTTCCATGAGAACTCATGATACTTTTGCACTTGGTGGCCATTTAAATATTTTCTCTTGTGCAGTGCCTATTGCAAGTTTTTGCCCATTAAAAAACTGTGCTGTTTATCTTTTTCTTATTTTTTTAAAGATTTATTTATTTATTTTGAGAAAGAGAGAGAGCACGCACTCAAGCACAGGGTGGGGGAGGGGCAGAGGGAGAGTGAGAGAGAATCTTAAGAAGACTCCTTTCTGAGCACTGAGCCCAACTTGGGGTTTGATCTCATGACCCTGAGATCATGACCCAAGCAGAAACCTAGAGTCCAACACGTAGCTAACTGTGCCATCCAGGCGCCCCTATCTTTTTCTTATTAATTTGTAAAAGTTCTTAATATATTCCAGGTACGAGTTATATTTCGTAGACGTACCACAAACATCTTCTCTCAACCTGCTTTGTTTAGGAAATTTTTTCCTATCCCAGGGTCATGAAGATATTCTTCCATTTTTTTCTAGGTTTAGCATTTTACTTTTTTCTTTTTTAAGATTTTATTTATTTATTTGAGCGAGAGAGCGGCAGAGGGAGAAGCAGGCTCCCCCCTGAGCAGGGAGCCTGAAGTGGGGCTCGATCCCAGGGTCCTGGGATCATGACCTGAGCTGAAGGGAGATGCTTAACTGGCTGAGCCACCCAGGCTCCCCTTTACTTTAGATCTATGATCCATCTCAAATTAATATTTGTATATAGTATGAGATATGTTTGTTTTTTCTCTGTATGGAAATCCAGTTGAGCTAATACTGTTTACTGAAAGGATCATCTTTCTCCCACTGAATTATAGTGCATCTTTACTGTAAATCAGCTGATGGAATACGTGTTGGTCTCTGTCTGGGCTCCTTACTCTGGCCCATTTGACAGGATTATGCTACACTACAGTGTCTTACCTTCTGTGGATTTATAAAATCTCTTGATATTTGGTAGTGTTAAGTCCTCCAGCATTTTTACTTTCTGAGATTGGCCTTGCCTATTCTAGGTCCTTTGAATCTCCATATAAATTTTATTTTATTTTATTTTATTTTATTTTATTTTATTTTATTTTATTTTATTTTTAAAGTGAAGAGAGAGAATATGAACAAGGGGGAGGAGCAGAGGGAGAGGGAGAAGCAGGCTCCCCGCTGAGCAAGGAGCCCGATGTGGGCTTGATCCCAGGACCCTGGGATCGTGACTTGAGCTGAAGGCAGACGCTTAACCAACTGAGCCACCCAGGCTCCCCTTCATATAAATTTTAAAATCAACTTGCCAGTGTCCTCAAAAATATCTGCTGGGATATTGATTACATTGGGTCTACATTGAATATGCAAATCTATTTTGGGAGAATTGACATCTTTAATAATATTAAGTTGGCCAATTGGTGACTATGGTATAGTTCTCCACTTAGGCCTTCTTCAGTTTCTCTGCAATATTGTGTAGTTTTTGGCATAGAGATCTTGTACCTCTTTCATTAGATTTATTCATAAATGTTTGATGATTTTTAGTATTATTATAAATTATATTTAAGGTTTTCCATTTTCTGGTTGTTGCTAGTACATAGAAATTCAATTGACTGTTGATTATGTTGACTATGTTCAGGAGTCTTGCTAAATCTCCTCATTCATTTTAATAGTTTGCAGATTACTTGGATTTTTCCAAATACAATATTATCATCTGAAATAACGACAGTTTATATGTTTCCTTTCCAATCCTTATATGTTTTACTTTTATTTTTCTTGCCTTATAGAAATGACGGGGTCCCACCCTACAAGGCTGGATAGAAATGTTAGGACATCCTTTTCTTGGTCCTATCCTTAGGAGAAAAGCGTTCAATATTTGCCCATTAATGATGATGTTAGCTTTGTGTGTGTGCGTGTGTGTGTGTGTCTATCTGTCTCTGTATGTGTCTATATGCTCGGAGATTCCCTTTATCAGATTAAGGAAGTTCTGTTTGATACTCTTTTCAGAGTTTTTATCATGAACAGGCATTGAATTTTAACAAATAGTTTTCTGTGTCTATTGGTTTTAGCTCACATCTACAGCTGCAGCTCTCAAAAGCTGGGAAATGATTTGTGACTGGTGTCAGGCCAGAGCTTTCTGAGGGAGTGGGGCCGTCATGGGGGTGGGACAAGATGATTGCAGGAGGGCAGGAATGNGAGGTACCCCGAAGAGACAAATCGGTGACACCTGTAGTCACCTATCTCAGCCCTCATGGATTCCTGCTCTGCTCATTCCCATCAAGAACTTGGGCTCTGTTTTCTGAATGGAAGCCAGATCTTTTTAGACAACCCTGTGCCAGGCATTATGTTAGGCATCATGGGGCGACGCTTGACACAGGTACTCCAGAGCCCTCGGGGGTCGTCACATGTCATGTCTTCATGCAGCTCTTAGAAGGAACCAGATTTGGGCTACAACCAGCAGGCCTCTGTCTCTCTCCTTTGCTCCCACAGCATCCCCCTGCCAGGGACCAAAGGCTCTTGGGAGCAGCTGGACTGTGTACAAACAGGGAAAGAACAGTGGAAAATGCATCAAAGATCCCCACCCTCACCATTTCATCCCCTGCCTAGTTGTCTTGTGGATACTTGGCTTTCCCAGTGCGGTCTGGGAAGACTTAGAAATTCTGTTTCCTTCCAGAGCCCCAGGAAGCCAAGAACGGGAGCTGCCCCAGGCCATTTCTGTCCCTGGGTCTCCTTTCAAAGGATTTCTGGATAGATGAGAGAGATTGTGGCTTGTGGGAAGTCAGGAGAGGCCTATCGTTTCAGATTTCTGGCATGGCTCAAAGATTCAAACTCTCTAATTCCCAGACTAGACGCCGCAATCCACTGGGAGTAAAGGCCTTCTCTTCAAAGAATGGCCACCATATTTGTTGCTTCTGCTGCCTTTGCTCGGATACCCTTACCTGCTTTCCATAGCAGGTCTCTGCCCCAGCCAGGCTAGTGTGGAAATGAGGGAGCTTTAGGTTACAAATGATAGAAATAGATGGCAAACTAGCCTACCCCTCAAAAGAGGGGAAATTTTTTGGTTCACAGATGTAAAAAATCCAGAGGGAAAATCCAGGTGCCCAAACATTGTCATCAGGAATGTGACTCTCTCCATCTTTGGCTCTGGTTTCTCCTCTATTCTCAGACAAGCGCTTCCTTTACAATGGCAAAGATCTGGCATACATCCTTCCAGCTTGGTAACTACAGTGAAAATACAGCACTCCTTTTCCATAGATGAGGCAAAAATATCAGGAAAGGCTCTCATTGGCTCAGGTTAATTCACATACCCATATTGAGAATCGGCCCCACTGGAAACACATGGTCTGAGAATATGGGAAGGGTGGATCCTGAGAGGAGAAAAGGAAAGGATTTGCAACTAGAATTAACTGTGCCAGGCAGGCAAAATCACGGGGTGCCATCTCCTCCAGCTGCCTGTGCCCATGTCCATGCTTTGTTCACATGTTTCCCTTCCTCCAATCCTCACCTGCCCTGGAAAACGTCCCTGGCCTTCCAGCCTACAGACCTCCCCCTTCTTGGAACTCCCTGTGTGTCAGTGGTCTCTACATTTGATTTTACTTTAAAATGAATATAATTTAAATGCTTTCTTCTGATTATATCATAATAATATTTGTTCCCTAGGCAAATCAAAATATAAAGATGAAATCCCATTACCCACAGAGGCTCCTCGGGGGAAGTGACACTGGGCCCAGGTCTGAGGTTTGAGTAGAAACGAGGCAGGAGTGGATGGAGCAGAGCCAGGAGTGTTTCGGGGTAAGGAACGAGCTCATGCAAAGACTGAAGGGGTTTGAGGAAGTGAAAGCCGCTCAGTGAGCAGGAATGGAGTGAGAGGGGAGAAGATTGGCACGTGAGGGCCACGGCAAGAAGGCTGGCTTTCATTCTACATGAGATGGGAAGCTCCTGGAGGGCTGTAATCAGGGAGGCTGGTGTTTGGGACAGCTCTTTCGACTATGGAGTGGAGAAGGCAGCGGGACAAGTTTGGAACTTGGGAGGCCGGCGTGGTCACCCAGGCTAGAGATGATGCTGGCTCTGCCCCAGGTGGTAGCTTCAGGGAGAGAGAGAGAAGTGGGTGGATTGGGGTGGGGGTGAAGGTTGGGAGATATCTAGATTTCTGGCTTGAGCAGATGGGTGGATGGAGTTCATTTACCGCCATGGGGAAGATGGGAAGTAACAGACATTCTCTGTAGAAGGACGCCCCAAATAGAATTATACTCACACTTTTCATAAGTTGCACGGAATTGCTTTGATTAGTGCTCTTTTCTCAACTGAACATCTTTTCCATATCAATAATTTCCTTTCAGCATCCTTGGCAATGCCCGAGTACTATTCTATACAATGTACTATAATTTTTTTAAAGCCCCACCGGGGGGACACTTGAGTTGCTTCTGGACCCCCCATGTAGAACACGATTAGCTGTCAACTTGCATTGTTTCTCAAGTCATCTGTCCCTTTATCTCCGCTGCAACTGTCCCAGGCCCAGGGGCTGCACCCTCTCTCTGCTCCTCCCTTCCGTGTCTGGCAGTTCGGCCACTAGATGGTGCTGTTGCATAGTATCTCCGGGTGGTTCCTGCGCACTCCAGGCTCCGGAGCCCGGAGCTCCAGGGAAAGACACCCAACCTCCCAGCAGGAGCAGTGGCTTCGGAAACGTGGTATCCAAACTGCCGATGGTGCCTGAGATGGTTTGAGGGGTGCTGGGACCCACATTACCAAAACTTACTTCCTAGTTTTTAGGAAAACAGTTTATCCCTCAAATTATTTAGAATAGGGTTAAGTTCAAAGAAAAAAAACTTTTAAGTTTTAAATTTAAAGAAAACTCATCGTGCAGGGAGCACACAGATAAATCATTGGCTTCCTTACAAATCATGGGTCTAGATGAGAAGCTATGACGGATTCACAAAAATCGTAGAATGACTGAATTTAAAAGCTTGCACCCTAGAGAACATCAAATCTTAAACTCTCAGAGCCCTAGAAGTAGAGTCTTTGAGCTGCAGTATCTTTGGTCGGATTTTCAAAAATACCATGGAAAGACAATATTTAATAAAATAATCATACAATTCTTAGAATCCATGAGAACTTGGGATGTGAGCATCTTGGAAGATTAGACCTAAGGGATCCTGGGCTCCCAGAGCAGCAGCTGAAGAGGTCTGCCTCACGTCTCTTTTTGGGCAGAGGGGGAAATTGCAGTCCAAAAAGAGACTAAGTGACATGCGGGAAGACCTGCCGCATGGGGGCCCTCGAGGCTCTGGCCCTCTTACTCCCACCTCTGTCTCCCCCTTCCCTGGTGACCATAGACCTTCCTCTGCCCCATGATGCTCGGGGCTTCCGCTGTGGGGCCCCACCCAGGGATTGTCACACCTGCTCTTTCTTTTCCCTTTATCAACACTTACTCATCCAGCTTCCTTCCCGGGAGCTCCTTCTCTCTGCTAGCTAATCGGATGGGTTCATTCATCCATGCCACCTGAGATTAATGGGCAAGGGAGTAATCTATGCAAACACGTGTCCTTTCTTGCAAGTAACGTGTGCGCCTCACAGACTGTTGCAATCTCCAGGATGCTGCTGATGGTGGAATGCGAAGCAGTATGGCCGGCCGCTGAGAACAGTATCTTGAGGCTCTGGTGTCTTTGGGTGTCCTTCAAATCATCACCTACTTAGAGCCTCAATTTTTGCTCTTCATTCACACCCAGAAATGAAGAGACTGGATTTGGGATTGCAGATCGGACACCCAGGGAAAACCGCTTGCTGTTCTGTCCTTCCTGATCTCAACGTTCAGATGCCCAACTGGAGATCATACTTTTTAGCTTCTAGAATTCTGAACTTTTATAAATCCTTCCCATCTTTCAAGATGGGTCACTTCTATTGGGTGTCACTGCTCAGGTGTCACTTCTATTGGGAAGCCTTCCAGGATGATTCTCTCCATAGAGCTGAACATCTTTCAAGGGCTTCGTGTTGGTACCCCACATTTGTCTCTCAGCTATATACTCCAAACTGTGTTCACGTTAATTCCCATGGAGTGATTATTTCCCAATGCCCTTCTAATGTCTTAGAATTATAACCCACACTTTGCCAACTCAAGGGTCCAGAGGGGTCAGTTCAAAATGCTGGGGACTGCAGAAAGCCACAGGATTTATCAGAGTGATTTCTCCTCACCCCAGCTAGTGAGGCCATCTGGGAACGAGAGCCCAACATTATCAAACTTTCTGGTTTTTCTGGTAATCTGGATTTTTAAAGTAAAATCTACCAGTTAAAAGTGTTGATAATAAAGTTAGAGCATCTCGAACCCACATTATTGAAGGCATGTTGCAGAAGTCAAGGGTGTCAGTTTGAAAGCATGACTCCCAAATTCTTTGCCACTCCTTCCATTAAGACACAGGTTTGACACAGACACTCCTTCCCCTCGAATTTGGACCCTTTAGTCGCTGGACCTATAGAGTATGGCAGAAGTGACCCTGTGCCAATTTCTGGGACACTGGTTCTTGGAACCCAGCTGCCCCGAGGAAATCCAAGCAGCCCGTGAAGAGGCTCTTCAGAGAAGAACCAAGACCCCACCCTCATCCCCAGCTGAGCTGCCCCCAAAAGCCATGTGTCTGTCATCTTGGAAACGGATCTTCCGGTTGAGCTGCCCCAGGTGATGCCACGTGGAGCAGGGACCAGCTTTCCCCCACTAAGCTCTGCCAGAATTGCAGATTCATGAGCAAAATAAAGAACCGACTTTTTAAAAGCGACTAAGTATCAGGGTTGTTTTTACATAGCAATAGATAACTGGAACAGGGCGGGAACTGGGTTCAAGTCCTGGCTCCCTTGGCCGCCAACTCTAGGAGTTCAATCTTTTTCCTCCCTGGACTTCAGTTTCCTCATTTAAGAAGTGAAGCTTTGGTCCTCCCTCAAGCGTTGGTGAGGACGTGCGATCTCTCCAGGCAGCTATGGACGGTGGAGCAGCATTGCCATCTCGGAAAGCAGAGGGCGTCGTCTAGGGAGCCAAGATGCTCAGACCCTGTGCCCAGCCATCGCGCCCCTGGAGCCACATTTGCACGCAGGACAGCTGAGCTGGGAGGGCAAGCGACTGGCAACGGCCTAGCCATCCACGAGTGGGAGAAGGGCTCGTGAACCGCAGTGTATTGAGAGGCGGCCCCTGAGTGGATTCGAGCTCCGCGGAGCAGTGTGGAGTGGCCTCGCTAACTCGAGGCTGAGTTAAAAACACAAGTCACAGAGTGACTCACACAGCGTGGCCTCATTTATATAGTTTGATAACAAGCAAACAGCAGTAATATTTAGAGATGCAGACGTATGTGTGAAAACAATGTGTAAAGGTTACCCTCCAGATTCAGGGGCCGATCTCCCTCAAGGGGGAGGAAGAGGAGTGCGGTCAGTGAGAGGGACCCTGGGGGCTCCTACTGTGTCTCCACTGTGATCCCTGAAGACGGAGAAGGAGCAGGAGGAAGGGGGGCACCAACACCACGTTAGACTTAACAGAGCTGAACAAGGAATCCACAGGCATTTGATATATTATTTGTTGCACTTTTCTTTGTGTTTGAAATATTCCATAATTTAAAAGAGCAGAATTCACAGTGAAGGGTTGAGGCTGATGACGATTGAAGGCTCCTCCAGTCTGAGTTGCCCAGAAGCTTATGGCAGTCATGGATGGGGCGTCCGTGTCCCCCATTCTGTCCAGCACACGATGGCTCTGGATCACATCTACCCACTAGAACTGAGTAACTAGTACAGGATTCTCACTGTGGCTACTTCTAGCGTGTGTGTGTGCGCGGGCACATGCGTACGTGCCCCAGACAGTTTCCCATCCTTCCACCCACCTCCCAGTCACGAGGCCCCTCTTCGCTCCGCCTATTCCCTTCCAGGGCTATGCAAGAAGCTGCATGTGACAATGCTGGTTCAGTGGACTGAGGAGCCTGGATCCCTGTGTGGTTCCCCTGGCTCCCTTGCCTAATTGCTGTGTGACCTTGGGTTTTCGATTCCTCATTTGCAAAGTATGTATGGGGATATGTCCGTAATTCTCAAGTCTTCCTCTAGACTCTGGCATCCTCTTAATCTGTACGCCCTAGACATCTGCCTCCACCATGAGACACTGATGTAACAATCTCAGCCACCGTTTATTGAGCACCTAATATGTGCTTATCTCACTGAATCCCCACAACAGGCCTCTGATGGCTCTGACAGATGAGGAATCTGAAGGTCAGAGAGTCCCTGTAGCTTACCCCTGGAAATGTAGTGGAAATGCAGTGGAGCTGGGGCTTTTAGGAGTGGAGGGAAGAGGCCTCCCTTCGCACCCAGCCTTCCAGTCACCCTGACCACAGTTCTTCCCACTCAGCCTCCAGGCTCTGGATCCCCACCAATGCCTGAATCCTTCTCCAGAAAGGTTTGTCTGGACAGGACTCTTGCCAGATGGACTTTGGCTGGTCGAGAGTTCTGGGAACTAGGCCTGGGGAGGCTAGGGGCATCCAGATCCCATGCATGGCAGGCCCCTCAGCACCAGGGCTGCCGACAGTCTGGCCTCAGAGGTAGAGGCCTTGGCAGGAGGAGCCTGCATGCTGCACAAATCGCGGCACCCTTTTGCTGCCCTGTGACACGACAGTACAGCTCAAATCTGTGGGGTACCAGGAGCCAGCACCCCTGCAGGACTCTTATGCACAGTAATTAACTGCATCCTCTCCACAGTCCTACCAGGTCAGTTCCGTGGTTACCCCCATTTTACAGATGCACAAACTGAGGCACAGAGAGGTTAGAGAACTTCCCCAGGCCACACAGCCAGGGAACTACAGAGGCAGAATTTAATCCCAGGGATTCTGTCCTGGAGTCCACACCCTAAAGCACATGACACAGCCCTGTCCTCACAGCAGCCTGGCCTGAGAGGCTGGACTCTGACCACCCTCCTGATGCGGATGAAGATGAGGCTGAGAGTTTCTGCTCAAGGCTCAAGTCGCACTGCTGGTCATGAGTGGAGTCTGGACTGGAAGCCTGGCTGCTAAGAGGGTTTGGGGAAGGAAAGAAGGAGCTAGAGGGCCGGGGTACTGGGGTAAAAGAGGGGTCCTATCCTTCTGGGAAGCCCTCCTTCACTGCAGTGTTCCCCAGCCCCTCTTACCTGCCATCTCCACTCCCTCCACACAGAATAGGGGGAGCCTGGAGGTGACAGCAAACCGAGCACCGGGTTGAGAAATCTGCTTTGTAAGACCACTGCTCCCAGTAGGGTCCTAGTTAACATCCCAGCTCTTGCCTTGTCAGCCAGAACTCAAATCCTGGCCTCACCATTTCCTGGCTGTGTGATCTTGGGCAAGTTGCTTGGCCTCTCTGAGCCCTCATTTCCTCCTTCATGAAGTAGAACTGACCTCTCTGAGTCATTGGGCCCAGGAGGAAGCCTTTTGAGATTGTCAGGGAAACAGCTGGCTAGATGGGGCCTTGCCTTATCTCAGCTGGAGCTGCGAAGGGGACAAGCACCCCCATAGTCTAAGGAGAGGTGTAAGAGAACCTTCTACAAAGCGGCCCATCCTCCACCTATGGTCTCAGATCAAGGAGAGAGCTTGGAAGAGTAAGGCTGGAGGCTGCGGGTGGGAGCATCGTCCATCTCACGCTAAGCCAGCACCATCCCCTGATTTCAGGACCTCCAGAGGACCAGGGAGCACGTGGGCAGAGACCTCCGGGAGAACACGACCAGTTCCCCATGGGGCAACAGCACCGAGGCCCAGCCCCGGTGCCTGGACATCATAAGGGCCACAAGGGCCACCAGCACAGGCAGAGTAGAGAGAGGCAGTTTGGGGCAGGGGGGCTGAGAGGGGGCTGGCAATACGGCTAGGCTGGGCTTGTCCTCACGAGCCCATCCAAAGAGAACTGGACGAGGGGAACTTAGTAGAAGTGGATCGTGTGGGCGGGTGCCAAGGGGCCTCGGGAGTGACATGCCAGGGTGGGGTGGGGGTTCCAAAGAACACACGAAGCACCCCTGAGAGTGAGCACCTATGTGGAGGCGGCTGCCCACAGAGAGCCGGATGCCAGGTGACCGCAGCATGGGCTAAGAGTCCCTTTCTGCCCCCTGTGCACCCCCCACCTTCAAGGAGCCGGGACTGGCCGGCAGGACTCACCATCGGACCCCAGCTGGACGGTGATGCCGGTCTCCATGTGGCTATAAAACCCAAATGTTGATTCCATTTTGACCAGCTGGGCTTCCTAAAATACCTAAAATGAGACCTCTAATGACCCCTGGAAGTGACCAGAAAGGCTACAAGGTCTGCCGGCTGTTGTTGAGGGGTGGGGAAAGACCTCTAACAGACCTCATTTAAGAGCGCTGAGGACAGAGTAGACTGGCTTCGGCTCGCCGCCTTGCCGTTGCCCGGCCCTCCTTCAGCTCCCTGGCCCATCGGGTAAAGCCACTGCCTGGCACCATGCGGCCCACTGCGGGCAGCAGGCTTCCCCTGACCTGGGCGAACTCTCACTCCCTGCCAGGGGCTGTGCATGAGAAGTTCGCGGCCCGCCCATTCCCACGGTGGCCTCCCAGGAAGTCATGAGAACGTGGACACCTTCATACCCATGAGATGGCCTCCTGTCGTCTGACCTCACCACACCCTCACCAGGTAGCCGGCGCTGCTTACATCCCCTCACCAGGTGAGGGGACTCAGGCTCAGCGAGGCCCCTCTCAGGTCACCACTTCAACCCAGTAAGACGCCAGTCCTCGTTCCTTTCCTTTGCTTGCTTGTTTGTTTTTAACTGCGTGAAAATATCCACAACATAAAATTTACCATTTTAACCATTTCTAAGCATGCCGTTCAGTGGCCATAGTATATTCACACCGTTGTGCAATCATCCCCACCATCTGGCTCCAGAACTTTTTCATCTTCCCAAACTGAAATCCCATGGAACACTAACTCCCTATTCCCGCCTCAGTCCAGCCCCCGGCAGCCCCCGTGCTGCTGTCTGTCTCTGGGCGTTTGACTGCGTGAGGTACCTCACAAGAGTGGACTCCTGCAGTCGGTGTCCTTCTGTGACTGCCTTATCTCATTGAGCGCCGTGTCCTCAGGTTCATGCATGCGGTAGCGTGTGACAGAACCGCCTCCCTTTAAAAGGCTGAGTCATATTCCGGCGTATGTATGTGCCACATCCTGTGTGTCCATTCAGCCATCCCGGACACTTGGGCTGCTTCTGCGCTTCGGCCACTGTGAATAATGCTGGCAGGACAAGGGCGCGCGAATAGCTCTTGAGACCCCGCTTTCAATTCTTTGGGGTATCTACCCAGAAGTGGAATTGCTGGGTCCTATGATAATTGTATTTTGTTTCTTGAGGCGCCGCCATACTGTTTTCCACGGTGGCTGCGCCTTTCACATTCCCACCAGCAGGGCACGTGCGTTCCAATGTCTCCACAGCCTTCAACACTTGCCATTTTGTTTTCAATGACAGCCACACTCCGGGGCGTGAGGTGGTAGCTCACTGTGGTTCAGATTTGCATTTCCCTGATGTCCAGCGATGTCGAGCATCATTTCAAATACTTCCCGGCCCTTTGAATGTCTTCTTCCGAGACTTATCTCCCCAAGGCCTTCGCTTTTTCATCTGGCTGGTTTTTGTGGCAGCTGTGGGTGCTATTGAGTTGTAGGTGTTCTTTCTGTATCCTGGGTATAAACCCCTGTCATATCTGCAACTCACAAGTACTGTCGCCCGTTGTGTAGGTCGCCTTCCTTTAGTTTTTTTTTTCTAATAAACCCTTTTGATTAAAGTATAGCAGGCATACAGAAACATGCTCAAAACACAAAGGTACAGCTTGATGAGTTGTCACAATATGAGCACACCTGTGTGACTGCAAGTCCCCTTTCATTCCCCCCTCCCAGTCCCTTCCCTTCCCTTTCCTGGGCCATGATCCCAACTTCTAATACCATAGATTAGTTTTGCCTATTTTTAAACTCTAGTGAATGGAATATTACAGCATGTAATTTTTCCCCTTGGCTTCTTTTGCTCTTCACTCTTGGAGTTTTTCATCATCGCACGTAACTGTAATTTGGTCTCATTCATTGCCATATAATCTTCCATGGATGGGTCTGCCCCAGATTACCCTGTCACCTGTTGATGGACACTTGGGCTATCCGCCAACTTTCTGGAGCCACTGCCAACAAGGCGTCCTCTACCTGTGCCCGTCGGCACCTCCAAGCGGACTCTGGGAGGAGGGCACGATTACGCTCCCCGTCTGAGGAGAGGAAAGGGAGGGTGCAAGGAGGGACTGGGACCACCTGCCAAGGCCAGAGCTGGGCTTCTGCCCGAGACCGACCAGCCTGCCCCAGCCGAGGCCTGCTCACTCCCTCTTCCACCATCTCCTTTACCTCCGACGCTGCCTGTCATCTGCCCGCCCTTCCCTGGCGAGCTCCAGGAGGAAGCTCAGTGTCTAGGTGGGCTGCCTGTCTGACTCCGCCCCACCTCCTTCTCTCCACCAGCCCGAGAGGCCTCCGGGCTCGACGGCCCTCGTCTTCCTCGACCTGAGGCCAGCACAGGGCCTGGCCCAGCAACTGTTGTGTGGGATTCTGGTCGGGAGATCCAAGGTGGAAATCAGTGTAGTTTGGACCAGAAGCCCTGGGTGTGACAGTGCTGCGAACTCCATGTGGGACCTTGGCCAAGTCATTTCACCTCTGTGCCTCGGTCCCTCCTTTGTCCGGTGATGTGGTTGTGTGGTCATATAAGTTAGTCCCTGAGAAGTGCTTGGCTACGTGCTTGGGTAAGTGTGCACTGTTGTGGTGGCTCTGTTTATTATCTCTGTTCACTGTTGTCATGGAAACGAAGGAGGCATCCATCCCCAGGCCCTACCAGCTAGAGCTGGGTGTCCTCCCTGCCCTATCAATTACTCTTTTGTGTTTCTAGTCTCCTTCGAGCTTAGTGAAATATTGCCTTCCTGATAAAATCTTCGTCCCCAGGACACTGCCCCTCTCCCTTGTGGACTGGCGCTTTGAAGATCTCTGAGCCAAACAGATGGCTCCTCTGTTTCCCCAGGGCCTCAGGTCCAACTCTTAGCTTTTCAAAAAATTAAATAAAAATCTTCAATTTAAAATTTGAAAGTCTCAAGAGGAAAGCTGAAAAAGATCAGGCTTCCTCTCTCTTTCTCTCACCCCTGGGCCCCTGCCACACAGTCCCCTTCTTTGTATATGTTTCCAGAAAGATTCTGTCAGACAGGAATTACTCCTGCATTTACATGTCACACAAATGGGACTCTCTCCACACACATTCTTCACCTTGCTATGATTTTTTTTACAGCAAAAATAGCAAAGCAGTCCCCAACCATTACTACTTTTTAGTTTTTTATTTTGAAATAGTTTAAGACTCATAGAAGTTGCAAAAATAGTACAGAGAGTTCCCATGGACCTTTCACCCAGCTTCCCCCAGTTCCCCGCCCCCCCCCCACCCCGTGATAACATCTTACATAATCATAGTGCATTGTCAAGACCAGGAAATTGACCTTGGTACAATATTATTAACTCAAAATCAGACCTTATTTGGGTTTCACCAGTTTTTACATGCAATAATTGTTTTGTTTTGTTTTCCGGGGCATAGTTCTGTGAAATGTTATCACATGGATAGATTTTGTAACCATCAGGATATAGAATTGTTCCAGGCACCAAAGGAGACTCCCTCATGCTAACACTTTACAATCATGCCCTTCCCCAACCCTTTCCCCCAGCAAGCGCCGCTCCCTTTCCATCGCTATAACTATGTTACTTGACAGTGTTGTATAAATGGAATCACACACTGTGTAAACTTTGGGGATTGGCACTTTTTGCTCAGCATAATGCCCTTAAGATTGGTTGTTGTAGTTATCAATAATCCATTCATTTGTATTGCTCCGTAGTATTCCATTTAATGGATGCCCACAGTTTGTGTATCCGTTCACCTGCGGAAAGACATTGGGTTGCTTCCAGATTGGGGCAATGACAAACCAAGCTACTGTGAATGTTCATATACGGGTTTTTGCATGAACCTGGCTTCCTTTTGCTAGGATAAGTACCCAGAAGTACAATTGCTGAGTTGTATGGTAAGCGTATGCTTAACTGGATAAGAAACCGCCAAACCATTTTCCGGAGCGGCTGCACCTTTTTCCATTCCCTCCAGCAGTGGTTAAGTGCTCCAGCTGCGCCGTGTCCTTCTCAGATCTTGATACTGTTCGTATTTTTTATTTTAGTCATTCGAATAGGTTTGTGGTGCTATTTCCTCAGAGCTTCGTCTGGCATTTCCCCAGCGGCTAATGGTGGTGAACATGTTTTCTTGTGTTTATTTTCCATCCGTGGATCCTGTCTGGTGAACATGTATCCTCTTTGTTGAACCGTCTGTTTAAATTTTTTGCCCATTTTCTAATTATTTGTTTTCTTACTATTGAGTTTAGAGGATTCTTCGTATGTTCTAGACACAAGTCCTTCTCGGAAGAGAAGGGTAGCAAGTACTTCCTCCTGCTCTGCAGCTTGTCTTTCGTCCTCTTCGCAGAGTCTTTGCAGAGCAAACACTTTTGATTTTGATGAGGTCCAAGGTACCCATTTTTTCTTTTATGGACAGTGCCTTTGGCATTGGGTCTAGCCGCCTCGCCTTTCGCTCTAGGGACTCTTGTAGCTAGTTCTCTATCGTGCTGATAGGGTAAAGAGCTTCCTCGTTATGTTTCTGTGGACACAGGTATGCCGACATACAAATAAGCATAACTTATTTCACCAGCGCTCCGTTCGGGGACCCAAGTGTTTAAACTTGTGTTACTAGGAACAGTGCTGCCGTAAATAACCCTGAGCATAAGCCGTTCTCACACCGCGGCTTCCACGTGCCTGCGGGATAGATCCCCAGAAGCGGGGCTGCTGGTCAGAGGGGTCAGGCATTTGCAATAGCAGTAGTGTCTTCCCCCGGCCTCCCACCGCAACATCTGAACGGTGAACTGTGCCCCCCGCCTCTTGCCGACACAGGATTTTGTCAGCTTGTTTGGTCTTTACCAATCTGAGACATGAAGAGTCATTTCTCCAGATGGTTCTAGTTTAGCTCTTTCTTTATGAGCTCTTGTGTTTTCCTTCCTGTGAATGTTCAGTTCAGTTTTACTTTCCTTCTAGGCTCCTGGCTTGATTGATTAGAAGCTCACCCTTCACTTTCTGAATGGGGTGGGCTGTGGGACAAGGAATCTCTCCCAGACCGGTCCTCGGGTGTTGATGGGGCTGAGACCTGGGTTCATGCTTTGCTCCTTACCCGCTGCTGTGAGTCTCGCCCCAGGTGGGTCAGGGTACCCATCCAGAAAATGGGGATAAGAAGAGCACCTACACAGGACTGTTACGATTTCTGGAGTAAATAGGCATGAAAGCCCTTAGAACAGCGCCTGGCACACTGGGTGCTACAGAAGTATTAGCTCTATAGTGAACTCTAGTTAATAATACTGGATTATATATTTCAAAGTTGCTAAGAGGGTAGATCTTAAAAGTTCTCATCCCAAGAAAACAAACTGTAGCTCTAGGTGGTGATGGATATTAACAAGGCTTAGCGTGGTGATCACTTCCCAACACACGCACATACTGAGTCATGTTGTGCACCTGCAACTAATGCAACGTTCTATGTCAATTACATCTCGATTTTTTAAAAAGACATGTTAGCTCTTTTATTATCTTCTGTAAGGAACATGACTTCAAATAGATGCCTTCCTACAGCCCCCCTCAAGGCGGTCATCCAGCCTTTTCTGGACTCTCCCATTGTCTGGGGGCTCCCTGCCTCCAGGGCAATTTCGTTCCAACTCCAAGGTTTGCAGACAGCCACCAGACGGCTCCGCATGGCCATAAGCCCCGTGAAGGCTGCCTGCAACCTGTTGCCCTTGATTGCTCTGTCCCCGAGGGAGATCCTGCTGCCATCTCCCTCCTGCATGCCCGGTGCCGGGTCAGGGACAAGTTTGTCTGAAGCCTGACCAAGAAAAGAGTAGGGACAGGAAATTTTGTAGTCAAAACTAGGGAGGGAACTGCTTGGATATGGTGACAGGGCCCGAGAAAGTCCGCAGGTGTGAGGGTATTGGCCTGGGTGGCATCTCAACAAGATGGGGGCCTCCCTCCTGCCCCAGGCCTTTTTCCCTTGTGAATTTCTGGGCCTCTCAGCCTCCAAAAGGTGAGGCAAGGGGAGCCCAGGGAGGACGAGTTGGGGAAGCAGGGCAGTGTCCCCACCAAGAGCTTGGGCTTAGTCATCTTGATTTGAATCCTGGCTCTTGGCTGTGCGACCTTGGGAGAATCACTTAACCTCTCTGAACCGCAGTTTCCCCATCTGTAAAATGGGGCTGACGGAAGTGTTTGCATCCTAGAGTGGCTGTGAGTTAAATGGGATGGTGTCTGTGAGATGTTTCGCCTGTGCCTGGCCCAGAGGGCAATCACTTGGGGTGGGGGGTGGGGGGTTAGTAGTGGTGGTGGTGGTACTTGTTCCTGTTGTTATTGAGGACAGGGGTCCCAGGCCTTTGTAGCTACTGTGCCCTCTACCTGGAGCACCTTCCTTACTCCTTCCACCCTCTAATCTCATCCATACTCAGGTCTCGGCTTCACCAAGCACCCGCCATGTGCTGGGTCCTACCACTGTGGTGGGGAGCAGCACCCTGCCCCCCGCCCCGCCCCCGGAGAACGCTTTCTCTAGCTGCTCCTTGCAGGGGCCAGCCTGGGCTGGAATCAGATGATTTGGGTTCTTATTCCACAACTTCCACCAACTTCCTGGGTGCCTCAGGCAACGCATTTCTCCCAGGCCTCATTTACCCAATAAGGGGTCTAAGAAGAGTCCTGCAAGTGTTTCTCCCCCCCCCCCCACAGTCAGCATGCGGACCGCGATGTGCACACATCCTCTTTCTCATGTGGTGTTGTTGGACCAGAAGATTCCCAAGCTCTGGCGCTACTGCCCGGAGATAGAACAAGTCTTTCTGGCATCTCCTCTCTGCTCTGCTCTCCCAGGGGTGTCATCAGGAACAACCCGGCCTCATTAACTCACGGCGGCATCGGCATCATTTCACTCATGGGAAATTCCTCACCGCCTCTGCACCAAGTGATGGATTTCGTGGGAAGCCATTACAGTGGCCACATGTTTATCAAGGTGAGCCCGCGTTCCCAAGGGTCTGAGAAGTCCTGCCTTGGGGACTTTCTACCAGCCAGTGAGGGGTTCGGGTTTGTGTCCCTGCTTCGCTATTATGTGAGTTGGTTCTCTTGCAGTTTGTTGTTTGTGACAGAAGACCTGGCTCAAAGGACCAGGGGCGGGGCGGGGGGGGGGCTCACTGATTCCTATAACGGCAAGTTCTGGGCTTTCAGGCATGGCTGGAGCCAGGTACTCAAATGATGTCCCCCGTTGACAGAGGAAGACATTGCAGCCTACAATTTGTCCGAGAACACAGCAAGGAAGTCCCTTCTCCGGACTCTGGTTTCCTCTGTGTTGCTTCATTCTCAGGCAGGCTTCTCCTTGTTGAGGGGAAGGGGGCTGCCAGCAGCTCCGGGATACACCTGGCCGGCAGAGAGAACGCCTATTTCCACCAAGTGTTTCAGGAGAAGTGCCACAGATGGCCATCACCAACCGTGCTTGGGACACTTGGCCATCCCTGAACTGGCTGCGAATGGCCACACATGTGCCACACACTCACCTCTGATGCACAGTCGTCTGATGAGGGCCACCCTACTTGAGCCACCCAGAGAGCTATAGAAGGGTCTAGACACATGAGGGGTTGGCTTCAGAAGTCACTGGGGGGGAGCGTCGCTGGAAGCTGGAATCCTTGGGCCAGCTGTGCTGGACAGTAGAGGCCTGGGGGTGGAGCAAGAATGTCTCTGCTGGCCCCATGGCTGAGTTGGGTAGGGGCAGGTGGGAGGGGTGGTCTTCCTCATCTCAGAGACACACCAACGCACACCATCCTCTCACGTAAGTACACATGACCACAGCAAGAGGGGTGCAGCCCCTGGCACAGAGCAGGAATTTTTAACCACCATTTACTAGACACCTGCTATGTGCCAGGCACCTTATTTGGAATCTTCGCAACAGCCCCGAGAGGGAGCAGGTGTATGCCCATTTGACAGATGGGGAAGTTGAGGTTCCTAGAGCTGGTTTGCCCAAGGTATAGATCTGGCAGTGAGGGGGTAGAGCCAGACACAAACAGATACATTGTAACTCGGTCTGGGCCAGGAAAAGAACTGAAGCAGCCAAAATGTAGACAGGATTTGCAGAGGAGGGGGTGTGGCTGGTCAAGCTGGGCTCTGCGGGCAGGGGACTCAGGTGAAGTTTTCTTTTTTCTTTTTTTCTTGTTTTAATTGTCTTCATTTATTTGTCAGAGAGAAAGAGAACACAAGCAGGGGAAGTGGCAGACAGAGGGGAAAGCAGACTCCCCGCCGAGCAGGGAGCCTGACCCGGGTCTAGATCCCAGGACCCCGGGATCATGACCTGAGCCAAAGGCAGACGCTTCACCGACTGAGCCCCCCGGGTGCCCCTCAGGTGAAGTTTTCAAGAAGGGCACAGTGCTTGAGCACGATCTGGAAGGATTTCCACTAGGAAAACTGCAGTGAGGAGGTTGAAGGGTATGCTAAGCTGAGGACACCGCAGGGACAAGGGCCCAGAGGTGTGAAAGTGCGTGAAATGTGCTGGGAGCTAGAAGCTGCTGGGTATTTCTGGGGTAGAACACAGACAGTGCAGCGGAGGACTTGATGCTGAGTAGAGGGAGGAGCTGGGGCAGAGAGTCCCTGGGCCCCACGGGGCCGGCCTGAGCAGAACCTGCCAACGGCCAGGCCAGTGGCTGGAGCAGGGCCGAGCTCACTGCTAGCACAGGAAAGCTGAGGGACACGGAGGCCCACGACCCAGAGCTTGCGTGTGCGGGATTTGCGGGTCACCCTCCTGGTGTGGATGGGACAGGGTGGTCCAGCCGTTCCCATGAGGGGCCCTCGGAGAATGCCATCGCCTCTGAGCACCCACTCTCTGTCTCAATGGCCTCACTCCCCTGCTACTCTGAATACTCAGCAGAGACGCATAAGGGGGCAGGCCATTGTCCAGATTGTTTAGAGAAGGGCTGAGGGTCAGAGAGGGAAAGCAACTTACCTTAGGGTACACAGCTGGAACAAGGCCAAGTAGGACTTGAACCCAGGACTTCCTGACTCTTTCTCCCCCGGGCCACCCATCACCCCTGAGCAAGCTTTGGACCATGCTTGCCTGTTGCCGCCGTGCCTCTGGAGATGTCTTGAGAGACTTTCACTGAAAATGTTTGCTCTATTGGCTTTTCAAAAATTATTATAGAACCAATAAATGCTCATGGTAAAATATTAGAACAGTACAGAAGAATCCAAAGTGGAAAGTAAAAATGTCCTACCTCTCTGTCCCCAGAGCAGACATTGTTGGTGCCCAGCTCAGATCCCCTCGGTGGTTCTGAACCCCCTCCCCTGACTTCTGTGCACCTTGCTTCTAGGCACTGTGCTGCGCTTGTGACTTTCCCCAAAGGACTGTCCTTGAGTTGCTAGACACACTTTGCCCATGTGCGCAGAGAGCCGGGAGTGCCTGGGAGCTTATGACCCCTACCCGACCTCATGAGGCCTCTAGCCAATGACTGGCTGATACAGGAGTCAGAACAAACTCCGAGGTGTTATCTAGTTGTGTAAATGACTCCTGGGCTATCATGTACAGCAGGGGGAATGTAATCAATATATTGTATTAACTTCGTAGGGTGATAGATGGTAATTAGACTTGTGAGGACCATTTTGTAATGTATATAAACATAGAATCAGTCTGCTGAAAACAGGATAATATTGTGGGTCAATTATACCTCAATAAGTTTAAAAAACAAAAAAGAATATTGACCAATTTTTAAAAAACCAAACAACTCCGAGGGGTCACTTACCCTGAAGGCCTCCTGCAGGATCAGCCTGGCTGCCACTCTGCCTGGTCACAGCCCCGCCTGGCACTCCTCCGTCCCTGTCCTGTTTCTCCTCCTCCCACCGACTGCCCCCAGGAGCACTGCCGTACTGAGTCACTCATACATGAATCCTGGTCCCAGAGTAGGCTTTTGTAGAAGACGACTACAGCAAGTTGCAAAAAAAAAAGCCCCAATTCTTCACCTCTCCCTGTATCCATACCCTTGGCTCACCCCTTGGCAGCCTCTGTCCACTCAGACACCGGGCTTGGCCACATGACTTGCTTTGGCCCAAGGAACATTAGCAATCAAGATGCGAGCAGAGGCTTGACAGTGTTTTGCACAATCAAGCTTGCTGACTCTCGCGCATCTGCTATTGCCATGACGCGTCCGGGCTGGTGGGCTGGAGGATGAGACGCGTGGCACCAAACCGAGCCACCCTCCAGTGGTCCTAGCCAAGGCCATCCTACATCAGCCGGTAGGCAGCAGACCCCAGACATCTGAGCAAGCTCAACCATGATCCGCAGAGTGGCCTGAACCTACCCCTAGAGCAGCTGCCTCCAGGCTAGCGAGCAATCATTGCTTATTATCGTGTGCCGCTGCCGGTTTGGGGACTGTTCGTTACGGGGCATCGTTGTGGCAGAGCTAACTCATACACTTGCCACTCTCAGGTATCTTTGTGGCTGTTGGGTTACACACATGTGAAAGCATCACTTCCCATACCATCCTGGCCACAGACCGCTCTTCCACTTGATACCGTCTCGGCCACCTTCCCCTGGCACACATGGGTCCCTCTGATTCCTTCTAAGGTCTGCAGAGTCACCGTCATGTGGATGTGCCAGCTCATACCCAGTCCTTTACGGATGGGCATTGGGGTCCTTACTGTAGTTTCCATGTAATGAATGCCTCTGTATTGAGATCCTTGTGCATTCATCTTAGAGCACTTCCATAAGGACCTCTGGAAGATTAATTTCTCACTGTGAACGTGAAGATCAATAGATATCTGCATTTCAGGGTTTGGTAGATACCACTTAATTTCAAAGGCCAGACTTTCACAATCCCCAGCTACCCTCCAATACTGAATCCATCAAGGTAAAAGGACCCAAAAAGCTTTGGGGTTCAGGGGGTCAGATGGAAGTACAATGCAAAAGATGAGTGTTCTCTACGTGTTCATAGCCTCTATCCACCCATCCACTCATTCCTTCATCCAATAAATATTTATTGAGTACCTACTGTGTGCCAGGTATGGCTCTGAGCACGGGGGAAGAGCAATGAATAAGACAATAGTCCCTGCTGTGATCAAGCTTACAATCTGCTAGAGATAATAGATTACCTAAAACAAACAAGTAAACGGTTTTTTCTTTTTTACAAACAACTAAATGTTTTACTTACATTGAGGATGTTAGGTAAGGATGCCACAGAGAAAACTAGGCAAGGGAAAGGAATAGAGACCCC
Source organism: Ursus maritimus (assembly GCF_017311325.1). Taxonomy (NCBI): domain Eukaryota; kingdom Metazoa; phylum Chordata; class Mammalia; order Carnivora; family Ursidae; genus Ursus; species Ursus maritimus. The sequence continues at coordinate 4,430,891 of NW_024423786.1, forward strand.
TGAAGGGCAGATGGAAGGAAGAGTTGTAATCTTTAAAAATACGGCAAGGAGGGAATATTTGTTTGCTAGGCTCCTATTACAGAGGACCACAGATGGGTGGCTCAAACAACAGAAACTCATTTTCTCACAGTTCTGGAGACCGGAAGTCTGAGATCAAGGTGCCGCCGGGGGTGGTTTCTTCTGAGGCTCCTCTCCCTGACTGCTAGACGGCCGCCTTCTCTTTGTATCCTCACAGCTGTCATCCCTCTGCACATGTCTGTGTCCTAGTCTCCTGTTTTTATGAAGACACCATTCCTATTGGACTAGGGCCCACCCCAGTGACCTCATTCTAACTGAACTAGCTCTATAAAGACCCTCTCTCCAATCATGGTCACATTGTCAGGTACTGGGGGTTAGAACTTCAACATGATTTTTGGGGGGTGGGGGACAAAATTCAGCCCACGACAGGAAGGCTTCACTGCGCCTGGAGGTGAGGCGTGATGATGGCACTGAGGGAATGAGGTGCTCCCTTTGGGTGAGCATTCCAGATGGCAGAGCAGGGGCAAAAACTCCGAAGGAAGAGCGTGCCTGGTTGGTTTGAGCAAGAGCAAGGAGACCAGAGCAGAGAGAAATGAGCGAGGGGAAGGGAGAAGGAGGTGAGCCCCCAGAGGTCCCAGGGAACATGTTATTCCCGACCTCGTAGCTCATGCTGGGGACTCCGATACTTACTCGAGGGAGGCCGGGCCAGAGGAGCTTCACAGCAGAGGAGCCCCGTGACCTCCCTCATGCTTTTTTTTTTTTTAAGATTTTATTTATTTATTTGACAGAGAGAGAGAGAGAGACAGCCAGCGAGAGAGGGAACAAAACAGGGGTAGTGGGAGAGGGAGAAGCGGGCTCCCAGTGGAGCAGGGAGCCCGATGCGGGGCTCGATCCCAGAACGCTGGGATCATGACCTGAGCCAAAGGCAGAAGCTTAACGACTGCGCCACCCAGGCGCCCCACGACGTCCCTCATGCTTTAACAGAATGGCTCCGGCTGCTGTGTGGAGGAGGGGCTGAGGGGGCTTGTGTCTGTGTTTAATGCTGTTCACCAGGTGTTTTCAGTCCGTCTTATCATAGTGTTGCTCTTCCCTGACCCTTTAGAGTCAGGCATGGCATCTGACTTGCTGTGGTCAATGGAGCATGAGCAGAGTGATGTCATCCCTTCTGGCGGAATAGTTGAGTATTCTCAAGCCAGGCTCTCTCTTTCCCCTTCAGCAGTGACTGCCAGTGTTCGAGAGAGCCGGGTCCTAGACTGGCTGCTCCACCAACCTGGGTCCCAGATGGTAGATAGCGAGGACACGAAAGAGAGCTTCTCACCAGAGGGACATGTGACAGGAACAAGAAATAAACACTTGTGTTTACAGCACTGAGATAAGGGGATTGCTTGTTACCACCGCATAACGTAGCCTATCCTGACTTATAGAGGAACAAGACAGAAATGAAGACACAGTGAAGTGACTGAGTTGTCCATGCGAGAGATGACGGGGCTTCCGGCACGGCGATGCCAACAGGGATGGTAAAGACATGGCTGCACTCTGGACATATTTTGAAGGTGGAGCCAGTAGGATTTGCTGACAGATTGGATATGGATCATGAGCGAGAGGAGCCAAGGGTGAGCCAAGGTTTGTGCCCTGAGCAGAAGAAAGTGGAGGAGCCATCAGAGAAATCGCACAGACCAAGAGAGGATGGAGCCACGTGGACTTGGAGAACTCTGTCTAAGTGACCTGGCAGAGGAGGCAAGGGGGACTATGTGCTGAAATGTGAGGTTGTCTGTGGGGACCCGGGATCCCCTCCCACCTTTAAATATCGGGCTTCTGAGGAGCTGGAGTTGGTGGAAACCATTAGAAATGATACCAACACACTGGAGTCGCTGGTCTTATGATAAATGAATCATTGATGAGCAATTACAGGGACTCCCGTCCTGCCCTTTTTTCCCCAAGTGTGGCTGATGGAGGCCCAGCACTGATGGCTAAACAGCCTGCCCTGTCAAGGATGGACCCTATTGGTGCTGCCTGAGCCGGCCACGAGAAAGATGGCCTCTCCCTACAGCCCCATAATGCTTGACGGCATCGGGGACTGCCCACAGGCTTCACACAGCCACTGGAGGTTAGTATCAGCACTCCTAGAGGAGGAAAACACTGCAGCCCCAAGTGGGGAAATGACTTGACCCTCTGGGAATGCAGCCTCGGGCTCCTGCCACCGCACCAGCTGTTCTCCCAGTACATCCTGTGGCCTGAGGGTCTCACGCTTGGTTTCCACCAGGCCCAACCCTGAGAAGCACTGTGGTGCATCTCAGTAGTTGACGGACTGTGCTGTGTGTGTGTGTGTGTGTGTGTGTCTTCTAAAGCAGGGGTTGGTGGAAACCATTGCTTTCAACTAAAGCAGAACTGCTCTGGGTGGCACTGAGATGGAGTCTGTTCCACCTCTACCCCCAGCCCACCCTGCCTTCTGCTGTGGCTGCTCCCAAGGGACCCTAGGGGACGCGTTGAAGATTGTGGGCACACTGGAGGGTCCAAGTTAGAAGATGTGGATTTATATATCCAAAGGCAACAAGAGCACCATCTCAGAGACATCTGCACCCCCACGCTTACTGCCGCAGTATTTACAATGGGCAAGACCTGGAAACAACCTAAATGTCCATCAACAGATGAATGGATAAAGACAACGTCACACACACACACACACACACGAATACTATTCAGTCATAAAGAAGAATGAAACCCTGCCATTTGTGACCACACGGGTGCACACGTAAGGGCGGTATGCTGAGACAAATAAGTCAGACAGAAGAGAAAGACAAATAGTGCATGATCTCGCTTATATGTGGAATCTAAAATAAAACAAAATAAAATAAAATAAAACAAAATAAAATGAAAAACCCTAACCAAACTCACTGAAAAGAGCTCATACTTATGGTTACCAGAGGCAGGGGCTGGGGGAAGGAGGAACTGGACGAGGACGGTCCAAAGGTCCGCAGTTCCAGTTATAAGAGAAGTCAGCAGGGCATGTAACGCACGGCGTGGGGACTCTGGTTGACCCGGCTGTGTGCTGTGCTTGAAAGGTGCTAGGAGAGTAAATCCTAAAGCTGCCCACAAGGAAACATACTCTTTCTTTCGTTCTTTCTGTGACTCTACGAGGTGACGGATGTTAAGCAAACTTAGGGTGGTCATTTCGTAATACACGTCAGTCAAGTTAGTATGCTTTATGCCTTAAAGCTGTACAGCGTGTTCACTGGAGCTAAAACTGGGAGGGAAATGCGGATTTGGGGTCTGGCTCTGCCACAGCCTTGCTAGGTGAGCTTCCGCAAATCCCTACCCCTCTCAGTTTGGGGGGGCTGGGGTTTTCTGTGTAATGAGATGCTGGACCAGAATGGTCTCTGTCCTCCTATATCTCCTTGTATTTAAGTGAGAGAAAATCAACTCAAATGAACACAAATTGGTCTCAATGGTTAAAAAAGAATTTATGGATCCTCGTAATTGAACAACAACAACAACAAAATCCAAGGCTAATTCGGATTTTAGGTCCAGCTGGTTCCAGGCAATTAAAAGAAAATGTCACCAAGAGTCTCTCTCTTTCTTCCTTTCTCAGCTCTTCTTTCCTAGATAATGGCTTTGTGCGTAAGCTCTCCCCTTGAGATGGCAAACCCAGCCCCAGCAACTCCAGGCTGATATCCTACCCTGATGCAGCCCTCAAGGAAAGTGACAGCTTTTTTCCTGAACACTTAACTAAGTCCTCTGATAGCCCACACGACAGCTAGGTGAAAACCACAAAAAAAAAAAAAAAAAAAAAAAAAAAAAAGAGCAGGCACAGTCCTACACCAGGCAAGGGGCTTAACAAGAAAAACGTAGCAACAAATTTTGCCTTCCACTCACCTCAGCTGAGTGCATTTGCCCAGTGCACAACCTGGACAACTCTCCACAGCAGCCCTGGCCAAGCAAATGGCCTGGGAAGTTTCTCATTGGCCAGGCTTGGGTCACATGCCCATCCTTGAACCAATCACTGTGGCTGGAAGGATGTGATATTCTCACTGGCTGGACCTAGGTCTCAAAGGCCCCTTTGAAGCTAGAAGTGAAGTGAGAGCTATTAAACCACCGTGGCCTGAGAGAGAATCTGATTCCGGGGAGGAAAACAGGGGGCGAGTGGAGGGGACTGTAGTCAGAAGCGGGTTCTGGGAAGGCAGAGCTAACTGAGGTCCTCGAGTCCTTGAGGAAATGAGGCCGGAGCACTGGGCAGGGATGTTGCCCCAAGCTGGTGAGGGAGCCGGAACAGCTCAGTGAATGTTTATCAACTGAAGCAGTGAGAGTCAGGACTTACAGGAGCTGCCCGGGACCCGGCCATGCTGTTTCCCTCATCCTTGAGGTCGGGCGCCCCAGCTCCCCACTTTGATCCTCACCCACCCCATCTCTCCCCACTGCAGACCCTGGTTTCCTATATAACTGCTTCTGTCTCTCTGGGCTAAGTGAAGCCTGGCCCTGGGGACACTCCTGACAGCTTCGCAGGCCCCCGCCTCTCACATGTCCCCAGCTCCCATCCACCTGGCCTTGGCCACGCCTACGTGGCTGAGCTGCAAGGACAGCAGACGGAGGAGGAGCGCGCCCTAGGCCCTGAGAGCGGTAAGTGGGCCCGGGCACCATGAGCAGGCCCACGGAGTGGGAAGGCCCTGCGGGTGGCTCCCGGGAAGGAGCTGCCAGCACTGTTCAGAGATGGGTAGCTGCCTGGAGTAACCACCCACCCTCTATCACCAAGACGTGTGCAAGTGCGGGAGCATGCTGCAGAAGTGACTTTGGAGACGTCTGAGCTTGATGGGTCGGCCGCACATCACCTGGGGGCACTGGCTTGAATGCCGATTCCTGGGCCCTGCCCCAGAGATGTTGGCTCATCGGGGCTGTGAGGGGGCTGGGAATCTGCATTTATCCAGCAGCTCAGGAAAGTCCCATGGGAACCATGGCCCGGGAACATCTGGGAGTTTTTCCCAACCCCGAGGTTCTGGGAAACCATCTGTGCCCGGAGGTCAGGACCAGCCAGCGTTACCCAAGAGCTGTTCGGCCTTCCCCTTAAGGTGGGGCTCCCCGGGAAATCATGAGGAAGGCACACTGTGCAAGGAAGACTGTCTGAGCCTGGGGACGGACCTGAGGGGCAACAGAGAAGCCTGGGTGGGTGCAGTGAGGGTGAGTTCCCTTAGTCCAGTGTTAGCAACTGGGGCGGGGTGGGGGCTATTGGTGTGTGGGGGCCACAGAGCTCATGAGGCCTCTCGTGCCTTCTGGGGACACACGTTCTAAATGTCAAGCCTGAGTGATGCAGAGGGAGATACTGGCTCCAGGTGGGAGGGCGGCCTTGAAATCAAGTTCACAGGCTGAGCGCCTACATGGCGGGGGGTGGGGTCCCAGCCTCCGGCGGGCTCAGCAGTGGGCCGGCACTCAGGACAGGGCATGGAAGGAGGCAGCAAGCGCACTCGACGGGGGCGGACGGGGCAGGTGTTTTTAAGCGGGGAATGGCAAGACCCGAGGTGGGGTTTGGAGGCGTTGGCGCGGATGTGGAAGGGGCCAAGGAGCGGAGCGTCGTGAGGGGCTGACTGTGTCTGAAGGCTGAAAGGCAGGCAGTAAAGGCGGAACTGGCGGGGACGCACAATTGTGAGCGCTGTCAGGGCCGGGGAAGGCTCAGCTGCAGCGCAGGCCTGAGACTCCCCCTCTTGGATGCAGACCTTTGTATTCACTGCAGGTCGGCAAACAGCTACTAAACGTCTGCCGCATCGGGACCGTCCACGCCTTTACCCAGGATGGCCAATGACCGACTTGCAGCAGCCTGACATGCCACTGCAGGAAATGTTTTGGTCCAGAGAACGTATGCCTGTCCTCTGACCCTGCCTGGACCCTGAGAGCGCGAGCTGTCCTTAGGGATGTGAGACCACTCTGCCCGTCGAACTAGGAGAAGATCCAGATGCGTGAAGGAATCGCTCTGCAGCGAGATCTCGGGCGAGCTGGCTACACCCAGCTCAGGCACGACGCGGCTCGAGGCGGCTGTCCCAGGCAGGCCTTGTCGCGCGGAGGGCGTCACCCACAGGCTGGCAGTCTGGTGGGGCCTTGCCGCAGAGCACTTTAGAGAGATCATCCAACTTGCCCCTCACTTAACAGAGAAAAGGGGACCAGAGAGGCCAGGAGACCGTCCGAGGCCACACGTCAGCAGCTGGCAAACCCAGAACGAGAACGGGGCCTTCGTACTCTGAACCAGTGACTTCGCAATGGGCCACAGACGCCCAGCACGGAGCAGGCTTTTCTAACCGGTCCCGCTGCCTTAGACCCAGCCTTGGGTCCTTTACAACAGGTGTCCAGCGGACCTCTCTCGGGTGTGCGTCGTTGCCTCCAGAGATGGAAATCCTGTGCCATCCCTGCGTGACGCCAAAAGCACTCCTTTCAAATGGCTTCCCAGTGCCGGGCCCAGGGAAACTCTGGATTTTAAGAAACCTTTCTCTGCTCACTTTCACCTCAACCTTCTCCTCCCACCCCAAACCCATACAAAAGCTTAGGTACCAGGTACGAGCGTTTCCTACATCCTTGGGGAAGAGATGCAGATCCTCCCCCATGCCAGGTCACCCTCAGGACACGAGAGGCAGTGGGTTAGGACCGGGTGGGGCCACCCCAAGCAGGGAAGCAGGAAGGAAGGCAAGGCTCTGGTAGTGACCTTCAGCGCCAGGCACCTTGCGTCACGTTCCCTTGGATAGTAATGACAAGAGTTACTCCACAAACCCCTTGGAATTGGATGCAAAATTGGGTGGGCCTGTGCCCTGGGGTTAGGGGTGGGGGCTCCAAGATTTTAGATTTTAAAGTCAGATACTTGAAATACTCTGTGACTCTAAAAGGCACGGAGTCACTGGTTGGCGTTTTCACGTGGCCATCTGCCGAGCACTTTTCACGCTCTGTGTATGCGGGTGTGGGTTAGAGTGCGTCTCAGGGCCAGCCTCTGAGCAAATCCGAACTTGGCCATGTGTTCATTGTGCGACCTTGGGCATGTGGTGTTGCCTTGAAAATGCTCCAAAAGGGTGAGCTGTTGGTACCATCTCACTCCTTTTTAAGAGCCCAATGCCCGACGTGCTACGGGCTGCAAGGAACACAGCATCCCCCCAGGAGTGGCTGGAATGAGAAGCTCAGATGCCGCTTCAGAGCTGGCTCTGCATTTCAAGGATGTCCTCAAGGACTCAGTTTCCTTCCGTCTTCGTGCTCTGCATCTCTCTCTTTTTTAAGATTTTATTGATTTATTTGACAGAGAGAGCACAAGCAGGGGGAGCGGCAGAGGGAGAAGCAGGCTCCCCACTGAGCAGGGAGCCCGATGTGGGACTCGATCCCAGGACTCTGGGATCATAACCTGAGCTGAAGGCAGACGCTTCACCGACTGAGCCACCGGGCGTGCCGTGCTCTGCATCTCGTTAGTAAGGTGACACACATATGGGCGGGAGGGCCCAGCAGACGCCACTGGCACCAGATGACACGTGCGAGAGTCCTCAGTGCTCAGGGCCCGAGAGCAGAGGGGCCAGGAGCATTGGAGAAGGTAGAAATGACCTCTCAGCAGAATGAATCATTGAGCCCACTCCTTCAGCACCCATGCGTGGATGGAAGGTCTCATCTAGGATGGAGAACACTTTCCTGCCCTTGACTTTGGACTTGAGCATGTGACTTATTTGGCCAGTAGAAGGGAGCAGAAGTGATCATGTGCCAATTCTGGGCTTGGACCATAAGGGACCTTGTGTGCTTTCTTTCATCTGCCTGCTTGGGTCTTTGCGGCCACCATGAGAACAGGTCCAGCTAGCCCACTAGTCCAGGGAGAATGAGAGTCACAAGAGGCAGAGTTGTCCCGGCCGCCCCACGGTACAAGCAGAGCCACCCTAGCCACTGTGGTCTGAGGCAGACCACCCTGCAGAACCCAGCCCAGCCTGAACACCAGCAGACCCACGGATCCATGAGAATAAATGACTCTTGTTTCAAGCCACCAAGTTTTGGGGTGGTTTGTTACCTGGCATTTTCCGGCATCTCTGACCGATGCCTAGATAGATGGCTGTTCGGAGAGCCTAGCAATCCCCTTACCTGTCTGCCTGGCTCCCCTCTACCTGAACCCCCTTCCTATTGTGAACCCATCCCCTCACCAATGGAGTCTGGGGGGAAGGAAGAGCCCACCTCCCGTCTGGAAAGCCGAAGGGCAAGATACTCCCTTTCTTTCCTTCCTGGCAGCCCAGATCACAGGCCCCTGAGCCATGGGACTTGGAATATTTTATGACAGGTGCAAAAATGCAGGGGCAATGGAGCAATGACTCGTGGAGGTGGTGGTGGCCACGATGGTCCAGCAGCGGCCAAGATCCAGTTCCCATCAGCATTCCCAGCTCATGCCCTCAGAGGTACCCTTTCCACCCGTCCTCTCCTGGCTCTTACCTGTGTTTCTGAGCCTCCTCCTTCTGCCTTTCCGAAGATTCCATGAGCCACCTGTCATCCTGCCTATGAATTCTTTTTTCCTCCCAGGATGGCCAGGCTTGGCCTCATTGCATGCACGCCTGAGCCCTGTGGGTGTACATGGGAAATGGGTTACTCACTCTCTCTGTGCCTCAGCTTCCTTCCATGACATGCAGGCGCAATAATAACAGTACCTCTCTCATAGGACTGAACCCAAGCCCTCCGTGCAGAGAGCAGGCGCCCATATGCTAGCTGTCATTCTCACACATACTCTAGCTTCCAGAGAGCTCAAGAGAAAAAAAAACTAGGATTCTCGAAGCCACATATGTCTTTGCCTCCTTTAACGTTATCTCAGGGGCGCCTGGCTGGCTCAGACCATGGAGCATGTGACTCTTGATATCGGGGTCATGAGTTCGAGCCCCACCTTCGGTGTAGAGATTACTAAAGGAAAAAAAACTTACCCCAGAGCCCCAAAGGGCCACACCCACCTGTCGAGGGTGGTGGCGATGACAGTGACGCTAGCTAACACCTGTGCGGGTTTCTACTGCCAGGCCCTTTTCTAAGTGCTTGACACGTTTTATCTCATCTAATCCTCGTAACCACAGCGCGAGGAAGGAACTGTCATTTCCCCACGTTACAGAGGAGAACAGTAAGCAAGGCACAGAGAGGTGACGTGACTTGCCCAAGGTCACACGAACCATAAGCTGCGGCACAGCAGTCTGGCCCCAGAGTCACGCTGGCAGGATAAAGCCGTGGAGACCGCGGTAGGCGCTCCGTAGTGGTTGCTTGTGTGCAGAGCGGCTGAGACGGGGCTCCTTCCCCCTGCACTGGCCTCCATGCCCACTAGGAGCAGAAGCCGGGCAGCCCCGGCTCAGTCATTGGCCTTGGGCCCCGGAGATTCGGGCCTATGGTCAGAGCTAGCCAGGAGAACCAGTCCCTGGCACGGGGCTGTGGTGCCGGCAGGGGCTGTTCCTGCACCACACGGCTGCTGCCGGTGTGGGGGGCCGGCCTCACTCCAGGGGCAGGAATGCAGCCTCTCCACCACAGCCTCCAAGGGAAGGCACCCACCTGCCCCTGAGCCCCTGGGCCTGGCTGTGCTGCCATCTGCCCTCTAGACACTGGGCTTTGTGCCAGGGAGCAGCTGGCAGCCAGCTATGACCAGTGGGGCCGAGGTCACTAGCCTGGGGCCTCACAGCTACTCGGTGGCAGAGTCAGGATTTGAACCCACATCTGCCAGCTCCAAAGCCTCCGTGGCTGTAACCAAAAGGAGCATGTGGCATCTGTTAGGCTCACATCCGGCCAGCAGTGGCTTGTTTTTGTGTCCTTTTATAACAAACAATAAAAACCCCAATCACTGACATTTATGAAGTGTTAGTTACCGAGAGCCAGGCCCTTACATGGGTGACATGATAGAATCCCCTCAGTTGCCCTCAAAAGGCCAGACCATTCTCAGCCCGGTTTCCAGAGGGCAAAACTGAGGCACAGGGAGGTGAAGTGACACGGTGGCCGTTTGCTTTCCTCACCTGCCTAGCGTTCTCTGCCCTTTTCCTGGGAGGAACACCCCAATGTCCCTGTCCGGAACCTTCCGGCTCTCAGCGTTGGCAGTCAGGTCAAGACTGTCTGTCAGGGTGCCCTGCTCCCCTCAGACTAAGGGGCGCATGATGCAGGCTTGGCCAGTGGGGTACCCTTCCCCTGGGACTTTGGCTCTTGAATCCTGTGATGTGTCTTCACCTTGAAGACCGCGTCTGCCGGTCCTTGCTCCTCTCCTCCCCTTATCTGAGCCCTGTGGATTTTGAGACTTTGACTCCAAGCGTGACCTCCTAGGCTCCCAATAAGGCCCCCGTATCTTTGGCAGAAGTCAGCTGAGCTCGTCTCTATTGCTTGCAAGCCCGAGTCCTCGCCAGGACAGGCGAGATCCCAAAGTTCACACGGGCGACAAGGGCTCGAACCACTCTTAGCCACTGCTTGAGGTTGGACCTCTCAGGTGAAAGAGGAACAAACAATTCTGGGGCCCAGGGACCCTGCCCAAAGTGGCTGTGAAAATTCCATTCTCTGCCACAATAAAACCGCAGGGTTTGTAAAAGGGTAACGTCTTAAACTGCAGGAGTTGGTTTTCACTGTCCTCAACCTTCAGCCTTCACAAACTCCACAGACCAGATCCTGGTACCCCAAAAGATATACGCACCCCAGTTTGAGATACTCACCTGAAGGAAGGACACTTGGCTCCTTGTTGCACCCTAGGCCTTTGCTCAGAGCCCCCCGCCCCCACCCCTGCTCTGGAGTTGCTGGCACAGTCTGAGCCCGCAGGACTCCCTCCAGGCTTCAGGGTGGCTGCCGTCCAGCCTGACAGCACTTCTCCGAACCCAGCAGATCTGCTTGCCCAGTCTTCCCCAGCTCTGGGCATTCTCACCCTGACTCCACAATTTCATCATATCCACATCCCTCCTTTTCTTAATATTTTGTGTTAAACTGACACACATTCATTCTTTACTTAAAGCCACTGAAACCTTGAGAAGACTTCATTCGTCTCCCTGCTGGAAAGGACACGGGTATCACTGTGCGTAAACAGAGTACAACAATACCCAGAAAACTAAGTGCGTTACGGTCCAGCCCCACACTGCAGCCTGCCCCGGGTGCCACGTCGGCCGGGGGGCCCACAGGGGGCAGCGAGGTGACAAAGACGCCCAGCACTGCACTGAGCCTTCCTCCCTGGTCGGGATCAGAAAGATGGGTCCAAAGGGAATCAGAAAGAATCACTTTCTCCACGTGGGAGCTGATGTGACTGCGGGCCAGGTCGTGTAACCCAACCTTCACATTTCAGAAAACACGGCTCCTTGGGGTACACTGAGAACAGAGAGGCAGGGTCTCGTCCAAGGTCACACAACGTTTCAGAGGCAGGGACTGGAAGGGGGCTGTCCCCACCTACATCCTTGTTCTTTCTGTGGCGCCCTGCTTTCCCCTTCAAAACACTGCAGATGCTCCCAGAGCTCCTGATGATCTGGGACCACGTTTTCATCTCCAGTGGGCACTCCCCTCCCATCTGTTGGTGTGGGGCCCTCGTCCTCACCCCTCCCCCAGCTCCACGGCACCCACGGCACCAGTTGGTGTGGGCTCTACAAACGCAAACTTGTTTAAATGCCAGCTGGAGCAACACGGAGCTAGAAAGGCAAACAGGTGACAAAAATAGAAGCGACAATCACAGTATCCTAGACTGTCAGCGGGCGTTTCCAGGTCCTCTTAACCCTTCCAGGGGCAAGTAGCCCTTGAAGAATCAAGATAACTACGGACCTCCGTCCAGGGAAAATTCAGGCGCGCATTTTGAATGCAGTTTTGGAGGTCCATGGGCCCATCCCGTCTCGACATGGTTCCAAGAAAGAATTTGTTTGCAAAGCGTGCTCTGATGCCAAGAATTTGGAAACAACCGAAGCAACTGGTCTCGGCGATTTTTCGGGCAGCTCCCAGTTAATGAGCCGTGAAGAAAGGCTCAAGTCCACTCCAGAAGCAGGGGTTCAGGGTCCACCTTTTGAAACCAGAAACTTCCCCCTGCTGACTTATCTCTTTGGGTTGGGGAGCCTTGGGTTTTATCTAAAAGGTGGGGGCACTTCTGTAGCGTCAGTAAAACTCTGCCCCTTTGAAGAGGATCCAAGGTGAAATGTCAGCAGGGGAGGAGACGCTGGTCTTCATTCCCAGCCTCCACAGCCAGGGCCCCTGCCCCTGCCTGCACGGTCCCCAGGACGCCATCTGCAGGGAACACACAAGTGGCCACGCCCCCTGGCTTACGCAACTCTGAGGTCCTGGCCAAGGTCCTGAGCGGCCTTACTGTGTGTGCCCTGCCTTTAGTGCCCCAGTCCCCATCTTCACAAAAGGAGAGAGTGGATGGTTGGAACCGGGACCATCCCCACACTCTGGGGTCTGCGCATGGCTCCATCTGACTCTGTTCTCATGGTGGCTTTGCTTCCCAGAAGAATTAGTGTAAACAATGCCCCCCCTGAGAACAAGTGGTAGGGACAGAAGCTCAACGTTAGGACTGGAGGGAGAGGCTCCCAGGACAGGAAGGATAGGTGATTAATGAGGAGGGAAGGAGGAGTTGTGGAGAAGTGCCTGCGGAGAGAGGAGCAGAGTACGGATGGTGTCTGCCCGGCACCAGCAGTCTGAAGACCGGAGGGATGGGTGCCTGGGGGGGGGGGGGGCGAAGGGGCAATTTCCACCTGCAACCGGGGGCTGCCTTGAAACCGCGTCAGATGGGCTGGTGCTAATGGCCTCAGGGAGCTGGCCGGGTGCAGGTGAAGCTGAGAAGCCGGCTCCAGTGGCAAGCTGGACCAAGAGGCATGTCGCACTGGCTGAGTCCTCGCCATGGTCCTATGCCCCCTCGGGGTTTCCTGCACCGTGTTGCTATAAATGTGCTCTCTGGCCAGGACCGTTGGGCACCAGTGCGGCACCAAACACAGGATCCGAGGAGGACAGATGGCACAGGCTTGGCCATCACGATGTGGGGCTACTCATTTCCAGTAACGCTGGGGGCCGGTGAGGAGTGGGTGTGGACTGTCCCTCCAGGGTCAGGGAGTGGCCCATGTGCCTGTCCCTCAGGGCAGCCAGCCACATTGCTCATCAATCAAGACACCTGTTTTCTCCTTTGCACGGCAGAAAACATTGCAAATTGATCAAGGTATTGCTTCTCACTGAGCCTCAGAATCCTTCCGTGTGTCCAGAAGCTCCAGGCAGCCACTCCCAAGAGATAAGATGGCACTTGAGATGAAACCCTTTGCCACGTCTGTTACGATGCCTGCAGGGCACAATTCCTGGCACACAGCGACCGTGTATAAAGTCAGTCACCGTTCAGTCCGTGCTCAGTGCAGGAATCCTCACCTGTCATTCCAACTTCCGCTCACTCACGTCCAGTGACAGGGAGCTCACTATTTCTTCAGGCTGGCCATTCTATTGCTGGACACTTCTGATGATAAGAAAGTCCTCAAATCTCCCTGCCTGAGCCTCCCTTTTGCCTCGCCCAGTCTACGATTCTATGGCTAAATGCTCCCTTTTTTCCTGGAGTAGCTGTCATTAGGGATTGAGGTGATTTATTTTTAGGTGATAAATTTAAACCACCTGATGAGTAAACCCTTCTCTCAGCTTGCATGTATTCGATCCCAGACTAGCTAAGCAGCTTCTGTGTTTGATGGACATGTTTGGGGGAGTATGTGAGCATGCGTGTGTGTGTGTGTGTGTGTGTGTTAGAATGTGTGGGTGAGGGAGAGATTGAGAGAGAGGGAGGAAGGGGAGAGAGAAAGGGGGGATGTATTTTTAAGCCTCATAATACACCAGGCCAATGTCACTCCTTATATAAGCCTAATAGCTTCTCTGAGGATTGGGGCTGCATTCAGGGCCCCATCATTAGCTGATTAAGCCTGATTATTCCAAGGGGAGGGACAGCAAAGAGGGACATGAAGTTACATAACTCTCCATTTATTTGGATTTAATCCATGCTTCTAAGTTTAGGAGCTGGAAGACTTCAAAGATGAGCCCCCGTCATTCGGAGGTGGTGCTGGACACGGGGGAAGTGTGTCCGGGGAGTGCTGGAGCCCCTGGGTGCCCAGGACGCGGCAGGAGTTTCTCTGCAGGGGGACAGGGCAGGAGCCTCGTCTCACAGTGCCAAGAGAACTTGCGCGGGAGCCAGCGCCGCCCGGGACATTTCACACCCAGGAGCCTATGCGTAGGCAATGGAGATGGGGAGGAGGGAGGGCTGACCCGGGGTGGGCAGCACGGTGATGAGGCAGCGGACCGGAACCCATTGTCCTGAAGGGCTAGGAAGTTCTAGGAAAGCCTGGCCAGTCGTGGTCACCCCTGGGGTACAGGTGGTACTCATGTGCGGTCTGGTGTGGCCGCTTGCAAACAGATCTCCTTTCTGCTGGGGCTCATAGCTTCGCCGTTCTAAATATTTTATTCAGGGCACAGCAAATCAGTACGTCACTCAGGCGTACCCCGCACGAGGGCACGGCACCCTAGTGAGCACCTCTCACGTGGCCCATAGCACAGATTCATGTAGGAGGCTCATTGTTCACAGATGGCCTCACAAGACGCTCTAACAGAACGGTTATTACGATACTTTTCTGGAAGCTGGAAGTCAACCGTCTCGAGCAAAGGGAGCCTTTTGCGGATTTGTGCAGAGACAGGGTTCGGGCCAGCAGCAACCTGACCCCGGCTGGACCCAACTGAGTTCGAGTCACAGGGATCCGGTTCAACGAGAGGCAGCTGCAGAGCTGGGACTGCTTATTCAAGGTCTCGGAGACATTTCCCAGGCCATTGCAAAGAGGTGATAACACTCCGTAACAGCACAGGAGATAAGGGGCAGATAAAAGCACTTTATTAACTTTAAAGAATCCACACCCATTTTAGAAAGCGCTGGGAAGCCGTGCGGGTAGAACAGGAGCCAGGCTTGGGCTCAGCCACTTCCTAGCTCGTGACGTGGGATGAAGCATTTCACCTTACTGGCCGTCAATGGGATCAGCTGGAAGATGGAAATCAGGTGTCTCCACCACCATTTAAGAATCAAATGGAAAATGGCTATGAAAAGCCCTATCCCGGAGCCTAGCTCGCAGCGAGGGCTCTAGAAAGGCTTGATGTCTAGCTCAACAGTACTTTAAGGTATCCAGGCCCCTTGAACGCTAGAATGTGGTGTTTTCTTTGAAATCCTATGTACTAAGGGCAAAATTCAGATTCCATATCCTGATTTTTAAATTCCTGCGTGTCTGACTCCCCACCTACCAGTCTCATCTTGGCCCCTGGCGTTCTCCCCCAGGAGACTCCACTCCTTGCTCTTCCTTGAACATGCCAGGCCTGTATCTACCCCAGGGCCTTTGCACTTGCTGTCCCTCTGCCCAGGATGCTCTTCCCTCATCTTCCCATGACTGGCTCCTTTTAGCTGGTCAGGTCTCAGCACGCATGTCACCTCCTCGAGGTAAGTAGACCCCAGAGCTTTCTACTATCTCACCTTGGCTTAATTTTCTGCATTGTCATTTACTAACTTCTCTCACTTTCTTTGCTCACTTATTTATGTTCTGTCTTCACCACCAACATCTAAGTTGCACAGGAGCAGAGATTTTTGTCTGTAGGGTTCCCCTCTCTATCCCAAACCACAGGTGTCTGGTAAGCGCTGTTGATGCACAAACAATGTCCGTAATGAGAATGAAGAGAGGTCAGCTCCTTCCAAGCACACGTGCCCATCTCCTCCTGACCCTGCCTTGCTCCCTCGCTCTCTCTTCTCCTCGGCTCCCTAGCTCTCCGCTGGACCCCTTCTCCTTTTGTCCACACGTGTCTCTCCTCGTCCACTCAGTGACTTCGCGTGCTCTTTCTTGGTTCCCTGGCTGGTCCTACAGAGAGCTTAAAACATCTTGTTTCTGTTTTCCAGATTAGGGTGACTTTAACCTTGCATCTTTCTTGTCTTTTGGAATCTCTGCCTGTCGGTCTGGGTCCTCCTGTCTTTGGGGAAGGGGGCACAGCAGCCAGTGTGAATCATGGGTGGCAGGAGGTTTTAAACGGCTAAGGAGCTTGCTGCCTCCAGAGGCACTGAAATCCCCCTCGCTGAGGCTGGGAATAAAGGCCGACTAACCACTTCCTTGAGATGCTCCCAACTCCACCCTCTGGGGACAGCTGCCCCCCCAGCTATCTTCTTAATGCCAGGTGTTCACAGATCTGCTAAGCAGGGCCTTCACTGAATCGGTTTGACTTATGCCAACTGTTACCATCCGAACACCATTTACTTTACAGTTTACAAGTCTTTTGCAGAGGTTCCTTGCTCAGCGAATGTGTAATAAGCACCTACTGTGTGTCAGAAATGGTTCTAGTGCTTTTCAGATAACGATTTATTCATAAAGCAGGTGCTGGGATGATCATTATCCCCGCTTTACAGATGAGGAACCTGGTCCAGCGTTGGGTTCACTATAAAGCTCCGTGTCTTAGTCCGTTCGGGCTGCTGTAACAAGATACCCCAGATCGGTGGCCTATAAACAGCAAAAATGTACTCCTCACGGTTTGGGGGGCCGGAAGTCTGAGATCAAGTTGCAGCCTGGTCAGGTGAGGGCCCTCTTCTGGGTCACGGACCTCTCAGAGGTCTCCTCCTGCGTTGGAAGGGGCTAGGGAGCTCTGTGGGATCTGTTCTATGAGAGCAGGAATCCCATTCAGGAGGGCTCCACCCTCACGACCCAACCATGGCCCCCTGTCCCAGCACCAGCACCTCTGGGTGTCAGGATTCAACGTAAGAATTTGGGGCAGATACATTAAGACCACCGCACTCAGAAAACTTAAGTTTTCAGGGTTTCTCCTGTGCAGTCTCCTTCCTTGTGCCCGGGTGGGGCCCCAGCCCTATGTTTGCTGGTCACATGGGCAAAGTTTGCAAAAGTAATACATTTCGCCGCCAAGCCACTAAGACTGCTATCTCTTCCTGCTGTGAATCTCACCTCTCTTTCTCTATCGTAGTGAGTGAGGCTGGAATGGCTGTGGGCATTTTGGGGGTCCGCTTGAGGGAAAACTAGATTGGAGATACATTTGAGTTCACTGAGATAAGCGTATGTGGCTTACAGTCGTTTCATATATAGTTAAGTTATCGCCAGCCAACCGGGTGTAGGAGACGGCTTCCAAGAACACCCGACAGCTCCCCGTGCCCGCTTGTCTGGATGGTGGTCACGTGACTATGCTGTATGTCACCCAGCACAGAGAGCGTACAGAAAGTGAAGGGAAATTCAGCCCGGAATGTGAGAAGCCAGAAGTTATTCTGTAGAAACTTCCTCCCATCAGACATGTGAAATTGTGAATGGAGGCTTTGCTTCTCAGCGCTGTGTCCTCGATGCCTGACCCAAACCAAAGTTCTCTCCTCCAGGAGCAGACTGGATAACGCGGCATATACAATCAGAACCGCAATCCTTTTTTCTTCTTCTTCTTTGGGGAAGATCATGCAAAATGCAGTTTATCAGAATTTCGATGCTTATGGGGCACAAACTTACGGCTGTACTAAAAACAGCTAAGGTGTCCATCAGGGGTCACGCAGGAAAAAGCTTGATGGAGGTTATTCCAAATTTAACAAATCATGCTAAAATGTGTGTGTGTTTATATAAAGCATATAAAACATTTCTGGTGTCACATATTGTGATGCCGAAACATTCCTAAACGGCCTATAGTAATAGAACCTTATTCAACAGTCCATGTTAGAGGAGAGACTGAATTATCTTTGAAGTCCCTGTAAACAATTCGGCAAAACTGTCATCATATAAAGGTGACCGATGAAATGCTGGAAGAAAAGGGTTATAAAGGTATGGCAGAAAGTTGATTAATAAAAATTTTGTGTTATTTTTCTGGAGTTTGTGATGTTTGTGGCAGTTGTTAGCTTTCTGGTATTTTCTATGACTCCTTTGCTCATTCTAAATCTCGCCTTTTGTACCCCATTTTCTATTCCTAAGGGGCCCCCCAAACTCTGCAGGCTTTGGGCTGCACCTCTAAACTCTGCGACATGGTTACCAGGATGGCAGGCTTCCTGATGCAAATACAAGCTCATACAATCCGTCTTCTTTTTCTGCCCCTTTTGGCACAAAAGCTAACTCACACATCACAGTGGCAGTGGCAGTGGCAGTGGCGCGGCGGGCAGGACGAGGGGAGCGGGCAAGCTACCGCGGTAGGGGGGGGGGTGGACAGCGCGGTGGCCGGACCCCCGGGGGGGGCGGCGGGAGGGCGCGCGGGGCGGGGAGAGGCTCGATCTGGACTCCGTTCGGAGCGTCCGCCGGAGGTGCTGACAAAGCGGGCGGTGGAGAGAAACGCCCCCCGAGGACGGCTTCGCAGCCTGAGCCCGCCGCAGCGAGGACAGCGAGCCCGGGTTCTGGGAAGGCTGCTGTGGGCGGAGGGGGGAAGCGGCCGTCCCCGGGCCGGCTGGCCGGCAGCCGCCGCGCCCGCGCTCCCGCAGCGCCCGCCCCGGGGCCGCCGCCCACCGCGGCCGGAGCCGCCCGGGAAGCGCGCCTCGCGGCCGGCGCCAGAGGCCGCCGCGGCCTGCCCGACCCTCCCCTACCCTCCCGCGCGGGCGGCCGGCGTGGGCGGACACGTGCGGCCCCGCGTGCGCGCCCCGGGCGCGGCCCCGCGCTCCCAGCTGCGGCGGGGAGAGGACGCGGGCGGATCGGCCAGCGCCGGGGCCGCGGGGGGGGGGCGGGGGGGGAGCTCTTGCCATCCCCTCCTTGATCCGCCCGGCCTGCCCTTCACAGACTGGAGTCGGGAGCACTTCGGAGGGCTGGGCACCAAGGCCCACTCGTTCAGAAGCCTCCCAGTCTTGGCCCCAGCGCACCCTGGAAAACCCTGCTTCCCGCCCAAGCCATGTGGACCCCTGCGCACCTCCCCCCCACCCCTGCCCAGCCTCGAGCGCCTGGGACCAGTCAGAAACCTGGATCATCCGAATCTGATGAGGCAGCTGGGGAGGGACCATACAAGGTCACACAGCAACCAAGAGGCTGAGGCCGTTGTCTTCCACCTGGAAGGGTTTGGATGTGGGGTTTCTGGCCTCCCCACTCCTGAAGCTGGCCGTCAGGCCTAGCGGTGTTGCCCAGCCTCTGGCTGCTGGGACATGAATTAAGGACCAACCCGAGGTCAGTTGGGCCCCTCAGAGACTGGCCCTGGGCTGACTGGAGTCCTCTGCACACCGATGTCTTCTCCTCCCACCACGGCCTTGACCTGAGAGACCTCCTTCCTTGCTGAGGCTGTAAGGTGGTACGGTCTTCTTCCTGTGTGAAGGGGGTGAGCCAAGAACTCCTGAATGTGGAAGAGGGGGTGTGCTGGGTGAGGGAGCCAGGGCCAGGCAAGAAAGGCCCTGAAGGTTATCCGTAGTACTGGCCAAGTGCCGGGCGCCCAGCCGGCCAGGGACAGAAAGACCTAGAACTCAGACTCAGGCCTCTGCCTCCTGCAGCAGTGCCCTTCCGCACTGTCTGTCCCACACAGAGAAGATGTCTGTCAGGCCTCGGGGGTTCTCTGTGTGATGGACACATGTGCCCTCTGCGGACTTGAACAGGTTTTTGGGTTTGTTTTTTTTTTAAGTAGACTATTTTTTAGAGCAATTTTAGGTTCAGCAAAACTGAGAGGAAGGTACGGAGGTTTCCCATCCCTCCTACCCCCACCCACGCACGGCGTCCTCTGGCAGATTGGTACCTTTGTCGCAGTGCTCGGACCTACACTGACGTGTCGTTATCGCCCGTCCACAGTGGGCGCGGAGGTTCACTCTGTGGGTCTGGACACGCGTATAAGGACACGGACCCCCCATTGTTGTAGTACCCTCCACACGGAGTGGTTTCACTGCCCGAAACAGCCTCTGTGCCCAGCCGATTCTTTCTTCCTTTTTTTTTTTTTTAAAGATTTTATTTATTTATTTGACAGAGATAGAGACAGCCAGCGAGAGAGGGAACACAAGCAGGGGGAGTGGGAGAGGAAGAAGCAGGCCCATAGCGGAGGAGCCTGATGTGGGGCTCAATCCCGCAACGCTGGGATCACGCCCTGAACCGAAGGCAGATGCTTAACCGCTGTGCCACCCAGGCGCCCCTCTTCCTTTTTTTTTTTTTAAACTGTATTTCTCTATTTACAGAATGCAAATGACTTCACCCGGGTCTCTGCCAACTTTACGATCATGCCTGGAGGTCCCTTCTTTAGGACGCCCTCCCATTCCTGGGGTCACCGATCTAAGAACACGGGCTGCATTTCCTTCTGCACATGTTATGTCTGCACAAACATAACCACTGCGTGAGGATGACGGCTGAACACATGAGAGGTCCCAGGAGCCAGTTCCAGAAGCCAGCATTGACTGGAGTGCCTAGTGTGTGCTTGACCCCACTGCACGATTTCATCCTCACAGCCACCCTCACGACTGGTATCTCCAGTGCACAGACGAGAACGCCGAGGCCCCCAGGTCCCAAGGATAGTTAAGTGTCGGAGCTGGGATTGCAGCCCACATCTGACCGAGCTGCCCTCTCTGCACTTTGAAGAGCAGACAGCATCTTGGTCTCTGAGGGGTCCCCCTCCTGCATTATGGCCCTGGGGATAGAGACTGAGCCAGCACGGGAAGAGCCTGGAGACACAGTGTGCCTCATGACCGAGCCCCTCCAGGTGGAGTGTGAGGCCTCAGCAGCCGAAGGTGTGGCCCCTTCTCTTGTTTGGCACGGCTTTCAGAAGACCCAGGAGCCTAAGTCTGGGAGGGAAGGGAGGGTCGTCCCAGCTCATGTCCACAGGACAGATGTCAGCAGAAAGTACGCACCCACTCAGAGGAAAGCACTGTCACGTTCTACACACTCGCATATGCACACCCTTAGCCTCATGACATTCAAAGCTCCCTCCTCACCGTGATCCCATTTAGGCCTCTAATCAGGGCTGCCTCCTACAGTTGCCCACGCTGTGCACTGCACAATTGTAAGAGCATCAGTCACATGGACTGTGATGTGAACAGCACCCCCTGGAGTAGTCTAACACAGTGGCCCTGTTCACAGTAACCTGGAAGTGAGCCAAGGAGACTTGGCCCATTTTGTAGCTAGTGGAAACTGAAACTCAGAGACAGCCAGTGACTTACCCGTGGGTCAAAGAGTGAGTCAGTGGTTGGAACAAAATCTATGTCATCCTTTGTCTCCCTTCCCCCAGGCATTTCACAAAGAATTCTTCTTTCTTTCTAAAACTTTGATTTATTTGCAAAAACAAATCATTTTTAAACTTCTATTTTTGAAGAGGAGCCATATTCACGTGATTTGGAATCTTAGGGGTCCAAAAGGGTATAAAGCGAAAGCTTTCCCCATCCACCCCGACCCCCAAGCAGCCACAGAGGCTGTCCTGTGTGCCCTGCCAGAAGTAGTCTAAACACCTTTCACGCAAGGGGGCACACACAATGCTCTGCACCCCTTGCTGTTTTCACGTTGTATGTCCTGTAATATGTCAGAACATTCCAGGCTGTGGGATTCTTTGTTTTACCTCCATCATGTGGAGGCCTTGATTGCTGCTTAAGCAGGACCCACTGGTGTTCACTCCAGGCACTTCCAATCTCTCGCTCAAGCAAACGATGCCAGATGGTCCCCCCTCCTCCAACACATGTCTGCTTTCATAAATCTGAAAACACACCTGACGGGTACATTCTTCATTTCTTTAAAATCGAAATGTTCCATTTTTGAAACAAAATTAAAACACTGTGAGAGGACACGTCATAAAAAAACAAGAAAAGATCCACATTGCCCAGCCCTACTTCCTAGAAGTGACCGGTGGTTCGTATTATTTCGTGGCTGGCTCATGTGGCTTCGTGTTGGTTGGTTCCCAAACCAGCTACAGTCCCTCACGGAGTCGGAGCCGGTGTCTCCCTACCTTGAATCTGGGCTTGGTCCTACGCCTTGCTTTGGCCATTAGAATGTGGAGGTAAGGGTGTGCCAGTTGCAGGCCTAGGCCTCAAGAGGCTTGGCATGCCTCTGCTACGCCCCATGGGAACAAGCCCGGGCTAGCCTGCTGGAAGACGAGAGACACTTGGAGCAGGGGAGGGTCAGTCCAGGTGCCGCAGTCGAAGCTCCAGAGAACCGCTCCTGGAAAGCTAACCTGACCTCTCGACTCCAGCCCCTCCCCCCAGCCCATACCAGCTTCCCCAGCAAAATCAGAGCCCTCCATCCAAACCAGGGGCCGAGTGTAGGAACAGACCTAGGGGGCTCTACAGAGGTGAGGAAGACAGGGCTTGGAGGAAGCCACATATGCCCGCTCGATTTGTACGCCAGAGAGCAGAGGTCTTTCCAAACGAGTCTTTGGGAGAAAAGTCGTAAGACGGTCACCAGAGACTGCCCCTCATCACCTCCCGTCTGCTCTCCTTCGTCTCTCATTCACTCCACACGCTTTTGTTGAGCACCTACTATGTACCGGGTGCTATTCTAGGTGCCAAGGATTCAGCCAGGAGTAAAACTGACACATTCTTTGCAAGTTACATGCTAAATGGATGAGACAGAAAGTAAGCATTTAAGCCTGCGATTATATAATGTGTCAGGGAGTAATAAGTGTTCAGAAGGAAACAGAGCAGGATAAAGGGACAGGGGTGAGGGGATAGCCAAGGAAGGCCCATCCGGGAAGGGATGTGTGAGCAGACACCGAACAAGGAGTGAGCCCTGCAGACAAGAGGAGAGGCATTCTAGGCCAAGGGTACAGCACATGCAAAGGCCCGGAGGCAGGAGTGAGTGTGCAGAAATGCTGGAGGAACAGCCAGGACGCAGGTGTGGCTGGAGCAGAGCGAGCAAGGGCTGCGGGGCGTGGGGAACAAGAATAGAGGTATCTCCTGTCACTCCATTCCATCCTCCAATCCTCAACACCCCCCTCCCACCATCTGCAAACTGACCTCTGCATCCTTTTTCCTCTTGTACAAGTCTCGGGCTCTGGATCCCATTTAGCCCTTCCTGCCTCCGCAGACGCCTCATGCCTCACTCCAGCCTGAGATTCTTAGCGCACATCGTTCCCTCCGCCTCCGAGTCCGCCCCACCCCTTTTCATCAGGCTGTGCGCCCTTTCAGGTCCAGGCAGGCCCCGCATTCCGCGAAGGCTTCTCTGGTGCCCCAGGCTGGGCCCGGGGCTCTGTGGGCTCCCTCAGTTGCCTGAGCTTCTGCCGTGTGGATCTGACTCACTGGCAAGGTCATGACTCCCAGGGCCTGGAGAATGTCTGATTCCCCTTCGTGTCCCCAGTTCTGAGCACAGGGTTTGGCCAGGTATGCAGATAACACGCCGATGGCTTCAGGCTAAGACCTCTGGCTCCCCAGGCCCCCTTTCACACTGTCTCCCTTGCTTGTCCCTCTAACCTGGGACAGTTTGGTCTCAGCCACCCTGACCTACTTGCTGCTCACTAAGCCGATCTGGGGTTTCCTGTCCACGCCCACCGTAATAAGCCCCTCCCATCCCTGTCTTCTTAGTCCAAACCTCCTCCATCAAAACCGAAGGGCGCCCGTGGTGATTGGAGCAGCACAAGGCGCACCACACTCGAGGAACAGCTAGACAGGTGTGCTGCGTGGTGCCTCCGGGCCCGCAGCTTCCGCGTCCGTTGGCCGGGGATGCAGTGGGACCCAGAACATAGGGCAGGAGGGGGAAGTGGTGGTGAGTGCCTGCCCTGCTCTTGCCCTTGGCCTTGGCCTCCCTGAGGTGCCGAGGTTATCTCCGGATCCCTCTCAGTGCCCAGAATGTAACAGCTGCTTAGCAGAGATACGTGAAAGTATAAAGAGATGCCATACTTTACGGTTTCCATTGCACAAACGTTACTGTGTTCTGTCCTCGAAGCAATTCTTACCAGCATCCCGTCATTTCACACGAGCTCACTGTGGCTCCTGAGCCAGGAAGACTGAGTCAGGAGGGGCTCGGCCATCAGCTTTGGCAAGATCCCTACCAGACATTCGGAGAGGTTGTGGGATTCACCCAAGGCCAGCCCTTGAACCCTGATCTTAGATTCCAGGTCCTAAGCTCAAAACCCTTGCATCTTCCTAAGTCCTTCCTATGACACTCTGAAGTGAGCGATGATAGCATGCCCATTTTATAGCCTGGAAAACTGAGGCACAGCTTGGGAGTGGCAGAGGCAGGACTTGCCCCCTGTGTTCCTCGCACATCTGTGCTCCTCACACATCTCCATACCTAAGCTGATTGATAATAAATAAGGAGAAGTTATTTTTCTTCCCCTCTCTTTCTTTTGGCCTTTTTCCCATTTTTGAAGACTCGGAGTAGCAGCTGTGCCGGAAAGAACAGGACATGCAGTGCCCGGCAGGAAATGCCAGGCGCGGGCCGGAGGTGGGAGGTGGGAGGTGGGAGCTGCGGACTGGTCGGCCCCTCTGAGCCCGGAGCGAGCCTCTGAGGGCGGCTCCGTTGTTTTGCTGCTTGTAGACCTGGGAAGGTGGAGTGCCTCCCCTCCCCAGCGGCCTCATGTTGACCTTGGAGCCGGGGTGTAAACTCCAGGCACTGATGACGAGTGGAAAGGGGCTGGAGTCCCAGGGAGGAAATAACTGCCCTGTGTGTGTCTTGTCGTCTGTCTTTGGTGTCCCCAGGCCTCAGAGCTGGGTTAGGGCTGTAAGGCAGGGACAGTCTTAGGGTTTGGTTATTTCTTGGCACGGGAGATAGGATGTGGGCATCCTACAGCATTTAGCTGACATTCACAACCAAGGCTAAAATCATGGTCTTCTGCCTGGGAATGCAACCTGGACACGCAATGAACCCCAGCAACACACACACACACACACACACACACACACACACACACACACACACACACAGGTCTGGGGACACCCAAAAGTGAGGAAATCCCACAGCTTTTGAAGCATTTAGTCAGCACCTACTGTATACCAGCCCACGCTGGCCACGACACCGGCTGGGGCTGCTGCGGGTGACCTTGGTGCACCCCTAACCCTCCTGAAGCCTTGTCTCGTCAGCTGGAAGGAGGCGATAATGATATTATTAGCCTCACGATCCTGTAGGCAAGAAGCGGGAGGGACACCGCAGCCTCAAGGGGGTTCTTCCCAACTGCCGAAGCACCGGTCAGGAACCAAAGCCCAAATAGCTATGTGAAGATGGAATAATTTGGCTTCTCCTAATCTTAGGAGATTTTTCTCAGTTTCATGCCATGGACTCGGTGGAATTGGAACTAAAGTTCACATGTCTTTTGAACGAATTACATATAAGAAAGAGAGAAAAGGGGCACCTGGGTGGCTCAGTCAGTTAAGCATCTGCCTTCAGCTCAGGTCATGATCCCAGGGTCCTGGGATCGAGCCCCACATCGGGCTCTGTGCTCAGCAGGGAGCCTGCTTCTCCCACACCCTCTCCCTCTCCCTCTGCTACTCCCCCTACTTGTGTTCTCTCTCCCTCTCACATAAATAAATAAAATCTTTTTAAAAAAAGGGAAAAAGGGAAAGAGAAAAGAAGAAAAACAATTCATGCTGACTACTCATAATAGCTGAGATATGGCAACAACCTCAGCGTCCGTCAACAGAAGAACAGATGGAAAAGATGTGGGGCGTATACAACGGAATATTACTCAGCCATGAGAAAGAAGGCCGGCCTGCCTGTTGCAGCCACTTGAATGAAACTTGAGGGCAGGATGCTAAGCCGGGTAACTCAGATAGAGAAAAACAAATCCTGCATGACCTCACTTGCACCTGGAATCTAAAAAAGTCAAACTCAGAGAAACGGAGGAGAGTGGTGGTTGCCAGGGATTGGGGGTACAGAAAATGGGGAGCTGTTGGTCAAAGGTGCAAACTCCCAGTCCTAAGATAAACCAGTTCTAGGAATCTAATGTACAGCATGGTGATTATCGCTATAATACTGTGTCACGTGCTTCAATGTTCTCACCACCAAGCACCTTAAACTTCCACAATGTCATGTGTCCATTTTATCTTAAGCTGGAGGGGAAAAAAATGAAGGGAAAAAGGAAGCGTGCTCCAGTGTGCAATAAACCATCAAGGAAACGATAAGCCAAGACCGAAGGAGTGACCGAAGTATCGCCTCCTAGCCCGGGCTTGCCCTTTGACTTTCTTAAGGGTGTCTTCTGATGTTGATCTCAATCAAGTACAACGTCTGGATTCCTTCTGTTCCAGTTAGGGCGCCTTGTCTCCTGCTGAAGAAATCCTTGCCTCCCGAAGGCCATGAAGACTGCCTCCAGTGCTCCACGCAGCAGCCCGTCACCCACCTTGGATCACTTTCATGCACGGAATGGGGTAGAAGGTCAAGGTTTGTGGTTTTCCGTATGCTGTCCGGTCATTCCAGCACGGCATGTTGGCAATCGTTCCTTTCCCACACTGACTCGCTGTGGTGCTTTTGGGTGGGGAACGCTCCGTAGCAATGAGCACAAGACACTGCTGCCTCCCACGACAGCATGGGTACAGTCTGTGGATTTTAGGGTAAACGAGAGAAGCCAGACACAAAGGAACGTGCTGTGCGATTCCATTTATGGGACGTTCCAGAGAGCACTCCGTGGTGACGCGGTGATGGTGGATGCCTTGGGGTGGGGTGTCGCCTGGGAGGGGGCATGAGCGATCCTTCTGGGGTGTGGAAATGTTCTTTATCTCCACCTGGGTGGTGGCTCCCCAGGTGCCTGCAAATGAAAACAAAATCAATGAGCTGTGCCGTTAAGAACATTCTTTTAAATTAGTGTGCTGACAGCCACTGCTTGTATGCTATACGCTAATTTAAAACAATGTTCTTGGAGCAGGAGGGGAGGAAAAGCTGCATTCAGACAGAGGGTGTTCACTGTGGAAGCTGTGAAGAGGCTTTTCAGAGCTGGAGAAAGAAAAAGAGAAGCAGCCCCTGGAAGCTGGCCGGGCTCCTAGCTGGGCCGTACTGCTCCCCCGGGGGACACAAACAAGCTCACAAAACACCAGCCTCAGCCGAGGTCCCCCTGGGACAACGAGAGAGGGAGACACAGCAAGGCCACTTCACAACTGCATCTCAGCATAGACCAAACAGGGTCCCCGTGCCACCCACAAAACACCAAGCACCCCCTCTCCCCGGGCCTCTCATTAAGCTAAAATAAATATGTCTTTACCAGTTATCATGTTTATCAGCATTATTGTCTTTTTGGTGTCCCCTCTCTGTAGACGACATTGACTGAGCTCCTCAGTCACACGATTGCTTCTGCTTTCTGGCACTATCCCGCCTGGTGACCCCCACTACCTTAGGTCCTCCCCTAAAGCGCCCAGCCGAAGCCCGCATCATATAATAGGTTCTCTCTAGCACTCTACAGAGAAGCGCGGTCCCCGTGAGCGCGTTCTCCTGGGCTGCAGTAAGCAGCAAACCCACACTGTTTAACCACCGGTGGCTGCAGGTGGCCTGGCTGGAGGGCATCTACTGGACATTTGACCGAAGTCCTGCAGCATAATTCGGTGTTTGCCACGCAGAGAAAGAGGGAAAAGTGATCTGAGCAAAAGGCATAGGTGAGCAAACACTGTTGCAGCAGGTGGAGGGCCCCTGCTTGTGTATAGGGCTGGGCTGGGGGCCCGAGCATGAGCATTGAATGCCAAGCTACAGAAAGGGGCTGAGACCAGGGTGAAGGGCACGAGGCCCGACTCTGGAAGAGTGAGCACCTCCTTCAACGTTGCACGCTGGACACGTCACTCCCCTCACCCTATCCCAACCCCACCAGAGTCTCTGGACCTACCTCTAATTCAGGGCCAGCCCCAGCCCTGAGCCAGCAGTTGGCCAGGACGTGCTCCAAGGGGACATCTGTGGGCAGAGCTGTAGCCAGTGCCATCTCGACGGCCAGCCCTTTCTCCCGCTATCTGTAGTAACCATTTCCAGCCTTTGACTTGCACCACACCCTGTTGCCCCAGCTCCTGGCTATGACAGTCAGCAAGGAATTGTGGGCAGGGGGCCATCAATGATTGCCAACCCCCCAGGGCTTCTTGGCCTCTGCCCTCAGCCCTCCTCTAGGCCCTCCTATCAAAGACCCAGCCTCTCTGGTCAGCTTAGGGCTCAGTTTGGGTCCTCTCTGACCCCCGGCTCCTGGAGGCAGGCTTCTCCTTTGGGGTCTGGCCACACCTGCCTGGCTCTCTTCGACCCTAGGGCCTCTATGTGGCTGACCCCTGACTGGTAAGCCTGGAACGCTGGGGCTCAGGTAGGCTCTGTTCTCTGCCTTTCACTTCCCTTGGGTGACCTTACCTCCCCTCTGGTTCCTATGACCTTGAGATCCCCAGATCTCTCTCCCAGTCTCCAGACCACTGAATCCTACTGTAAGATAGATGCTTTCACTTGAGCCCCCAGAACTCCAAACAGCCATCCCAGGCTGGGTTCTTGTGTCAAATATTCATGCTCCAGGGATGTGACGAGAAGAACTCCCAGGAGAATCTGAGACGAGCACAGGGAAGCAGGATCTGGAAGGGAAGCTGAGGAGGACTCCCCAGAGGGCAGCTCTGGCCTGATTCCCCAGTGGCTCTGGAGGGTAGGTCACACTGCAAGCCTGCCACAACCGCAGGAAAGGTGTTGGGGCTTGCACACTCCTGTGCCCACAGTTCAGGGCTGGCATTCCCTGGCACACGGCCACTCTGAGCCACAGAAGCATCCGGAAGGAGCCCGCCTAGGAAGAGATGCAGGAACAGAACTGGCCAGGACACAAGTGCCGTCCAAGCAGGTGGGGAACACAAAGGGATGGGAGGAGACCACACCCATCATCCCCCCAAGCCATTCCCCTTTTGGGATTTGTCACCTCCACAAGTAGCAAAGTCGGGGACCCAGGCCCAAGAGTAGAAGCCACCGTCCGGCCCAGTTCAGGTCTGTTCAAGCATCTGGGCCAGCTCCCGCTCTGTCACCCGCGCTGGGAGGCGACACAGAGAAGCCCAACCAGGCCTCGACCTGGGAATCCCTGGTCTATTTGGAGTCCCTGATACCAACAAATGACCGAGGGAAAGAGATGCCATCAGTCCTGCACAAGGGGGTGGGACTCTGAGGCTGGGGCCAGAGGACAGTCAGTGTAGACCTGGGGCAGGGAGATGGCCCTGGGCCGGGAGGGCGTCACACGATGCAGAGGCGCTGATGGAGAAGTGGAAGGGACGACCCGGGCAGGACGCAGCCTCGTTCACACAGGGAACGACACTGGTTTCACCAAGAATTCCCACAACTTTATCCACAGCCTCCTGCACTGTTTTTGACTGAACAATTTTCTCTAAAGAAACTCTCATTTTTTAAAAAATGTAACCAAGTTTATTTCAAAAGGAAATTTCATATTACCTCAAGTAGAAAGAGACTATCACTTGGCCAGAAAAAGAGAGAGGGGGTGGTCCAGGAGGCAGCCGCACACATGGGCCTGGAGCCTGGGGCTGGGGCACCTGGACAGGAGACGCGATTGGGGGTGACCAGCATGTGGACTGAGGAGGCTGTCAAGGCCTGAGCCGCAGGGCACCCCAGCCAGCTAGGAGCAGAAGAGACCAGATTGCAGAGCTCTGCGGCCGAGCCGCTCCTACAGCGGGAGGTGTGGGGGGCTGAGGGAGAGGGGCTGCCAAGGGGCTGGTCCCCTCCCGGGGAGCCTGGAGCGCCTGGAGGAGACCACGCAGCCCCCGCGGGTTACAGAGCTCCGCGTCGGATCCCCCCTCCAAGAACACAGCCTCAGCGCTTTGCTGTAAAATGCCCTTCCTCCCTTTTCCATAAATGTAAACGTTCCTTTAAAAAAAATTTTTTTTAACGAGAAAAACAAATGACGATTGATATCTTTCCAAGGGATTAAGTAACTAAAAAACAGCTTTTACTTGATGCAGAAGTTGATATCTTCAACACATCCTTTTCCAAAAATAACAATAACAAAACACAAACAGGGTATGTTGGACACCAAAGTAGGAAAGTTTCCAGACAAATAAAAAAATATTTGTCTAAGGTTTTAACAACCAAACTGACACCCCCCTGCCCTTGGCTTTCACACTCTAATCAGAGCTAAACAATGGGGTGAAGACAAGCCTGTTTTCCCCGAGGTTCGGGCCCATGTCAGCAGATTTATCAGCGGGGTGTCTGATCCTGTCCAGCTCCACGTTCCCGGGCTGAGGCACAAAGCTAGCCGGTTTCCTGGTGTGCGTTTGGAGTGTGTGTGCCGCCCCCCACAGCAGAAGGCCGCCCCCTCTTCCAGGAGACCCCCGGTCTGACCGCAAGGGGCCGGTCTCAGTGGACTTTTGCTGAGGACCCCTAACTCCTTGGGCTGGCATTCAAGGCTCTTCCCAGTCTTCCAAGACTCCCTTCCTTCCGACTCAGCCCTTCCCTACGTGTGGTTCACCACCTCTCAGCCTCAGCGGCTGCTGTTCCCCTCCATCCCGGGCGGGCACTCTGACTGCCGCTCCTCCCCAGTCTCGGCGGACTCGAGCTCTCACCGTCTCCCAAGGCCAAGGTGAGCCCAGAAGCCACCCGACCTGCCACAGTCCTGGTTTATACCTTCTGGTCCCCTGTGATTATGAACAGTGTCCCCTTTCACGTTCATAAATCCATATCCTGGCTCAGAGAGCGGATTCTATTGTCACCTGACAGGAGGCCCAGCTCAAATAGCTTCTCCAGGAAGCCACCCCTGATTTCCAGAGCAAGGTCTTTGTCCTGAACTGGCACGGCCCGAGTCGGTCTCCTGAACATACCCCACACGCCGCGGTGGGCCCTCTGCTCTGCAGGCAGGCCTCGCTCCTCTGCTGGCCAGACAGTCTCTGTATTAAAAGCACTTACAAACATAGTATTACAGGTTAGATTGTGTCCCCCGCTCCCGAAAAGATACATTGATGTATCACCCTGGGTACCTGCGAACATGACCTTCTTTGGAAATCATCTTTGCAGATTTAACCGGGTTAAGAGAAGGTCCTTTGGGTGGGCCCCAATCCAGAATGACTATGTCCTTTAGAAAGGGGAACTGGAACACGGAGACAGAGACAGGGAGAACACTACCTTGTGACCAGAGTCCCGCGTCCACAAGCCAGGGACGCCGAGGGCTGCCAGCAAACAGCAGACGCTGGACGAGGCGAGGAAGGGTCCTCCCCTGGAGCCGTCAGAGGGAGCCCGGCCCTGCGGACACGCTGCTCCCGGACGTCCAGCCTCCCCACCTACGAGACGACCAGTTTCTGTTGTTTTAAGCCGCCCTGTCTGGGGCGTTTTGTTCTAGCAGCTTTAGGAAATGAATAACTACAGTAACTCCTCTTTTAAATAACTGCTCCCCTGAGATTCAGTTCACACACTGTAAGAGTTGCCCCTTTAAGGTGCGCGACCCCGTGGCTTTCGGTATATTCACGGAGTTGTGCAAGCATCACCACTACCTGATTTTGGAACATTTTGTCACCCCCCAGAAACAACATAATACCCATTAGTTAGCGGGGACTCCTTATTTTCCCTCATGCCTCAGGCACCACCAGCCTGCTTTCTGTCCCTACGGCTTTGCGGACCCTGGACATTTCATACACGGCGCAGGGTTTTGTGACTGGCTTTGCTCGTGTGGCGTGTGTCCAGGGTGCGTCC
Source organism: Ursus maritimus (assembly GCF_017311325.1). Lineage (NCBI taxonomy): Eukaryota > Metazoa > Chordata > Mammalia > Carnivora > Ursidae > Ursus > Ursus maritimus. The sequence continues at coordinate 4,462,291 of NW_024423786.1, forward strand.
AGGGTGGGGCGTATAGGGTACTTTACTCCTCTTTCTGACTGAATAATATTCCATTGTGTGGAGAGATCCCATTGTACTTACCCATTCATTCATCAACATACCCATTTGGGTTGTTTCCACACTTCGGCTCTTATGAGTAAGGCTGCTATGATCCTTCACGTACAGGTTTTTGCATGGACCTGCATTTTCGATTTCCTTGGATAAGAAACTTCAGGGAAAAAAAAGATTTACTAATTTGACAGAGAGAGCAAGCACAGGGAGGGGCAGAGGGGAAGAGAAAGAGAAACTTTTCATAGACTCCACAGTGAGCGCAGAGCCAGACAAAGGGCTGGATGCCATGACCCTGAGATCATGACCTGAGCCGAAACCAAGACACAAAACTGCCAGAAGTTAACAAAATATATACATACACTATTAAATGCCAGACTTTCTTTTTTTTTTAAAGATTTTATTTATTTACTTGTCAGAGAGAGAACACAAGCAGGGGGAGTGGCAGGAAGAGGGAGAAGCAGCCCCCCCCCCCCCCCCCAGCAAGGAGCCCAATGCAGGGCTGGATCCCAGGACCGCAGGATCATGACCTGAGCCAAAGGCAGATGCTTCACCGACTGAGCCTCCCAGGCATCCCTCAAAGTAATAATTTTCAAGAGGTTGGACACCTGCAACTTTAAAACCAGCCAGATTAGGGGCGCCTAGGTAGCTCCCTGCTCAGCAGAGGGCCTGCTTCTCCCTCTGCCCCTCATCCCCCTTGTGCGCGCTCTCAAATAAATAAATAAAACAAAAAGAAAAATAAAAAATAAAACCAACCAGATTAACAAAAATAATCTTTCTGAATTACGAACTCGGTATTATGGTATAGAACGTCTTTTTTCTTTTTCATCCTGCTGACGCAAAGACAGGCTTTGAAAACAAACTTCATTGACTCCGCACCCGTTGTTTTCCAACTGGACAAAGGTTTTTTTGACAAATCAACGTTATTGTACAGTGTGCCTTAATGTGGAGACTCAGGGGAGGGCAACTCTATCCCAGCCCTGCCACCAAATTAGCCTGGTGACCTTGAGAGTGTTTGTTTCTTCCCCAGGTAGCAGTTTGCTTCACAAAGGGACAGGTTAGATAAGACTGAGAGCCCAAGAGTTTAGCTTCTGGGTCAAGCTAATCTCTGGACTCG